>NW_012101665.1:3957172-3961528 GCF_000951045.1 Mandrillus leucophaeus | reverse complement strand
CTTCTGGCTTGTAGAGTTTCTGCTGAGAGATCTGCTGTTAGTCTGATAGGCTTCCCTTGTGGGTAACCCGACCTTTCTCTCTGGCTGCCCTTAACAATTTTTCATTTATTTCAACCTTGGTTAATCTGACAATTATGTGTCTTGGGGTTGCTCTTCTCTAGGAGTATCTTTGTGGTGTTCTCTGTATTTCCAAATTTGAATATTGGCCTGCCTTGCTAGGTTGGGGAAGTTCTCCTGGATAATATCCTGCAGAGTGTTTTCCAACTTGGTTCCATTCTCCTCGTCACTTTCAGCCACACCAAACAGGCGTGGATTTGGTCTTTTCACATAGTCCCATATTTCTTGGAGGATTTGTTCATTTCTTTTCACTCTTTTTTCTCTAAACTTCTCTTCTCACTTTATTTCATTAATTTGATGTTCGATCACTGATACCCTTTCTTCCACTTGATCAAATCGGCTATTGAAGCTTGTGCATGCATCACATAGTTCTCGTGCCATGGTTTTCAGCTCCATCAGGTCATTTAAGGTCTTCTCTACACTGTTTATTCTAGTTAGCCATTCATCTATTTTTTTTTCAAGGTTTTCAGCTTCCATGTGATGAGTTTAACATCTTCCTTTAGCTCGAAGAAGTTTGTTATTACCGAGCTTCTGAAGCCTACTTCTGTCAGCTTGTCAAAGTCATTCTCCATCCAGCTTTGTTCCATTGCTGGCAAGGAGCTGCAATCCTTTGGAGAAGAAGAGGTGCTCTAGTTTTTAGAATTTTCAGCTTTTCTGCTCTGGTTTCTCCCCATCTTTGTGGTTTTATCTACCTTTGGTCTTTGATGTTGATGACCTACATATGGGGTTTTGGTGTGGATGTCCTTTTTGTTGTTGTTGATGCTATTCCTTTCTATTTGTTAGTTTTCCTCCTAACAGTCAGGTCCCTCAGTTGCAGGTCTGTTGGAGTTTGCTGGAGGTCCACTCCAGACCCTGTTTGCCTGGGTATCACCAGCGGACGCTGCAGAACAGCAAATATTGCAGAACAACAAATATTGCTGCCTGATCCTTCCTCTAGAAGGTTCATCCCAGAGGGGCACCTGCCTGTATGAGGTGTCAGTCAGCCCCTACTGGGATGTGTTTCCCAGTTAGGCTACACGGGATCAGGGACCCACTTGAGGAGGCAGTCTGTCTGTTCTCCAAGCTCATACACCATGCTGGGAGAACCACTGCTCTCTTCAGAGCTGTCAGACAGGGACGTTTAAGTCTGCAGAAGTTTCTGCTGCCTTTTGTTCAGCTATGCCCTGCCCCCAGAGGTGGAGACTACAGAGGCAGCTGACCTTGCTGAGCTGCAGTGAGCTCTGCCCAGTTTGAGCTTTGCTGGCTGCTTTGTTTACCTACTCAAGCCTCAGCAATAGTAGACGCCCCTCCCCCTGCCAGACTGCTGCCTTGATCTCAGATTGTTGATCTAGCTACCTTGATCAGACTGTTGACTGCTGCCTTGATCTCAGACTGTTGTGCTAGCAGTGAGCAAGGCTCCGTGGGCGTGGGACCCACCAAGCCAGGCACAGGATATAATCTCCTGGCATGCTGTTTGCTAAGACCATTGGAAAAGTGCAGTATTTGTGTGGGAGTGTCCCATTTTTCTAGGTACCATCTGTCACAGTTTCCTTTGGCTAGGAAAGGGAAATCACCCTACCTCTTGTGCTTCCCAGGTGAGGTGATGCCCTGCCCTGCTTCGGCTCACCCTCCATGGGCTGCATCCACTGTTCAACCAGTCTCAGTGAGATGAAGCAGCTACCTCAGTTGGAAATGCAGAAATCACCTGTCTTCTGTGTCGATCATGCTGGAAGCTGCATATCAGAGCTGTTTATATTTGGCCATCTTGGAATGGAATCTATTTTTTTCTTTTGAGAAAGGGTTCCACTCTGTCACCCAGGCTGGATTGCAGTGGTGTGATCTTGGTTCACTGCAGCCTCAACCTCCCAGGCTCAAGCAATATTCCTACCTCAGGCTCCTAAGTAGCTGGGACTACAGGAACATGTCATTATGCCAGGTTATTTTTGCATTTTTTTGTAGAGACAGGGTTTCCCATGTTGCCCAGGATGATCTTGAACCTCTGAGCTCAAACAATCCTCCCGCCTTGGCCTCCCAAATGGACTTCTAAAAACGCTAAATGAGGCCGGGCACGGTGGCTCATACCTGTAAATCCAGCACTTTGGGAGGCCAAGGTGGGCTGGTCACCTGAGATCAGGAGTTCAAGACCTGCCTAGCCAACATGGCAAAACCCCATCTCTACTGAAAATACAAAAATTAGCAGGGTGTGGTGGTGCATTTCTGTAATCTCAGCTACTCAGGAGGCTGAGGCAGAAGAATCACTTGAATCCGGGAGGCAGAGACTTCAGTGAGCTGAGATTGTGCTACTGCTGCACTCCAGCCTGGGTGACAGAGCAAGACACAATCTCAAAAAAAAAAAAAATATATATATATGCTGAATGATTCTTAAACTGCAGGATGTCATTAAGTTTCACAGATAATTTTTTTCCCTTTTCTTCAAGCTCTTAATACATTTGGAGAAATAAAACTCCAAATATTAGAGAAGGCTGTTTTTGAATTTGTCAGTCTGATAGGCATATGATAATAAACTGAAATAATATTGGAAAATTACCACGTGCATCTTTAGGGTCTTCACTTTTTACTGCCTCTGTCTCAGAAAAAGAGCCTTAGTCATTGAGAACCACATTACACAGACTAGATAGACAGAATATAAACATGTGCAGCCACTTACTTACCTTATCATACAGCACATACAGCTCGGCACACGCAGAAGCTGCTGTTCCCTGCAGGGAATGGCTTCCCCCAGATCAGGCAAGCCAAGCCCATGCCCCCTAAGTGGGTTTGGAGATGAGTCGGACTTGCAGGTCTTTATGGCCAGGCTCTCTGTGGTGGCTTGGGCTTTGCTGAGTCAGTTCAAGAAGGATTCCCAAGGCTACCCTTGGGAAGGGTAAATTGGGTAAAGTTGGGAGTGGCCTGAAAATCTGGTCCTTCTGGTAGGAGAGGGCTGTACAGAGGCTCTTCCTGAGTCTGGGGGACAGTATAAAGTCAGGCTGTGCAAAATGGGGCAGGTTTGGCTCTGTGGCGAGGACTCCTCCTTGTAGTGTCCTACAAGGGACTCCAGAGGTGATCTGGTGGGCTAGGACCTCCTCACACCGCCAGGCTTGCTCTCTGGCCTTTGGGGTGGCCGAGCCTAACTTCACATTTGCCTGTCTCCCCTTCCTCACTATTCTCTGAGCCCTAGTGGCCTTCTTTCTCCTTTTCCACTAAGCCAGTCTTGTTCCCACCTCACGCTCTTTGCAGTTGCTTTTGCTGTAACTTTCTGCCTTTTAAATTTATTTTTCTATTTTTTTATGTTAATTAATTATTATTAGTTAATTAAATTTTATTTTTTTGAGATGGATTTTCACTCTTGTTGCCCAGACTGGAGTGCAGTGGTGCGATCTCAGCTCACTGCAACTTCTGCCTTCCAGTTTCAAGTGATTCTCTTGCTTTAGCCTCCTGAGTAGCTGGAATTACAGGTGCCTGTCACCATGTCTGCCTAATTTTTTTGTATTTTTAGTAGAGACAGGGTTTCACCATGTTGGCCAGGCTAGTCTCCAACTCTTGACTTCCTGATCTGCCCGCCTTGGCCTCCTAAAGTGTTGGGATTACAGGCGTGAGCCACTGTGCCAGCCTATTTATTTATTTATTTTTTGAGACGGAGTTTCATTCTCGTTGCCCAGGCTGGAGTGCAATGGCGTGGTCGCGGCTCTCTGCCGCTCAGGTTCAAGTGATTCTCCTGCCTCAGCCTCCCAAGTAGCTGGGATTACAGGCACATGCCACCAAGCCTGGTTAATTTTGTATTTTTAGTAGAGGCAGGGTTTCTCCCTGTTGGTCAGGCTGGTCTCGAACTCCCGACCTAAGGTGATCCGCACCCCCTCAGCATCCCAAAGTGCTGGGATTACATGTGTGAGCCTCTGCGCCCACCTATTTGTTTATTTTTAGTTGATAATAATTATGTATATGTATGGGGTACAATGTGACATTTTGATCTATGTACACATTGTAGAAAGATTCAATCAAGTTAGTTAACGTATCCATTACCTTACCAACTTATCATCTTTTTTTCTTGTGGTGAGAATGTTAAAAATATATTGTTTTAGCAGTCTTTTTTTTTGAGACCAAGTCTTGCTCTGTTGCCTAGGCTGGACAGTGCCGTGGTGCGATCTCAGGTCTCTGCAACCTCCACCTCCCAGATTCAAGTGATTCTTCTACCTCAGCCTCCTGAGTAGCCAGAATTACAGGCACATGCCACCATGCAGCTAATTTTTTGTATTTTTAGTA
>NW_012101665.1:3954854-3956512 GCF_000951045.1 Mandrillus leucophaeus | reverse complement strand
GAGTTGGAGACCAGCCTGGCCAACATGGTGAAACCCCATCTGTACTAAAAATACAAAAAATTAGCTGGGCGTGGTGGCAGGTGCCTGTAGTCCCAGCTAGTCAGGAGGCTGAGGCAGGAGAATTGCTTGAACCTGGGAGGAGGAACCTGGTTGCAGTGAGCTGGGATCGCACCACTGCATTCCAGTCAGGGTGACAGAGTGAGACTTCAAAAAAAAAAAAAAAAAAAAAATTGTGGTCAGCCTGGTGCAGTGACTCATGCTTGTAATCACAGCATTTTGGGAGGCAAGTGGATTGCTTGACCCTGGGAGTTCAAAAGCAGCCTGGGCACATAGCAAAACTCATCTTTATTTAAAAAAACAAAATTAGCCAGGCATGTTGGTGCATGCTGGTAGTCCTAGCTGCTTGGGAGGTTGAAGTGGGAGGATCACTTGTGCCTGGGAGGTTGAGGCTGCAGTGAGCTGTGATCCTGCCACTGCACATCAGCCTGGGTGACAAAGCAAGACCCTATCTCAAAAAAACACAAGAAACAAACAAAAACAACAACAACTGTGGTCATGATGCGGTACAATAGATTACTAAAACTTATTTCTTCAGTCTGAGACTTAGCACCTTTTGATTAATACCTTCCCTTTGCCCATCCCTCCTCTTCCCCTCCAGCCTCTAGTAACTACCTTTCTAGTCTCTGTTTCTATGCCTTTGATGTTTTTAGATCCCACATAAAGTGAGATGATATAGCATTTGTCTTTTTGTGTTTGGCTTATTTCACTTACCATAATGTCTTCCAGTTCCATTCATGTTGTTGTGACTGACAAAAATTTTCTTCTTCTTAAAGACTATATAGTATTCCATTGTGTGTATACACCACATTTTCTTTCTTTCTTTTTCTTAGAGACAGGATCTTGCTCTGTTGCCCAGGCTGGAGTGCAACTGTGTGATCTCAGCTCACTGCACTCTTGACTCCCCTGGACTCAAGTGATCCTCTCACCTTAGCCCTTAGCCTCCTGAGTAGTTGGGACCACAGGTGTATGCTACCAAGTCGCACTCGTTTTTGTATTATTTTGTAGAGATAGGGTTTCACCCTGTTGCCCAGGCTGATCTTGAACTCCTGGGCTCAAGCAATCCACCTGCCTTGGCTTCCTAAAGTGCTGGGGTTATAGGTGTGAGCCACCATGCCTGGCCTACCACATTTTCTCCATTCTTCTGTTGATAAACACTTAGATTGCTTTCATATCTTGGCTATCAGGAATAATTCTGAAATGAACATAGGAATGCAGATATCTCTTTGACACTGTGATTTCAATTCCTTTGGGTTTATACTCAGAAGAAGGATTACTGATCATATGGTAATTCTAATTTTAGTTTTTTTGAGGAATCTCCATCTATTTTCAAAATGGCTTAAATGTAAGAGCTGAAACCCTAAAACTACTAGAAGAAAAGCTCAACATTAATCTGGGCAGTGATTTCTTAGATAGGACTCCAAAAGAACAGGAAACAAAAACAATAATAGACAAATGGGGGGTGCAGTGGTTTATGCCTATAATCCCAGCACTTTAGGAGGCTGAGGTGGGTGGATCACCTGAGGTCAGAAGTTCAAGACCAGCCTGGCCAACATGGTGAAACCCCGTTTCTACTGAAAATACAAAAAATTAGGCTCATG
>NW_012101665.1:3952445-3954009 GCF_000951045.1 Mandrillus leucophaeus | reverse complement strand
GGGAGGTTGCAGTGAGCTTAGATTGCACTACTGCAGTTCAGCCTGGGTGACAGAGTGAGACTCTGTCTCAAAAAAGAAAAGAATGCTCAAAGGATCTACATAGACATACCAACGGCCAATATATAGATAAAAAAATGCTTAATAGATACATGACAAAAATGCTTAACATCTCTAATCATCAGGGAAATGCAAATTAAAAACCACAATGAGATATCACTCCACACCTGTTAGGATGGCTGCTAACAAAAAGATATATAAGGCTTGTGTGGTGGCTCACACCTGTAATCCCAGAACTTTGTGAGGCTGAGGTGGGTGGATTATCTGAGGTCAGGAGTTTGAGACAAGCCTGCCCAACTTGGCGAAACCCGGTCTCTACTAAAAATACAAAAAGTAGCTGGGCTTGGTGGTGGGCACCTGTAATCCTAGTTATTGGGGAGGCTGAGACAGGACAATCACTTGAACCCGGGAGGCGGAGGTTGCAGTGAGCCAAGATCACGCCATTGCACTCCAGCCTGGGCGACGAGTGAAACTCCAGTATTGGTGAGGATGTAGAGAAAAGGGAACCATTGTAAACCGTAGGTGGGAATGCAAACTACTTTACCTTTCTGCCATTTTTACATACTCATATGGTTGGTTCCATTGTTTCACTCAAGTTTTGCCTCAAGCGTCACTTTCTCAGAGAATCTACCTTGATATCTCCCATCATCCCTTTTAGGCACAACGTCCTGTTTTCTTATCTTCAATGCACTTATTTTGCACATTTATATACTTGTCTTTCTTCTTCTACTAAAATATAATCACCAGAACAGCAGAGACCACATCTGCCTCATTCAGTGCTGCATCCCTAGTGTTTAGAATATAAAAGATGCTCAATACCTGTTGCATGGAAGGATGAGTAGATGAACCTGCCAGGAGTTGAATTGCCCTAGAAGACTGTCCAGTTCCATTTTTGGAAGAGAGGCACAAGAGGCTCTAGCTTTAGTGACTTCTCAGTGCCTAGGGAACTTCTCCATGACGTGCGGTAAAACAGGCCCTCTTTTCCCCTTAGGGTCTGATATTGTAGGTAGAGAGAACTACTCAGCTGACTTAACTTGTAAGTTCTTATTTGAGAAAATAGTCTAGTGCCCAGTGGGGCATGTGTGTGAGTATGTGTGTGGGTGTCTGGCATCTTAGCTTTATCATGATAAAGTTTCTTTCTTCTTCCTAGTGAAGAAGAAAGAAGGGGAGGGAGTAGGGGTGGAAACTTAATTATAAGAAATAATCTTGGGCACCTGCCAAAGGAGGTGAAACAATATGGGAAAGACAAGATAGGCTAGTGTACAAGACCACAGTGTGGGTTCTTGGGGTACAGAGGACAGAAGACCTCTAGTCTCCCCTATCTGTACTGTGGGCTTTGTTCAGTGGCAAACTTCTAGTCACATTTCCTGGTAGCCATAAGAAAAACTAATCATAGCTGGGCACGGTGGCTCTCACCTGTAATCCGAGCAATTTGGGAGGCTGAGACAGGTGGATCACTTGAGGTCAGGAGTTCCAGACCAGCCTGGCCAACATGATGAAACCCTGT
>NW_012101665.1:3940980-3948080 GCF_000951045.1 Mandrillus leucophaeus | reverse complement strand
AGGGCATGAGTCTTCCTAGAGTGAAGTTGGGTTAGTTAATCGGGTACTCTAAAGTCTAATGTAAGGCTTTGAATACTAGGTGAAGAATTCAGCCAACATTCATTGTACAAAATTGAGAGCCTTCAAACATCTGCCACAGGAAGTCATTGTGTTTGAGAAATATTAAACCTGAAAATATTTGAGACTAAAGACTAGAGAAGAACTAAGAAGTTATATTACTGAGTAATCCAGAAATGAAGTGTTACGTAAGAGCTTGGATTGGCAATGGGAAGTTTAGGGAAAGAAACAGCTGGATGGGAAAATTTAAGAAGACTTGATAATGTGTAGTGAAGGGTTAGAATATAGGACTGACAGGTAACCTGGTTTTGAATTGGGTGTGTGAAGGGGTGGCCTGCCCCTCCACACCTGTGGGTGTTTCTCGTTAGGTGGAACCAGAGACTTGAGAAAAGAAATGAGACACAGAGACAAAGTATAGAGAAACCAGTCTCTGAGTTCCCTTAGTATTTATTGACAATTATCTTTACCATCTTAAAGATAAGGGAGTGGCAGGACAATAGGATCATTGTAGGGAGGAAATCGGCAGTAAGACATATGAACAAAAACCTCTGTGACATGAATAAGTTTAAAGGAAAATGCTGTGCCTTGAGATGCATATGCAAACATCTCCATAAACCTTTTAGCATTATTTCAGCCTATCACATGGGGAGAAACCTTGGACAATACCTAGCTTTCCTAGGCAGAGGTCCCTGCGACCTTTGGCCGTGTAGTGTCCCTGGGTAGTTGAAATTAAGAGAATGGTGATGACTTTTAACCAGCAAGCTGCCTTCAGGCACTTGTTTAACAAAGACACATCCTGCACAGCCCAAAATCCATTAAACCTTGAGTCACCGCAGCACATGTCTCTTGCAAGGACAAGGTTGGGGGTAGGGTCACAGATTAACAGCATCTCAAATGCAGAACAAAATGGAGTCTCTTATGTCTACTTCTTTCTATATAGACACAGTAACAGGCTGATCTCGCTTTCTTTTCCCCACAGGTGTGTTTGGTATGTTACTAGGAAATCTTTCTCAAGTGACTTAAACAGTAAGAAAAACGGATCCCCTCAAATAAAAATAAGTCTATTCTTATTCTTGGGTTTGTTAATTCAATGACTCAAAGTCAAAGGCAATATCAAGGACTTTCATACTCAGTGAGTTGGCTCTGCTGAGTATGACTTTGGTTGGTTTTCTTTATGGTGTATATGACTGCTCTAGTTTCATATTCCCATCTTTTTTTTTTCCTTTTTTTTTTGAGATGGAGTTTCACTCTTGTTGCCCAGGCTGGAGTGCAATGGTGCAATCTCAGCTCACCGCAACCTCTACCTCCTGGGTTCAAGTGATTCTCCTGCCTCAGTCCCCCAAGTAGTTGGGATTACAGGCATGCTCCACCACACCCGGCTAATTTTGTATTTTTAGTAGACACAGGGTTTTTTCCATGTTGGTCAGGCTCGTTTTGAACTCCCGACCTCAGGTGATCTGCCTGCCGTGGCCTCCCAAAGTGCTGGGATTATAGGCATGAGCCACTGTGCCTGGCCTTATATTCCATCTTTACATACAGATGATAACTCTTTTTTTTTTTTTTTTTGGAGACAGACTTTTGCACCAATGACCAGGCTGGAGTTCTGTGGCACAATCACTGCTCACTGCAGTCTGGACCTTCTGGGCTTAAGTGATCCTCCCATCTTAGCCTCCTGAGTAGCTGGGACCACAGGTGTGTGCCACCATGCCCAGTTATTTTTTTATTTTTATTTTTTGTAGAGACAAGTCCTCCCTATGTTGCTCAGGCTGGTCTTGAACTCCTGAGCTCAAGAGAGCCTCCTGCCTCGGCTTCAGGAAGTGTTGGAGTTACAGGCATGAGTTGTTATGCCCAGACCGTTTGTTCCCCAAAGAAGACCACCAGAGTCCAGTGTCAAAGCCAAGCGGCAAGGATCTTTACTACAAGTTCGAACCTGGTCCCTCCATTCCACAGTATACAAGAGGGCCCTGAACAATGCGAGCGTTTGCTTTTTATAGCCCGAGAGTTACAGGGGAACAAAGGAATTCTTTTGGTTCCCGCGCTTTCAGTAAAACCTTGAACAGCTGTCTCCTTATCGGAGACTTTCCAGGTGGTGTTTGTACTGGGCTCAGGGAGTTTGAGAGATATATGGCAATATGTGGTGGGATGGGAGGATGGGATGTGTTTGTACTGGGCTCAGGGAGTTTTTAGCCCGGGGCTGATGAATGTGCCCAGCTCCTTTCAGAGTCACTGTGCTTGGCTCAGAAGGTAACTCTTAAGTGGTTGAAGAGGAGCTGTCTCTTTTTACCAGTGAAAAATCTTTTCCAGAAACCCTCCTTCCTCCCACAGCAGACTTTCCCTCATGTCTCATTGGTCAGAATCATGCCACATGCTCATATCTAAACCAGTCATTGGGCGAGGGAAATAAGAGTATGATTAAACCGGTCACGGTTAGGGAAGAGTCTGGACTCACGTAAAATAATGGGTATGGGCTACCCGAATGAAATTGAGATACTATTAGCAAGGCAGAAGGTGGAGGCATGACTGTGAATATCGGCAACCACCAGTGTCTGCTTGGGTGTCTGACTATGGAATGTTTTCAGATCTGACAAGAAGTCAGGCTGTAAACATTTTGCCCAAAAACTTAGTGTTACAAATGTGACCTTTTGAGAGAACAGCTTGTCAGGAGCCCAAGGAAAGAACACTCCATACAGTTGGAGATGGCTTTCATCATTTCTGCTTTACTCTGAATAATATTTGTCCTCTTAAATTGCTCTCCAAATCTTTTTTCAACCTTTTAAATCATAATTGTGGCTAAGCTCAGAATTTTTCTAAGTTTCAAATGGGAGATAAGAACTTAGGAAAAAATACATTCTGTGTGTACTGAATTCCAGGAAAAGAATGAAATATGACTTCAAATTGCTGACATTATATGTTGTATCTGTAAACCAGAGAGTGGTAAAAATAATGCGAAGTTAGCCAAACTCTTGGGCTCACATCACAGGCGGCCGACTGTGTTGTCATCATCCAAGGAGGAAATGGTCTCTTAAAGGAGACTGTGTCTTTATGCGTTGCATTAGCCATTGTAATTTTATGCAAAAACCTTCATGCAGACAGTATGAACGCAGCAGATAGAATTAAATGGGACTTAGGAAGTTAAACTGAAAGAGATTTTTCTCCCTATATGAAGTCATTTACATAGATTTTTGAAACCTTTTTGCTTTTAGCTGTTGTTAGTTTCCAACTATATTTACTCAACAAAAAGTGTGTTTAATTATGTGAAACCCATAGATTTATTTTGTTAAGAAGTCTATGGGAAGTGTGTGTGTAATGTTGTATTTGTTTGTTCCAACATTGGTGTAGTGAAGATATGAGGACTGGAATCTGAAGGCTTGGAGCTCGTCACAATTTGGCCATGACTTAATCAGTTAGATGAACTAACACTCCAAGGGCATTTATCTCAGGGCCTGTCATATGATGAATACTCAATCCCAACCACTATGAAATCTCATACATTATACGGTAGGTAGTAGGGTTATCCTCACTTTACATACAAGGGGATTAAGGCTCATAGATAGCAAGTAATTTCTTCAGTTAGTAAGTGGCAGAGCTGGGATTTGAGCTTTCAAGCCAGTGAGGTGACACTAGGCAGATGTCCCTTTGAACCTGTTTTCTTAGCTTCATGAAGAAGATATTGGCTGGGTGCAGTAGCTCATGCCTGTAATCCCAGCACTTTGGCACTTTGGGAAGCTGAGGTGGGAGGATTGTTTGAGGCCAGGAGTTTGAGATCAGCCTGGGCAACGTAATGAGACCCTGTCTCTACAAAAAATACAAAAATTAGTCAGGTGTGTTCTGTTGATTAAGTCTGTGCTGTCGTTTAAATGTTTGTCCCCTCCAAAACTCATGTTGAAATGTAATCCCCAAAGTGGTAGTATTGAGAGGTGGGGTCTTTAAGAGGTGATTGGATCATGAGGGCATTCATGAATTAATGGGTTATCACTAGAGGACTGGTGGCCTTATAAGAAGAGGAAGAGAGACCTGAGCTAGCACTTTAGTCCTGCATCACCCCTGGGACTCTGTAGAGAGTCCCCGCGATCAAGAAGGTCCTCTCTAGTTGTAGCACCTAAAACTTGGACTGAACCTCCAGAACCATAAGAAATAAATTCCGTTTTAAAATAAATTACCTAGTTTCAGGTATTTTATTATAAGCAAAATAAAACAGACTAGGAAAGTCTTTAATCTCTTCTTTAACACAGTCAAAGTTTTAAGTAGGCTTTCCCTCCATCATCAGCATTTGTTAACAGAAGGAAACCGTGTAAAGTTTATCTCCCAGACTGGGCATGGTGGCACACGCCTGTAATTTTAGCACTTTGGGAGGCCGAGGCGGGTGGATCACCTGAGGTCAGGAGTTCGAGACCAGCCTGACTAACATGGTGAAACCCCATCTCTACTAAAAATACAAAAAAAAAAAAAATAGCCGGGTGTGGTGGCATATCCCTGTAATTCCAGCTACTTGAGAGGCTGAGACAGGAGAATTGCTTGGGAAGCTGAGAGGCGGAGGTTGCAGTGAGCTGAGGTCGCGCCATTGCACTTCAGCCTGGGCAACAAGAGTGAAACTCCATCTCAAGAAAAAAAAAGAAGTTTATCTCCCTACTGATGTGAATGGTGGTGTCACTCATCTTCACTTACAGGGATAATTATTAGCAATTGGATTTTTTGGTTGAAAATAGCCTATTTCCCCCTTCTGATCAAAATAAATAAATACGTACTTATGTGTGTAGGAATGTATATATACTTGTATACCCACACCCTTACACACAACTTCCCCCTCTGAAAGACAGCCTAGTGATATAGCTAAGATTTTCGTAAAAACTCTGCTTTAGATTTACTACAACACATGAATAAATAGCTGACAGAGACTGCCAAGTCCTAGGTCATGGATGAGTGCTTTTCTTTCTTTCTTTCTTTTTTTTTTTGAGACAGAGTCTTGCTCTGTCATGCAGGCTGCAGTGCAGTGGCACAATCTTGGGTCACCATAACCTCCACCTCCCTGGTTTAGGTGATTCTTGTGCCTCAGCCTCCTAAATAGCTGGGATTACAGGTGCATGCTACCATGGCTGGCTGATGTTTGTATTTTTAGTAGAAATGAGACTTCCCCATGTTGGCAAGGCTGGTCTTGAACTCCTGGCCTCAAATGATCCACCTGCCTTGGCCTCCCAAAGTGCTGGGATTACAGGTATGAGCCACTATGCCCAGCCATGGATGAGTGTTTTTCAAATTGTGTTCTAAGAAACCCTGAAGATTGGTGAATCCCATTTAGGAGAAGGAGATGTGGGGTGAGGGGTGAGGATAAAGAGGAGAAAAAGAAACAGATTAATTGGCAGGAGGATTCCAGCTCTCCTGCCTCTCTCACAACCAGATCAAATTTTGCCCCGTGTTACATATTTGGATACCAGTAAAATTTTGTTTGTGTAGTGAGTTCAGAGGCTAGAAAAACATTTGCATTACTGCCATAAAACCTGGATCTGCAAACTGTGGCCCAAAGGCCAAATGTGGCCTGAGTGCAGTTTGTCTTTGTAGAGCCTGGGAGCTAGGAACAGTTTTTACATTTTTTAGGAAGTGTAAAAACAAAACCCCCCAAAAACCCAGAAGACGAACATTTGAGAGAGAGAGAGAGAGAGAGATCATATGTGACCTGCAAACCTAAAAATAGTTACTGTCTGGCCGTTTACAGGTAAAGTGTTATGGAACATGGAACATGGCTATGGAACATGGCTGTGGCACTATTTGAGGTAAAAATGAAAAGCTAGCTAAATATACAGTGAAGAAGTAATTAGATAAAGCATATGCATCGTTTAGGATTAGATTCAGCTACAAATAAAGGAGATCCTCAAATATCAGCAGTTTGGGAAAATACAAGTTTATTTCTCAGTCAAGCATTTGAAAGGTCTTCAGTGTTATAAAATATCGTGGGTCAGAGATCCAGGCTTCACTTCTCTGTGGCTCTACCATGGATTACTTTCATTCTCTGGGTCACTACTTGGTATCCAAGACCGTTGTTGGAGCTCCGGGCTTTTTGTTTGCATTCCAAGCAACAGGAAGAAGGAAGCAGGGAAGAAAATGAAGCATTCTACTTGTATTCTATCTATTTTTTTCGAACAAGATCTTTCTGTTTCTCAGGCTGGAGTGCAGTGATATGATCGTGGCTTACTGCAGCCTTGCCTTCCTGGGCTCAAGTGATCCTCCATCCTCAGCCTCCCAAGTGTCTAGGATTACAGGTATGTGACACCACATCTAACTCGTTAAGTGTTCCTTTCTTTTGGTAAAGATCGGGTTTTGCTCTGTGTTACCCAAGCTGGTCTTGAATTCCTGGGAAGCAATCCTTCCACCTTGTCCTCCCAACGTGATGGAATTGGTCTCTACTTCTACTTTTTTGTATTTTTTTCTTTCTTTTTCTTTTGTAGAGACTGGGTTTCACCATATTGGCCAGGCTGGTCTTGAATTCCTGACCTCAGGTGATCTGCCTGCCTTGGCCTCCCGAAGTGCTGGGATTACAGCTGTGAGCCACCGTGCCTGGCCTTCTGCTTTTATCTTTTTGGGCAGAAGTTAATTATATGGTCACATTTAGCTTCAAGGGAGCCTGGGAAATATAGCCTTGATTCTGGGCATTCCTGTGGCCCATTAAAAATTTGGCAATCAATTATATGAAAGAAGTGGAGATTGGATATTAGAGTCTCCATTACAGCATAGAAAGTCAACTCATTAATTAATTTATTTGTTCAGCCTCCTACCGTGTGCCAGGTGCCCTGCTAAACACTGGGAATATAAACTGGATACAATATGGTACATTTCCTGGAGGAATTCAAAGTCTAGTCATCTTCTTATATTTTGAATGGCTTCTAATGGCTTTTCCAACCTCTGTGGTCTTGATTAATTGCAATTCAATGTTGGCTTTTTTTTTTTTTTAATTGACTTGCTTAGAACTGCATGTTATTGACCACTATCAACTGTGCATTTAGACTGCATCTTTTATTTACTTATTTATTTTTTAAACTTAAGAGTTCTAA
>NW_012101665.1:3936764-3939470 GCF_000951045.1 Mandrillus leucophaeus | reverse complement strand
TTTTTCAAATTGTGTTCTAAGAAACCCTGAAGATTGGTGAATCCCATTTAGGAGAAGGAGATGTGGGGTGAGGGGTGAGGATAAAGAGGAGAAAAAGAAACAGATTAATTGGCAGGAGGATTCCAGCTCTCCTGCCTCTCTCACAACCAGATCAAATTTTGCCCCGTGTTACATATTTGGATACCAGTAAAATTTTGTTTGTGTAGTGAGTTCAGAGGCTAGAAAAACATTTGCATTACTGCCATAAAACCTGGATCTGCAAACTGTGGCCCAAAGGCCAAATGTGGCCTGAGTGCAGTTTGTCTTTGTAGAGCCTGGGAGCTAGGAACAGTTTTTACATTTTTTAGGAAGTGTAAAAACAAAACCCCCCAAAAACCCAGAAGACGAACATTTGAGAGAGAGAGAGAGAGAGAGATCATATGTGACCTGCAAACCTAAAAATAGTTACTGTCTGGCCGTTTACAGGTAAAGTGTTATGGAACATGGAACATGGCTATGGAACATGGCTGTGGCACTATTTGAGGTAAAAATGAAAAGCTAGCTAAATATACAGTGAAGAAGTAATTAGATAAAGCATATGCATCGTTTAGGATTAGATTCAGCTACAAATAAAGGAGATCCTCAAATATCAGCAGTTTGGGAAAATACAAGTTTATTTCTCAGTCAAGCATTTGAAAGGTCTTCAGTGTTATAAAATATCGTGGGTCAGAGATCCAGGCTTCACTTCTCTGTGGCTCTACCATGGATTACTTTCATTCTCTGGGTCACTACTTGGTATCCAAGACCGTTGTTGGAGCTCCGGGCTTTTTGTTTGCATTCCAAGCAACAGGAAGAAGGAAGCAGGGAAGAAAATGAAGCATTCTACTTGTATTCTATCTATTTTTTTCGAACAAGATCTTTCTGTTTCTCAGGCTGGAGTGCAGTGATATGATCGTGGCTTACTGCAGCCTTGCCTTCCTGGGCTCAAGTGATCCTCCATCCTCAGCCTCCCAAGTGTCTAGGATTACAGGTATGTGACACCACATCTAACTCGTTAAGTGTTCCTTTCTTTTGGTAAAGATCGGGTTTTGCTCTGTGTTACCCAAGCTGGTCTTGAATTCCTGGGAAGCAATCCTTCCACCTTGTCCTCCCAACGTGATGGAATTGGTCTCTACTTCTACTTTTTTGTATTTTTTTCTTTCTTTTTCTTTTGTAGAGACTGGGTTTCACCATATTGGCCAGGCTGGTCTTGAATTCCTGACCTCAGGTGATCTGCCTGCCTTGGCCTCCCGAAGTGCTGGGATTACAGCTGTGAGCCACCGTGCCTGGCCTTCTGCTTTTATCTTTTTGGGCAGAAGTTAATTATATGGTCACATTTAGCTTCAAGGGAGCCTGGGAAATATAGCCTTGATTCTGGGCATTCCTGTGGCCCATTAAAAATTTGGCAATCAATTATATGAAAGAAGTGGAGATTGGATATTAGAGTCTCCATTACAGCATAGAAAGTCAACTCATTAATTAATTTATTTGTTCAGCCTCCTACCGTGTGCCAGGTGCCCTGCTAAACACTGGGAATATAAACTGGATACAATATGGTACATTTCCTGGAGGAATTCAAAGTCTAGTCATCTTCTTATATTTTGAATGGCTTCTAATGGCTTTTCCAACCTCTGTGGTCTTGATTAATTGCAATTCAATGTTGGCTTTTTTTTTTTTTAATTGACTTGCTTAGAACTGCATGTTATTGACCACTATCAACTGTGCATTTAGACTGCATCTTTTATTTACTTATTTATTTTTTAAACTTAAGAGTTCTAATGCACAGGGTCTGAGCGTTGAACATGGAGTTCTTTGTCCTTCTGCTATCACCGTTAGGATGTTTGAATTATTCTGGAGGTATCTATCATTCTGGAAGTAACATTGACATATCCACAGCAGTCCTGTATGGGAAGCAGAACAAAAAGTCTCCACGAGCATTAAATGGGGCCCTTTATTTTTAACTTTATACAAATTTGCATTAGACCAGTATTCATTAGATGAGTAAAAGCCCTGCATACTCAGTGATGACAGGACGCATTTATAAATGGGTTAATCTCTCAGTCAGATGAGTGATTTTCTGGAAATATTTTGCCAAAACCCCTCAGGCTCAAACGTATGGTGAGTGAGTTGGGGCTTTTATCCTTTTCTAGGTTGACTCATGTAATTCTAAACTCTGATAACAAGGGATATTCAAGGGAGGGGACTGTTTAAAGTGAACAAGAGTTTTTGCTTAACATATGTTTTAATCATGGGTTTGATCAAACTGGGATGTTTTCTCTCATTAAAAATTCCCTAAGCCAGTAAAGTATTTGGGAATATCATTTGTTTATTAGGTTTACTTTGGTTAAATAAATGCACATGCTACTAACATTCAGACACTTTGTATTCACAGATCACTTTCTGGCTGCTGCTGTAGTTTTACCAGTAATTCTGTTTTCGGTGATTTTTTTTCCCCATTTCTTTTTTTCCTCTTGCCTTTGTTTTAATTTGCCTTCTGAAATGTTTTGTGCCACAAATTAGGTGAGCTCCTAGATTAGAGGTGAGGGAGTTGGGAAGACAAGACATAACCAACCCCTATACACCAATGCCAACTCAGTGACACTTTGACAACTGAAAAATGGAATCTCAGAAATATCATGTGTTCTTCAAAATGGCTAATGTATTTTGGAAGGCAAGGATATCAGGACA
>NW_012101665.1:3934888-3936499 GCF_000951045.1 Mandrillus leucophaeus | reverse complement strand
TTTTGTATTTTTAGTAGAGAGGGGATTTTACCATGTTGGCCAGCCTGGTCCCCTGAACTCCTGACCTCAGATGATCCTACTGCCTCAGCCTCCCAGAGTGCTGGGATTACAGGCATGAACCACTGTGCCCAGCCTAGACCTGTAATTTTTATCATTCATGGTGATATGTGATATGAAAAATACAAATTGTTTGTTAGATACATCTTTTTATAAATGATTTCTAGTTTCTTAAGGAATAAGGATAAAAGTAATATGAAATCATATCAAATGTTTCCATATGAAAAATCTTTTTATGATTCAGCACAAAGTGGCTTTGTTAACAAAAACAATACTACATAATATTCAGTTCCAAGATTTAACCCTTTAAGACCTGAGTGTTTATTTTCTTTTCTCTCTCTCTTTTTGTTTTTTTGGAGACAAGGTCTTACTCTGTCACTCAGGCTGGAGTGCAGTGGCATAATCATAGCTCACTTCAGCCTCAACTTCCTGGGCTCAGGCGATCCTCCTGCCTCAACCTCCCAAGTAGCTGGGACCACAGATGTGCGCCACCATGCCCAGCTAAATTTTGTATGATTTGTAGAGACAGGATCTCGATATGTTGCCCAGGCTGATCTTGAACTTTTGGATTCAACTGATCCTCCTGTCGTGACTTCCCAAAGTGCTGGGATTATAAGCATGAGTCACCGCTTCCAGCCTGTTTATTTCCTTTTCTTAGGAAAGGAATAATGTCAACCTACTTTACAGAGTCCCTGTGAGCCCATACTTCTTCTCTTTTGAGAGACTGTAAGAATATATATATAAATCTTTGATGTCTACTATGTGGTACCCTTGTGCAGGCAAAACCTGCACAATCTTCTGCTCTGGTCTTATGTGGAGATGCTCTTGCTGAAGCGTGTTTGTGTAGCCTCTGCAGGTATTGACTGAAGAGCACCTGCTCCCCAGCTGCACAGGAGAGTCTGTATAGTAGAGAAGCTTAGTCCTGTAATAATTAGTATCACAAATGGGGAATTCTTTTCTTTTTCTTCTCTTTCTTTCTCTCCTACTTTAATTATGTCTATTTCCTTCTCTCTTCTTCTCTTGTGTCAATATTTTCGCTTTTCTTAAAAATTCAAAAGTTTGACGGGATGTGGTGGCTTATACCTGTAATCCCAGCACTTTGGGAGGCCAAGGCAGGCAGATCATGAGGTCAGGAGATCAAGACAATCCTGGCCAACATGGTGAAACCCTGTATCTACAAAAATTACAAAAATCAGCCGGGTGTGGCAGCGTGCACCTGTAGTCCCAGCTACTCGGGAGGCAGAGGCAGGAGAATTGCTTGAATTCGGGAAGCGGAGGCTGCAGTGAGCCGAGATCGTGCCACTGCACTGCAAGCTGAGCAACAGAGCGAGACTCCTACTGAAAACAAAACAAAACAAAACAAAACAACTCAAATGTTTTTATTATGGGAATTAATTCTTTTTTATTATTTATTTATTATACTATTCAGAAATTCAATTTATTCCTGGTTTAGTCTTGGGAGGGTGTATGTGTCCAGGAATTTATCCATTTTTTCTAGATTTTCTAGTTTATTTGTGTAGAGGTGTTTATAGTATTCTTTGACGGTAGTTTGTA
>NW_012101665.1:3933684-3934606 GCF_000951045.1 Mandrillus leucophaeus | reverse complement strand
GCTTCTTTAGTTCTTTAAATGTGATGTTAGGGTGTCAATTTTAGATCTTTCCTGCTTTCTTTTGTGGGCATTTAGTGCTATAAATTTCCCTCTACACACTGCTTTAAATGTGTCCCAGAGATCCTGGTATGCTGTGTCTTTGTTCTCATTGGTTTCAAAGAACATCTTTATTTCTGCCTTCGTTTCGTTATGTACCCAATAGTCATTCAGGAGCAGGTTGTTCGGTTTCTATGTAGTGGAGCGCTTTTGAATGAGTTTCTTAATCCTGAGTTTTAATTTGATTGCACTGTGGTCTAAGACAGTTTGTTATAATTTCTGTTCTTTTACATTTGCTGAGGAGTGCTTTACTTCCAATTGTGTGGTCAATTTTGGAATAAGTGCGATGTGGTGCTGAGAAGAATGTATATTCTGTTGATTTCAGGTGGAGAGTTCTGTAGATGTCTATTAGGGTCCTCGTGATGCAGAGCTGAGTTCAATTCCTGGATATCCTCGTTAACTTTCTGTATCGTTGGTCTGTCTAATGTTGACAGTGGGGTGTTAAAGTCTCCCATTATTATTGTATGGGAGTCTAAGTCTCTTTGTAGTTTCTAAGGACTTGCTTTATGAATCTGGGTGCTCCTGTATTGGGTGCATATATATTTAGGATAGTTAGCTCTTCCTGTTGAATTGGTCCCTTTACCATTATGTAATGGCCTTCTTTGTCTCTTTTGATCTTTGTTGGTTTCAAGTCTTTTTATCAGAGACTAGCATTGCAATCCTTGCCTTTTTTGTTTTCCATTTGTTTGGTAGCTCTTCCTCCATCCCTTTATTTTGAGCCTATGTGTGTCTCTGCACGTGAGATGGGTCTCCGGAATACAGGATACTGATGGGTCTTGACTCTTTATCCAATTTGCCAGTCTGTGTCTTTTAATTGTGGCATTTA
>NW_012101665.1:3932659-3933634 GCF_000951045.1 Mandrillus leucophaeus | reverse complement strand
AGTTAGCCATTTGTCTAATCTTTTTTCAAGGTTTTTAGCTTCTTTGCAATGGGTTTGAACTTCCTCCTTTAGTTCAGAGAAGTTTGATTGTCTGAAGCCTTCTTCTCTCAACTTGTCCAAGTCATTCTCCATCCAGCTTTGTTCCATTGGTGAGGAACTGCATTCCTTTTGAGGGGGAGAGGCACTCTGATTTTTAGAATTTTCAGATTTTCTGCTCTGTTTTCTCCCCGTCTTTGTGGTTTTATCTACCTTTGGTCTTTGACGATGGTGATGTACTGATGGAGTTTTGGTGTGGATGTCCTTTCTGTTTGTTAGTTTTCCTTCTAACAGTGAGGACCCTTAGCTGCAGGTCTGCTGGAGTGTGCTGGAGGTCCACTCCAGACCCTGTTTGCTTGGGTGTCAGCAGTGGAGGCTGCAAAACAGCAAATATTGCTGAACAGCAAATGTTGATGCCTGATCATTCCTCTGGAAGTTTCGTCTCAGAGGGGTACCCGGCCGTGTGAGGTGTCAGTCTGCCCGTACTGGGGGGTGCCTCCCAATTAGGCTACTCGGGGTTGAGGGACCTACTTGAGGAGGCAGTCTGTCCATTCTCAGATCTCAAACTCCATGCTGGGAGAACCACTACTCTCTTCAAAGCTGTCAGACAGGGACATTTAAGTCTGCAGACATTTCTGCTGCCTTTCATTTGGCTATGCCATACCCCCAGAGGTGGAGTCTACAGAGGCAGGCAGGCCTCTTTGAGCTGCGGTGGGCTCCACCCAGTCTCAGCAATGGCGGGCGTCCCTCCCCCAACCTCACTGCCTCCTTGCAGTTCGATCTCAGACTGCTGTGCTAGCAATGAGCGAGGCTCTGTGGGTGTGGGACCCTCTGAGGCAGGTGCAGGATATAATTTCCTGGTGTGCTTTTTGCTAAGACCATTGGAAAAGTTTAGTATTGGGGTGGAAGTGACCTGATTATCCAGGTGCTGTCTGTCAC
>NW_012101665.1:3932245-3932588 GCF_000951045.1 Mandrillus leucophaeus | reverse complement strand
AGGGAATCCTTTCCCCATTTCTTGTTTTTGTCAGGTTTGTGAAAGATCAGATGGCTGTAGATGTGTGGTATTATTTCTGAGGGCTCTGTTCTGTTACATTGTTCTATATCTCTGTTTTGGTACCAGTACCATGCTGTTTTGGTTACTGTAGCTTTTTAGTATAGTTTGAAGTCAGGTAGCGTGATGCCTCCAGCTTTGTTCTTTTGACTTAGGATTGTCTTGGCAATGCGGGCTCTTTTTTGGTTCTGTATGAACTTTAAAGCAGTTTTTTCCAATTCTGTGAAGAAACTCATTGGTAGTTTGATGGGGATGGCATTGAATCTATAAATAACCTTGGGCAGTA
>NW_012101665.1:3931137-3932195 GCF_000951045.1 Mandrillus leucophaeus | reverse complement strand
AGTATTGGGGTGGAAGTGACCTGATTATCCAGGTGCTGTCTGTCACAGCTTCCCTTGGCTGGGAAAGGGAATTTCCTGACCCCCTGCGCTTCCCCAGTGAGGCGATGCCTTGCCCTGCTTTGGTTAATGCTCGTTGGGCTGCACACACTGTCCCGCACCCACTGTCCAACAAGCCCCAGTGAGATGAACCCGGTACCTCAGTTGGAAATGCAGAAATCACCCATCTTCTGCGTCGTTCACGCTGGGAGCTGTAGACTGGAGCTGTTCCTATTTGGCCATCTTGGAACAGCCCCTATTATGGGAATTAATTCTAATACACAAAATGTTGAAAGAGTATAATAAGGACTCATAGATCCACCAATTATCTTCAACAATTGTTAGCACTTTGTTATTTTGCTTCATATCTATCTTGGTTTAAAAACATAAAATGTGGTAAACTACACATTACATTAGACACTAACTCCATTTTCTCTCCTGCCAGTCCCTGTTAACAACTATTCAACCACTGTTCTACTTTCTTCCTTTATGAATTTGCTTACTCTAAGTACCTCAAATATTGAAATCATGCAACATTTATCTTTTTGTGTATGGCTTATTTTACGAAGCATGTATCTTCAGGTTCATCCATATTGTAGCATGTGCCAGAATTTCCTTCCTTTTTAAGGCTGAATAATAGTCTATTGCACACACACATGTTTTGTTTGTCCATTCATCTGCAGATGTACTTTTGGGTTGTTTCCACCTTTTGACAATTGTGAATAATGCTGCTATGAACATTGGTGTACAAATCACTATTTTTGAATTCTCCTACATCACCACAGCAGCATAGTCACATCTAAGAAAATAAACATGGATTCTCTAATCTAATGTCATCTAACACTTAGCACATATTTAAATTTCTTTTTTTTTTTTTATTATACTTTGCGTTCTAGGGTACATGTGTACAACGTGCAGGTTTGTTACACATGTATACATGTGCCATGTTGGTGTGCTGCACCCATCAACTCGTCAGCACCCATCAACTCGTCATTTACATCAGGTATAACTCCCAATGCAAT
>NW_012101665.1:3924189-3924772 GCF_000951045.1 Mandrillus leucophaeus | reverse complement strand
ACACTAACTCCATTTTCTCTCCTGCCAGTCCCTGTTAACAACTATTCAACCACTGTTCTACTTTCTTCCTTTATGAATTTGCTTACTCTAAGTACTTCAAATATTGAAATCATGCAACATTTATCTTTTTGTGTATGGCTTATTTTACGAAGCATATATCTTCAGGTTCATCCATATTGTAGCATGTGCCAGAATTTCCTTCTTTTTTAAGGCTGAATAATAGTCTGCTGCACACACACATATTTTGTTTGTCCATTCATCTGCAGATGTACTTTTGGGTTGTTTCCACCTTTTGACAATTATGAATAATGCTGCTACGAACATTGGTGTACAAATCACTATTTTTGAATTCTCCTACATCACCGCAGCAGCATAGTCACATCTAAGAAAATAAACAGGGATTCTCTAATCTAATGTCATCTAACACTTAGCACATATTTAAATTTCTTTTTTTTTAAATTATACTTTAAGTTCTAGGGTACATGTGTACAATGTGCAGGTTTGTTACACATGTATACATGTGCCATGTTGGTGTGCTGCACCCATCAACTCGTCAGCACCCATCAACTCATCATTTACATCA
>NW_012101665.1:3917721-3918684 GCF_000951045.1 Mandrillus leucophaeus | reverse complement strand
TCCTCCTTTAGTTCAGAGAAGTTTGATTGTCTGAAGCCTTCTTCTCTCAACTTGTCCAAGTCATTCTCCATCCAGCTTTGTTCCATTGGTGAGGAGCTGCATTCCTTCCGAGGGGGAGAGGCAATTTGATTTTTAGAATTTTCAGATTTTCTGCTCTGTTTTTTCCCCGTCTTTGTGGTTTTATCTACCTTTGGTCTTTGACAATGGTGATGTACTGATGGAGTTTTGGTGTGGATGTCCTTCCTGTTTGTTAGTTTTCCTTCTAACAGTGAGGACCCTTAGCTGCAGGTCTGCTGGAGTGTGCTGGAGGTCCACTCCAGACCCTGTTTGCTTGGGTATCAGCAGTGGAGGCTGCAAAACAGCAAATATTGCTGAACAGCAAATGTTGATGCCTGATCATTCCTCTGGAAGTTTCGTCCCAGAGGGGTACCCGGCCATGTGAGTTGTCAGTCTGCCGCTACTGGGGGGTGCCTCCCAATTAGGCTACTCGGGGTTTAGGGACCTACTTGAGGAGGCAGTCTGTCCATTCTCAGATCTCAAACTCCATGCTGGGAGAACCACTACTCTCTTCAAAGCTGTCAGATAGGGACATTTAAGTCTGCAGACATTTCTGCTGCCTTTCATTCGGCTATGCCCTGCCCCCAGAGGTGGAGTCTGCAGAGGCAGGCAGGCCTCTTTGAGCTGTGGTGGGCTCCACCCAGTCTCAGCAATGGCGGGCGTTCCTCCCCCAATCTCACTGCCTCCTTGCAGTTCGATCTCAGACTGTTGTGCTAGCAATGAACGAGGCTTTGTGGGTGTGGGACCCTCTGAGCCAGGTGCAGGATATAATTTCCTGGTGTTGTGTTTGCTAAGACCATTGGAAAAGTTCAGTATTGGGGTGGAAGTGACCTGATTATCCAGGTGCTGTCTGTCACAGCTTCCCTTGGCTGGGAAAGGGAATTTCCTGACCCCCTGCGCTTCCCC
>NW_012101665.1:3916203-3916527 GCF_000951045.1 Mandrillus leucophaeus | reverse complement strand
TCTTTTAATTGTGGCATTTATCTCATTTACATTTAAGGTTAATATTGTTATGTGTGAACTTGATCCTGTCATTGTGATATTAGCTGGTTATTTTGATCGTTAGTTGATGCAGTTTTTTTCTAGCATCAATGGTCTTTATGTGTCTTGGAGTTGCTCTTCTCGAGGAGTATCTTTGTGGCGTTCTCTGTATTTCCTGAATTTGAATGTTGGCCCGCCTTACTAGGTTGGGGAAGTTCTCCTGGATGATACCCTGAAGAGTGTTTTCCAACTTGGTTCCATTTTCCCCCTCACTTTCAGGCACACCAATCAGACGTAGATTTGGTC
>NW_012101665.1:3915354-3916153 GCF_000951045.1 Mandrillus leucophaeus | reverse complement strand
TCAGGGACCCACTTGATCAGGCAGTCTGTCCATTTTCAGATCTCAACTTCCATGCTGGGAGATCCACTGCTCTCTTCAAAGCTGTCAGACACGGTCATTTACCTCTGCCAAGGTTTCTGCTGCTTTTTGTTTAGCTATGCCCTGTCCCCAGAGATGGAGTCTACAGAGACAGGCAGGCCTCCTTGAGCTGCAGTGGGCTTCACCCAGTTCAAGCTTCCCAGTGGCTTTGTTTACCTACTTAAGCCTCAGCAATGCAGGCGCGCCTCCCCCAGCCTCGCTGCTGCCTTGCAGTTAGATCTCAGACTGCTGTACTAGCAATGAGGGAGGCTTCATGGGAGTGGGACCCTCCTGTCCAGGTGTGGGATATAATCTCCTGGTGTGCCGTTTGCTAAGACCCTTGGTAAAGCGCAGTATTGGGATGGGAGTTACCTGATTTTCCAGATGTTGTGTGTCTCAGTTTCCCTTGGCTAGGAAAAGGGATTCCCTTCCCCCTTGTGCTTCCCAGGTGAGGTGATGGCTTGCCCTGCTTCAGCTCTCGCTGGTTGGGCTGCACTGGCTGACCAGCACCAATTGTCCGGCACTCCCCAGTGAGATGAACCTGGTACCTCAGTTGAAAATGCAGAAATCACCTGTCCTCTGTGTTGCTCGTGCTGGGAGGTGGAGGCTGGAGCTGCTCCTATTTGGCCATCTTGCTCCAGGACCTAAATTTCTCCATTGTTCCAAAAATGTGTCTTAAAACTGTGTTACTTTTGATCAGAATTCAGTCAAAATTTCGCATTTCAATTGGTATGTCTTGTTA
>NW_012101665.1:3914249-3915304 GCF_000951045.1 Mandrillus leucophaeus | reverse complement strand
AGCTTCCCAGTAGCTTTGTTTACCTACTTAAGCCTCAACAATGGCAGGCGCCCCTCCCCTAGTCTCGCTGCTGTCTTGCAGTTAGATCTCAGACTGCTGTGCTAGCAACGAGGGAGGCTCCATGGGCGTGGGACCCTCCCGTCCAGGTGTGGGATATAATCTCCTGATGTGCCATTTGCTAAGACCCTTGGTAAAGCATAGTATTGGGGTGGGAGTTACCTGATTTTCCAGATATTGTGTGTCTCAGTTTCCCTTGGCTAGGAAAAGGGATTCCCTTCCCCCTTGTGCTTCCAAGGTGAGGTGATGGCTTGCCCTGCTTCAGCTCTCGCTGGTTGGGCTACACTGGCTGACCAGCACCAATTTGTCCAGCACTCCCCAGTGAGATGAACCTGGTACCTCAGTTGAAAATGCAGAAATCACCTGTCCTCTGTGTTGCTTGTGCTGGGAGCTGGAGGCTGGAGCTGCTCCTATTTGGCCATCTCGCTCTGGGACCTAAATTTCTCCATTGTTCCAAAAATGTGTCTTAAAACTGTGTTACTTTTGATCAGAATTCAGTCAAAATTTTGCATTTCAATTGGTATGTCTTGTTAGTTTTTTTTTTTTTTTTTTTTTGAGACAAAATCTTGCTGTGTTACCCAGGCTGGATCTTGGCTCACTGCGACTTCTGCCTAGCAGGCTCAAGTGATCCTCCTCCTTCAGCCCCCAAGTAACTGGAATTACAGGCATGCACCACCAGGCCCAGCTAATTTTTGTATTTTTAGTAGAGATGGGGTTTCACCATGTTGGTCAGGCTTGTCTCGCACTCCTGACCTGCTTTGGCCTCCCAAAGTGCTGGGATTATAGACATGAGCCACTGCACCCAGCCTTTTTTTTTTTTTTGAGACAGAGTCTCACTTTGTCACCCAGGCAGGAGTGCAGGGACATGATCTTGGCTTACTATAGCCCTCGACCTGCTGGACTCAAGCAATCCTCCCACCTCAGCTCACCACATACCTGGGACTACAGTGGCATAACGCCTTGCTTGGCTATTTTCTTTTCTTTTTTTTTTTTTTTTT
>NW_012101665.1:3908216-3914199 GCF_000951045.1 Mandrillus leucophaeus | reverse complement strand
TTTTTTTGAGACAAAATCTTGCTGTGTTACCCAGGCTGGATCTTGGCTCACTGCGACTTCTGCCTAGCAGGCTCAAGTGATCCTCCTCCTTCAGCCCCCAAGTAACTGGAATTACAGGCATGCACCACCAGGCCCAGCTAATTTTTGTATTTTTAGTAGAGATGGGGTTTCATCATGTTGGTCAGGCTTGTCTTGCACTCCTGACCTGAGGTGATCCACCTGCTTTGGCCTCCCAAAGTGCTGGGATTATAGACATGAGCCACTGCACCCGGCCTTTTTTTTTTTTTTTTTGAGACAGAGTCTCACTTTGTCACCCAGGCAGGAGTGCAGGGGCATGATCTTGGCTTACTGTAGCCCTCAACCTGCTGGACTCAAGCAATCCTCCCACCTCAGCTCACCACATACCTGGGACTACAGTGGCACGCCACCTTGCTTGGTTATTTTCTTTTCTTTTTTTTGTTTTTGTTTTTGTTTTTGTAGTGGTGAGGTCTTGATATGTTGTCCAGGCTGATCTTGAATTCCTGAGCTCAAAGGATCCACCTGCCTCAGCCTCCCAAAGGGCTGGGATTACAAGCATGAGCCACGCTGTGTGGTCATTTGCCAGTTTTTTTTTTTTTTTAAACATTTTTATTTGGAGCATTTCAAACATTCCCAAAAGTAAGTATACCCAAACATACACCTAAGTAGACAGATTAGAATCAGAGGCTCCTGCATACCCAGAGCTCAGCTCCACCAACCAGCAGCTGCTGTTCAATCATGTCCATCCACACTCCTATCTACTTTCCCCTTCCTGTAGAATTTTGAAGCAATCCTGAGCATCATATCATTTTCATCTGTAGCTGTCTCCATATACATTCCTAAAAGATAAAAACACTTTAAAAACCATAATAACAATATCATTATCACACCTAAAAGCTTAACAATAATTCTTTTCTTTTCTTTCTTTTTTTTTTTTTTTGAGACGGAGTTTCACTCTTTCATCCAGGCTGGAGTACAATGGTGTGATCTCGGCTCACTGCAACCTCCGTCCCCCAGGTTCAAGTGACTCTCCTGCCTCAGCCTTTTTTTTTTTTTGAGACGGAGTTTCACTCTTTCATCCAGGCTGGAGTGCAATAGTGCGATCTTGGCTCACTGCAACCTCCGCCCCCCAGGTCCAAGATATTCTCCTGCCTCAGCCTCCTGAGTAGCTGGAATTATAGATGCTGGCCACCACGCCCTGCTAATTTTTGTATTTTTAGTAGAGACGGGTTTCGCCATTTTGGCCAGGCTAGTCTCCAACTGCTGACCTTGTGATCTGCCCACCTTGGCCTCCCAAAGTGTTAGGATTACAGGCATGAGCCACTGTGCCCGGCCAACAATAATTCTTTAATATCATCAAATATCCATCAGTGGATGAATTTTACATGTAGAAGACAATTTCCAGTTGTCGCTCATATGTAAACAACTTTTTAAATAGTTTAACTGAACTAGGCATTTTTTAATTTACAGGGTCCCCTTTATCTCCTTTTTCTTTTCTTCCAGTTTTTGAAGAAATTAGATTGTTTGGCTGATGGTTTCCCATAGTGGAAATGCTTCTGATTGCATTGCTAAGGTATAGTTTAACATGGTCCTTAGTCCTTTGTATTTGCTTTATTTTATTTATTTTTATTTTATTATTACTATTTTTTACTGCTCCTTACAGAGCAGGGCTACCCCATGGGCCTGTATTTGCTTTAAATTGGTAGTTGGATCTTGAGACATGCTCAGATTCAGATTAGATTTGTCTTGGCAAGATCATTCATAGCTGGTGTTGGTTTCTTTCATTAGAAGTCACGTAATAATTAGTTATCCATTTTTGGGGGATGTTAGCAGACTCTGATGCTCAATGGCTATCTATTAGTTCATTAGGGCTTTCAAAAGTATGAGATTCTAATCTAGTTCATAAAATTTATTAGCTGCAATACTTCTGTAAAGACAATTTCCCCTTATCTTCTATCTGGTTGTCCAATGCTACAATTCATATAGAAATAGCAGGAAAAATATTTGAGTCTTTTATCAGTTTTCAAAATAAGTTCATTCCCTGATATCCTTAAAGAATACCTTTTAAAAAAAGTATCATTGCGAACTGAGATATCGAAATATATTTGATATATTTCAATCTGTTGCAGTTATTTTTCTTATTGATTTTTATATTCTTCTTTGGCCAGTAGGAGCCTTTTCAAAATGGCTCCATGTCTTTTTGACATTACTCTAGTAATATTTGATCGCTTCCTTGC
This sequence comes from Mandrillus leucophaeus, assembly GCF_000951045.1. Classification (NCBI taxonomy): domain Eukaryota; kingdom Metazoa; phylum Chordata; class Mammalia; order Primates; family Cercopithecidae; genus Mandrillus; species Mandrillus leucophaeus. The sequence continues at coordinate 3,911,944 of NW_012101665.1, read as the reverse complement.
TATGTGGTAAAAGATGTTCCAAGAAGAGATGTTATTTATTTCTTGCCCCAAACCTGGAATTAACATTTTTCTCCCCATGGAATGCTGGTTACTTATTGTAGATTAACATGCAATTTTAAGAATTAATACAGAGACTTTATCTAGTTTCCCCCAATGGTAACATCTTACAAAACTTAAGTAAAATGTCACAACCAGGATATTGAAATCAGTACAATTAGAATAAAGATGAGTTCTATCACCAAATGAATGTTTCATGTTTTGCTTTTATAGCCACACCTACCCTTCATCCCCGCCCTCTGCCCATTTCTGACTTGGCAACAACTAATCTGTTCCTTATTTTCATAATTTTGTCATTTTGAGAATGTTATATAAATGGAATCACACAGTTTATAACATTTGGGGTTGGATTTTTTCCAATTAGTATAATTTCCAGAAATTCATCCAAGTTGTTACATTTATCAATAGTTTGTTCTTTTTATTTAATTAATTAATTAATTAATTTTTTTGAGACAGAGTCTCCCTCTGTTGCCCAGGCTGGAGTGCAGTGGTATGATCTTGGCTCACTGCAATCTCCACCTCCTGGGCTCAAGCAATTCTCCTGCCTCAGCCTCCCAAGTAGCTGGGAGTACAGGTGCGTGCCACCATGCCTGGCTAATTTTTGTCGTTTTAGTAGAGACGGGGTTTCACCATGTTGGTCAGGCTGATCTTGAACTCCTGATCTCAAGAGATCTGTCCACCTTGGCCTCCCAAAGTGCTTCAATTACAGGTGTGAACCACTGTGCCTGGCCAATAGTTTGTTCTTTTTAAATTGCTGAGCAGTATTCCATGATACGTAGTTTGTTTAACCATGTACCTGTTGAAAGACAAATGGGTTGTTTTCAGATTTTGACAATTATGAATAAAACTGCTATGAACATTTGTGTACAGATCTTTGCGTATACATAATTTTTCATTTCTCTGTCATAAAGATCCAAGTGTGCAATTGCTGGATCATATGGTAGTTGCTTGTTTAGCTTTATTAGAAAGTGAATGCACCATATTACAGTCACACCAGCGGTGTAAGAGTCTCAGCTTTAGACATTCTAGTAGATGTGTAGTGATATCCTATCAAGGTTTTAACTGAATTTTTCTAGTCACCAAGGATATTAAACAACTTTTTTTATGTGCCTTTAAAATTTTATTTATTTATTTTTTGAGACTGAGTCTCATTATGTCACACAGACTGTAGTGAAGTAGTGCCATCTTGGCTCACTGCAACCTCTGCCTCCTGGGTTCAAGCAATTCTCCTGCCTCAGCCACCAGAGTAGCTGGGATTACAGGTGTGTGCCATCATGCCCAGCTAATTTTTGTATTTTTAGCAGAGACAGGGTGATGGGGTTTCACCATGTTGGCCAGGCTGGTCTCAAACTCCTGATCTCAAGTGATCTGCCCACCTCAGCCTCCCAAAATGCTGGGATTATAGGCGTGAGCCATTGCACTTGGCCTTATGTGCTTTTTTCCCCCTTCTTCTTCTTCTCTCTTTTTTTCCATAAACAGGTCCTCTTTGGTAAAGTATCTTGCCAATTTTGTTATTGGGTTGTTTGTTTTCTATTATTGATTTTTGAGTTCATTACATATTTTCATAGAAGTTCTGTACCAAATATATGCTTTGAAAATATTTTCTTCCAGTCTTTCTGTTTTTATTCTTTTTAATCAGTGTATTTCATAGAGAAGATGTTTCTATTACTGAAAAGCAACTTACCAGTTTGTTTTTTTTATGGATTATGATTTTGGTGTTACATGTAAAAAATGTTTGCTTAACCCAAGGTCATGAAGGTTTTCTCCTAAATGTCTTATAGCTTTATATTTTATATTTAGGTCTATTATATTAGTCTGTTCTCACATTGCTATAAAAAACTACCCGAGTCTATGTAATTTATAAAGAAAAGAGGTTTAATTGACGCACAGTTCTTCAGGTTGTTCAGGAAGCATGGCTGGGGAGATCTCAGGAAACTTACAATCATGGCAGAAGGCAAAGGGGAGGCAGACATATCTTCACATGGTGGAGCAGGAAAGAGGAAAGAAACTTTTAAACAACCAGATCTTGTGAGAACTCACTCACTATCATGAGAACCACCTCCATGGTTCGAGTCAATCACCTCCCACCAGGCTCCTCCTCCAACACTGAGGATTACAATCTGAAATGAGATTTGGGTGGGGACACAGAGTCAAACCATGTCATCTATGTTGTATTTTGAATTAATTTTTGCATATGGTACAAGGTATAAACAAAGTTTGTTTATTTATTTATTTTTGAGAAAAGGCCTCACTCTGTGAGGCCTCACTCTGCACCCAGGCTGGAGTGCAGTGGTACGATCTCAGCTCACTGTAGCCTCCACCTTCTGGGCACCAATGATCATTCCACCTCAGCCTCCAGAGTAGCTGAGACTACAGGTGCACACTACCATACCTGGCTAATTTCTGCTTTTTTTTTTTTTGTAGAAATGGGGTTTCGCCATGTTGCCCAGGCTGGTCTCAAACTCTTGCGCTCAAGTGATCCATCTGCCTTGGCCTCCCAAAGTGCTGGAATTATACACAGGAGTCACTGCTCCTGGCTCAAAGTTTATTTTGTTGCATATGGATATCCAATTATTCCATCACCGTTTGTTGAAAAGACTATACTACCTCTACTAAATTACTTGTACATATTTGTTGAAAAGCATTTGTTCATTTAAGTGTCTGTCTAGTTCTGGACCCTCTATTCTGTTCCACTGATTTGATTTGATTTGTCTGTTGTTATGCTAATACTACATTGTCTTGATTAGTCGAACCAGATTGTAATCTATAACATATATTCTTCTTTTTCAAAGTTGTTTTGGCTATTTTAGGCTCTTTGCATTTCTACACTTGATCTTAGCCAAAAGGCCGAGAAGCTATTGTTCTTTGCATTTCTATACGAGTTTTAAAATCAGTTTGTTAATCCACATAAAAGCCTGCTAGGATTTTGACTGGGATTACATTGAATCTAAAGATCAATTTGGGGAGAATTGACATCTTAAAAATCTTGAGTCTTTGGACCCATAAACAAGTTATATCTCTCCATTTATTTAGGTCTTCTTTAATTTCTCTCTGAAATGTTTTGTAAATTTTCAGTGTACAGGTAAAAATTTTGTCAGATTAATCCCCAAATATTTAATTTTTTTGAGTGCTATTGTCAATGACATTGTTTTAAAATTCTAGCATCCAATTACTCATTGCTAATATAAATAAAATTGACTATTGTAAATATATCTTGTATTTTACAACCTTATTAAACTCACTTATTAGTTCTAGTAGTTTTTTTGGAGATTGCATCAGATTTTCTACATAGATGATTATTGATATGGTTTTGCTATGTCCCCACGCAAATCGCATCTTGAATTGTAATCCCCATAATTCTCACATATCTAGGGAGAGACCTGGTGGGAGGTGATTGAACATGGGGGTGATTTCCCCCATGCTGTTCTTGTGATGGTGAGTGAGTTCTCACAAGATCTGATGGTTCTGATGATTTTATAAGGGGCTCTTCTCCCTTCACTCCTCACTCTTCTCTCTCCTGGTGCCATGTGAAGGAGGTCCTTGCTTTCTCTTTGCCTTCCACCATGATTGTAAGTTTGAGGCCTCCCCAGCCATGTGGAACTGTGAGTCAATTAAACCTCTTTTTAAAATAAATTACCTAGTCTTGGGTTTTTCTTTGTAGCAGTGTGAAA
>NW_012101665.1:3904238-3906466 GCF_000951045.1 Mandrillus leucophaeus | reverse complement strand
TGTGTGTGTGTGTGTGTGTGTACTTATTATGGGAAATGGCTTATATAATTGTGGAGGCTGAGAAGTCTTATGATCTGCCATCTACAAACTGGAGAACCAGGAAAGCTGCTGGTTTAATTCAATCTGACTCTGAAGGTCTGAGAACCAGGGGAGCCAATGGCAAGACTCGGTCTCAGGCCAAAGGCTTAAGATTTGGGGCGAGGAGGAGTCTGGTGTGAGTCCTAGAGTCTAAAGCCCCCAAAACCAGGAGCTCTAATATCCAAGGAAAGGATAAAATGGATGTCTCAACTCAAGAAGAGCCAGTAAATTTGCCCTTCTCTGCCTTTTTGTACCATTCAGGTGCTCAGTGGATTGGATGATGCCCACTTTGGTGACGGTGGATCATCTTTCCTCAGTCTACTGATTTAAATGCTAACCTTTTCTGGAAACACCTCACAGACCCACCGAGAAATAAAATTTTACTGCTCTCTGGGTATCCCTTAACCCAGTCAAGTTGACATAAAATTAACCATCACAGTGGGTTCATTTCCACTTGAGTCTCATTGTCTTCAGGCTCTATCTATGAACAGGGCTACAAAATATGTTAACAGGAAGAAATAGTGAGTTTATATTAACTTTCAATTCTGTTTCGCATTATCAGAAAGTATTTGTAAATCATATTTGATAAGGAACTTGTATCAATAATATAGACATATATACATATATACAATTCAACGATAAAACCCAATTTAAAAAATCCAATTAAAAATGGGGAAAAGGCCAGGTGTGGTGGCTCAGGTTTATAATCCCAGCACTCTGGGAGGATGAGACAGAAGGATGGCTTGAAGCTAGGAGTTCTAGAGCAGCCTAGGCAACAAAGCAAAACTCTATCTCTACATAAAACAAAAAAATTAGCCAGGCATGTGGCTCATGCCTGAAATCCCAGCTACTCAGATGGCTGAGGTGAGAGAATCACTTGAGCCCTGGAGATAGAGTCTGCAGTGAGCTATGACTGCACCACTGCATTCCAGCCTGGGTGACAGAGCGAGATCCTGCCTTTAAAAAAAAAATGAGCAAAGGATTTGAATAGACATTTCTTCACAGAAGACATACAAATGGCTAATAAGCACATGAATAGGTAGATGATCAATAGTATTAGTAATTAGGGAAATGCAAATCAAAATCACATTGAGATATCACTTAATCCCTACTGGGATGGCTAAAAAGACAGACATAAACAAGTACTTACAAGGATGTAGAAAAATTTGAATGTTTATATATTGTTGGTAGTATTGCAAAATGATATACCAACTTTGGAAAACAGTTTGGCAGTTCCTCAAAATGTTAAACATAGTTGCCATATGACCCAGCAATTCCACTCTTAGTTATATTCTCAAAGAAATGAAAATATATATCGGCAAAAGAAACCTTATACATGAATGTTCATAGCAGCATTATTTGTAGTAGCCAAAAAGTAGAAACAACCCAGATGTCCATCAATTAAAGAGGATTTATATATATAGCTACTTGGGAGGCTGAGGCAGGAGAATCACTTGAACACGGGAGATGGAGGTTGCAGTGAGCCGAGATCACACCATTGCACTCCAGCCTGGGTAACAAGATTGAAGCTTCATCTCAAAGTAGTATTCTCATTTCACAGGCCCACAGATGGAGAAGAATTTTTCCACAGGATGGTTCATATGCAGAGTCTCACTCATAACTGACTTAGATACCACGATGTGAAACTTTTGAGATGATGAGATTTTTGACTTAGTACTGATGCTGCAATGATTGAGATTTTTTGAGGATTTTGGGGTGGGTGAATGTATTTTGCAAGTAGGTTAGATGTGAACTTTTGAAAGTCTGAGGATAGACTGTAGTGGGTTGAATAGCCCCCCTCAAAAGATATATTTATATCCTAATCTACCATACCTGTGAACATTACCTTATTTGGAAAAGAGGTCTTTGCAGATGTACTTAAATTGACTGTCTTGAGATGAGATTATCCTGGATTATCCAAATAGGCCAGAAATTCAATGACAAGTGTCCTTATAAGAGTCACACAGAGGACAGAAAAGAGGAGAAGGCAATGTGACCACAGTGGCAGAGATTGGAGTGATTTGGCCAGAAACCAAGGAATGCCTGGAGCCACCTGTAGCTGAAAGGGAAAAAGGAACAGATTGTCCATCTATTTGAACTTTTGGAGGGAGTGCAGCCTGTTGACATCTTGATTTTAGACTTATTTTATT
>NW_012101665.1:3901300-3903343 GCF_000951045.1 Mandrillus leucophaeus | reverse complement strand
GTGGGATTGCTTGAGGCCAGGAGTTCAAGACCAGCTTGGGCAACATAGTGAGACTCCAGTTCTATAAAAAATATAAAAAGCTTAGCTGGGCATGGTGGGGTGCACGTGTGGTCCCAGCTACTTGGGAGGCTGAGGTGGGAGAGGATCACTTGAGCCTGGGAGGTCTAGGCTGCAGTGAGCTGTGATTGTGCCACTGTACTCCAGCCTGAGTGACAGAGTAAAACCTTGTCTCAAAAAAGAAATGAATGTGGTTTTCTTATTGATTTGATATTTATATCTTTTTAAATTGGAAATTGAAAAAATAAGATTAACATTTATTTGCTTGATCCTAGTAGACACATAAAAGGGCTTCAAAATTACAATGCCAATATTATCGCATCATCACAGCAATAAAAATATGAGGTGAACTTTGAGAATTTTTTAGGTAGGTCTCTATTTTTAGACTACATCCCACTAAAGAAGGAATTGTACAAATAGGTGTCTAAAAATCACTTGAAATAAATTTTTGCTTTGTGTCAGTATGTTGCTCATTGGATATAGAATTAAGTTTTCTTTTTCCCAATTTTGGGGTTTCTTTCCCTTTTTGATGTAATTTTGTCTATTTCATGAACATTTAAAACATTTAAGTAGGTAAACACTCAAAATTATATAAAAACACATATTCAGAAAAGTCTTACTTCCATCTCTATGCTTCTCCTTATTCCCTACTTTCTAACCCCCATACAGCTAGCTCTATTAGTATTCATTTCTGATTTATCTTTCTAGAGTTTCTGGAACAATAAGCAAAATTAAAAACACACACATATAGTATGTATATATCGTATACATATATTATGTATACATAGTCTTATTTTACCTCTTTCCTTCCTTCCTTCCTTCCTTCCTTCCTTCCTTCCTTCCTTCCTTCCTTCCTTCCTTCCTTTCTTCTTCCCTCTCTTTTTCTTTTTTTCTTTCTTCCTATATTTAAAAAATTTTTGTAGATGCTCCTGTGTCACTCAGGATGGTCTTGAACTCCTGGGCTCAAGTGATCCTCCTGACTCAGCCTCCCAAAGTGCTGGGTTTATAGGTATGAGCCACTGTGCCTGGCCTACCTCCTTTCTTATATAAAAGACAGCATTTTATGTATACTGTTGATGTGGTTTGGCTGTGTCCCCATGCAAATCTCATCTTGAATTATAGTTCCCATAATCCCCATGTGGAATCTGGTGAGAGGTAACTGAATCATGGAGGGAGTTTCCCCCATTCTGTTCTCATGCTAGTGAGTTGATTCTCACGAAATCTGATGGTTTTTATAAGGGGCTTCCCACTTTGCTGGGCACTCATTCTTTTCCTTCCTGCCATAATGTGAACAAGGATGCGTTTGCTTCCCCTTCCGCCATGATTGTAAGTTTCCTGAGGCCTCCCCAGCCGTGATAAACTTTTAAAACTTTTTTCTTTATAAATTACCCAGTCTTGGGTATATCTTTATTAGCAGTGTGGAACAGACTAATACAACTGTGGTGCATTTTTTTTCCCACTTAATATGTACTGGAAACTACCCCTTATCAGTACATAGAAATCTTACTTATTTTTTCCATGACTGCCTATACTTCATTGTGGGAGTAGTTTATTCAGTCAGTTTTTTATTGGTGAACATTTGGGTTGTTTCCTGTCTTTTGCTGTCACAAACAGCTCTGCAATTACTATGCCTGTGAATATTTTGTTGAGTATTTATGTAGATTCAGGATAGATTCCTAGAAGTGAAATTGCTGGGTGTAACGGTAAATGCTTCTTTAATTTACTTCTGTCAGCAATGTATGAGAGAGCTGGTTTTTCCCCAGGCTTATCAGCCAAATGAATTGTCAACCTTCGGATTTTTGCCAATCTGACATATGAGAAATTGTATCTCACTGCATTTTGAATTGCATTTCTCTTATGAATTGAAGTTAAGCATCTTTTTCACATGTTAACAAGCAAATGACCTGTCTTTTTGTGAGATTTCTTTATATTTTGTTTTTTAGAGATGGTATCTCACTATGTTGCCTGGTCTTGAACTCCTGGCTT
>NW_012101665.1:3898566-3900095 GCF_000951045.1 Mandrillus leucophaeus | reverse complement strand
GTCCCAGCTACTCGGGAGGCTGAGGCAGGAGAATGGTGTGAACCTGGGAGGCGGAGCTTGGAGTGAGCTGAGATCACGCCACTGCACTCCAGCCTGGGTGACAGAGCGAGACTCTGTCTCAAAAATTAAAAATAAAAAAAAGCTCTTTTTGATGTACCATAAACACCTTGGGCATCTAAATTATCTGTAGAAAATACAATGAGCTTGTTTTTAAGTCTTATTTTTAGAACAACAGTTACAGAAAGATTATAACCATATTTTAATTTGAGTGCATTTCTCATTGTCCTGTTTTTTCTTCATATTAAACAGGAGAATATATGTATATATACACATGTATATGTATGTATGTGTGTGTATATATATTTTGGGGAGGTAGGTTTTTAAAGATAACCGTATAGGATACACCTCTTTTCCCGGTGCCTCTATTTCTTCTTCAGTCCCAGTATCCCAGAAGAACTTTGAAAGCTATGGGACTATTAACAGTGGGAATATTTCTCTACAGTAAGCCATTGTTCACAAATGCTTGAGTACATTATTTTGTTGGACTCCAGACAGTTATTTCTCTGATAGCTTAATTAACAGAATTTGTCAAACACTAAAAAACTCTGAAAAGCTTGTCTAAAGTGTTTGCGAAGACTTTAAATGTTAACCTTCACTCAAAATCTTCTTGAATTGTCTCGGTAGGTAATAAAGATAATGAACCGCAAAACAGTCTGGGTCTGGCTTTGCATCTGGCACCATTTATCTGTAATTCGGCATGTCCAGGAACTGCTTTACATATGGACCTAAGCATTTGCAAAATCTTTTCAAAATTTTGCTTTTCAAGGTCTAAGGTGTTAATTGGGAGATTACTATGGTAATCCAGTAACGATAATCATTATCCTGAAAAATTAGGGAAGACTTTTCTTCTAACCTGCTTGCAGTGCTTTTAATTAAAAGGAAGAGCAGATGATGTGGGCTATTTCTATCTTAACGAAGGTTCATTCATTAGTACCATTGAACAGCTTTGTTTTAAAAATGGTTGGGCTCACTTGCCAGTTTGCTAAATGGTGGTTTTTATTTCTGTCTATGCTGTATAAACTATTCACTGTGATTTTTATAACCTAAACGTAATATGTTTTTCCATTGATGTTCTTGCCCGGGGCATTCTCTTCCCTGTATTATAACAGCTTCCTATTTTTGCCTCTGCAAATTGATGTAAGAGTGGATGAAGAATGGAAAATAGGGCTCTTTTGTTTGAGGCTACTTAGCAGTTATCATGAGTGTATAATTTCTGGAACTAGACAGAGCCAAAGGGCACCCTAAGCCCTTTAAAAACACCCAGAAGAGATCGTTTTCCTTTGTTGCTCTATCATTACTGTGGGGTCGTGACATTTTCTGCTCACATGATTCAAAAACAGATCTTCACAGCTGCCTGGGAAGTCCACCTGCCACGGAAAAATGGTTTTGAGACAGTGCATGACTTCACTGCTTACTGTGCAGTGTAACCAGCTCTCACTTTTCCAGGCTAATGAATGTTAACCGAGAAT
>NW_012101665.1:3897083-3897526 GCF_000951045.1 Mandrillus leucophaeus | reverse complement strand
CCTCCAACAGCTTCTAGTGGTTGAAAATCCAGGGGCTCCTTGATCTCCTAGATACTCTGTGGGAGTTTGGACAATGGGATCAGTCGCCATAGATGCAGGAGCTACTTGTGACAGTCGAATTGGCTTGCCTGCATGTGTCTCCCACTTTGTGTATCTCCCTGATTTAGGCAGAGCTCACCTATGATCTCTAAGCTGTCCTTCGGTTGTCAGGGCCATAGACTGCAGTTCCCCTTTCAGGTCTTCCTGGGCTACATTCCATGTGCCTAGTCTCTCCTTTCTCCAGCTGAAGTATTTCCAATCATTGAATCTCATTTCCTTGGGGCTTTGCTCTTTGGAGGGCCAAGGCCATCCCTTACCTTGCCACCACCTGCCAAGTCCTGACTTAGGCACTGTGGACACAGAGATAAATTGGATGCAATCTTTGTCCTCAGGAGCTTTCCCTT
>NW_012101665.1:3896406-3897033 GCF_000951045.1 Mandrillus leucophaeus | reverse complement strand
ACAAGCAAATGACCTGTCTTTTTGTGAGATTTCTTTATATTTTGTTTTTTAGAGATGGTATCTCACTATGTTGCCTGGTCTTGAACTCCTGGCTTGAAGCGATCCTCCTGCCTCAGCCTCCTGAGTAGCTGGGACTACAGGCTGTTGACACCACACCCAGCTAATTTTTTTCAGGTCTTTTTTTAGAGATGGTATCTCACTATGTCTGTCTCTTATACACATCTAGATGTGTATAAGAGACAGGTGTAACCAGCTCTCACTTTTCCAGGCTAATGAATGTTAACCGAGAATCCCCTGGGGTCTATTTGAGCCACGAGTTTTAGCGTTCTCCTCCCTTCAATGTCTTATGAGCTCTGCTCACAAGGATGGGTCACAATGAATGAAGTTGAGTTTAATCTCTTTCATTTCCCCTGCCCTCACTCCTAACTGGGAGATTCAAAGGATATTTCCCCATGTTATCATTGATCTCCACACCCATTTGAAAAATACGGTGAGAGTTTCTTCCAAAAGCTTCCTCCCCTTCCCTTCCTTCCCTTCCTCCCTTCCTCCCTTCCTCCCTTCCTCCCTTCCTTCCTTCCTTTTTTCTTCTTGCTCTTGTTGCCCTGGCTGGAGTGCAATGGTGCAATC
>NW_012101665.1:3889705-3890631 GCF_000951045.1 Mandrillus leucophaeus | reverse complement strand
GCGCCCGGCCAAAATATATTTTTTAAAAAATTTGCTATGTACAATAAAGGAACCAGTTAAAACCATTTACAGAATACCAACTGTTAAAAAAAAAACAACTGTGCTACATTCACTGTAGGCTCCCATGAAAAATTAAATCATAATAACAACACCAAGGAAATGATAGGCTTGCCTTATTTTATAGAACAAAACAGTTTTTATGCTGGATAGGATATTGAAAATCACTGGGGTCTGGTGATTCCCAGTCTTGGAAATTCAGGGAGGGAGAGGCTGTTATGATTTCTCTTTTGGCATTTAAATGGAAATTAGTCCTAGGATGAGCTAGTGACTTTTGTTCATCTGAATAACAGGGCCTAAACAGGGCCTTAAAAAAAACAAAATGTGTAGAACGAACTTTACATGAAGTTATGGAAATAGAATAGACTATTTTGCTTAAAATAGAACACCTATATTTAGGAGCTTTTAGTCTGGAATGACCTTAACATTTAAGGCAACATAGTAGTTTTAAGTCTAATCACAAACTTTCACGTTCTATCCTTTGCCTCTAAACCACTCCATGGGCTTAATTGTGTTGCCACAGAAGAATGAAAATTGAGTGTCAACAATACATTTTCTACTTCAGGATTTGAGAACATCCCTCTTCCTCTCTCTGGCCAGCAAACCTTTGAGAGTGTGACAGTGTGCACTACTAGTAATCTACTGAAGTACAGTTTGTGATCATTCCTAAAACTGAACAAGGAAGGGACTGTTGTCGAGTTCTGGTCCGAATGTAGGAGTTTCCTGGTCTCAGGTCAGTTCTATCTCACACTCACTGAGACTGGTGACAAGCTTCAGCCTCTCCCTGGTCTTTAGGTTCATCATCTGTAAAATGAAGAGATTAAGTTGGAACAGCAATTTTCTACCTTGGATGTACAATAGAGTCAACT
>NW_012101665.1:3887514-3889655 GCF_000951045.1 Mandrillus leucophaeus | reverse complement strand
AAAATATATTTTTTAAAAAATTTGCTATGTACAATAAAGGAACCAGTTAAAACCATTTACAGAATACCAACTGTTAAAAAAAAAAAAACAACTGTGCTACATCCACTGTAGGCTCCCATGAAAAATTAAATCATAATAACAACACCAAGGAAATGATAGGCTTGCCTTATTTTATAGAACAAAACAGTTTTTATGTTGGACAGGATATTGAAAATCACTGGGGTCTGGTGATTCCCAGTCTTGGAAATTCAGGGAGGGAGAGGCTGTTATGAATTTTCCTTTGGCATTTAAATGGAAATTAGTCCTAGGATGAGCTGGTGACTTTTGTTCATCTGAATAACAGGGCCTAAACAGGGCCTTAAAAAAAACAAAATGTGTAGAACGAACTTTATATGAAGCTATGCAAATAGAATAGACTATTTTGCTTAAAATAGAACACCTATATTTAGGAGCTTTTAGTCTGGAATGACCTTAACATTTAAGGCAACATAGTAGTTTTAAGTCTAATCACAAACTTTCACGTTCTATCCTTTGCCTCTAAACCACTCCATGGGCTTAATTGTGTTGCCACAGAAGAATGAAAATTGAGTGTCAACAATACATTTTCTACTTCAGGATTTGAGAACATCCCTCTTCCTCTCTCTGGCCAGCAAACCTTTGAGAGTGTGACAGTGTGCACTACTAGTAATCTACTGAAGTACAGTTTGTGATCATTCCTAAAACTGAACAAGGAAGGGACTGTTGTCGAGTTCTGGTCTGAATGTAGGAGTTTCCTGGTCTCAGGTCAGTTCTATCTCACACTCACTGAGACTGGTGACAAGCTCCAGCCTCTCCCTGGTCTTTAGGTTCATCATCTGTAAAATGAAGAGATTAAGTTGGAACAGCAATTTTCTACCTTGGATGTACAATAGAGTCAACTGGGGAATGTTTAAAAAACACCATGGCAGGCCCCATTTCCTGAGATCCAAGGGCCTTCAGCTTGAAAATCTTATTCTGTGAAATGATGTAGGCCTGTCGAGAGACCAACTTCATGGGCCTTAAGCAATGTCAGGGACCATCTTTACTAAAAAGAATACAAAATTTAGGCCAGGTGCAATGGCTCACGCCTGTAATCTCAGCACTTTTGGAGGCCGAGGCGGGCAGATCACCTGAGGTCAGGAGTTTGAGACCAGCCTGGCCAACATGGTGAAACCCCCTCTCTACTAAAAATACAAAAATTAGCCAGGCGTGGTGGTGGATGCCTGTAATCCCAGGTACTCGGGAGGTTAGGCAGAGAATCACTTGAACCTAGGAGGCGGAGGTTGCACTGAGCTGAGATCGCGCCACCGGACTCCAGTGCCACTGGACAGAGCGAGACTCCATCTCAAGAAAAAAAAAACAAACAAACAAAAAAACAAAATTACAAACACAAAATTCAGTATAAAAAAGATTTATTTAGAATGAAAAAGAAATCCCAATAAATAAATTTTTAAAAAGTCAATGAATTTATCAGACATAAAAAATCCAGGATTATAATATTTTTGTTAATTAACTATCAGACATGTCTTGTATACATTTTTCTTTTAAATTTCTTGACTACTTACTCTTTGGTTATTTCTTCATTTAACAGCAGTTTTGCAGTATTTTCTTATTTGTTTATTTTTCATCTTTGGCTAATACTCTTGACTTTGAAATTTTTGCAATATTTTCTATAGAGACAATAAAAGGACAATAAAAGGAAAACTTAGTCTTTTCTTTTGTGGTTGACTAATTTTTAAAATTATTGCCAGCTTAGAAAAGTTTATTTCATCTGGTCACAGTGGCTTATGTCTGTAGTCCCTGCTCAGGAGGCTGAGGCAGGCGAATGTCTTGAGGCCAGGATTTTGAGGCCAGCCTGAGCACCATAGTGAGACTCTGTCTCTCTCTCTCTCTCTTTTTTTTTATTATTATACTTTAAGTTCTAGGGTACATATGCACAATGTAGAGATTTGTTACATAGGTATACATGTGCCATGTTGATTTGCTGCACCTATCAACTCATCATTTACATTAGGTATTTCTCCTAATGCCATCTTTCCCCTATTCCCTACCCTCCAGCAGGCCCCGGTGTGTGATGTTCCCCTCCCTGTGTCCATGTGTTCTCATTGTTCAACTCCCACTTA
>NW_012101665.1:3883271-3884419 GCF_000951045.1 Mandrillus leucophaeus | reverse complement strand
ACTGAATACCGTTTATTTCTTTCTCTTGCCTGATTGCCCTGGCCACAACTTCCAACACTATGTTGAGTAGGAGTGGTGAGAGAAGGCATCCTTATCTTTTGCGGGTTTTCAAAGAGAATGCTTCCAGTTTTTGCCCATTCGGTATGATATTGGCTGTGGGTTTGTCATAAATAGCTCTTATTACTTTGAGATATGTTCCATTGATACCTAGTTTATTGAGAGTTTTTAGCATGAAAGGTTGTTGAATTTTGTTGAAGGCTTTTTCTGCATCTGTTGAGATAATCATGTGGCTTTTGTCGTTGGTTCTGTTTATGTGATGGATTACAATGTTTATTGATTTGCGTATGTTGAACCAGCCTTGCATCCCAGGGATGAAACCATCTTGATCATGATGGATAAGCTTTTTGTTGTGCTGTTGAATTTAGTTTGCCAGTATTTTATTGAGGATTTTCACATTGATGTTCATCAGGGATATTGGCCTAAGATTCTCCTTGTTTTGTTGTGTCTCTGCCAGGCTTTGGTATCAGGATGATGCTGGCCTCATAAAATGAGTTAGGGAGGATTCCCTCTTTTTCTATTGATTGGAACAGTTTCAGAAAGAATGGTACTAGCTCCTCGTTGTACCTCTGGTAGAATTTGGCTGTGAATCCATTTTGTCCTGGGCTTTTTTTGGTTGGTAAGCTATTAATTATTGCCTCAATTTCAGAAACTGTTATTGGCCTATTCAGAGATTCAACTTCTTGGTTTAGTCTTGGGAGGGTGTATGTGTCCAGGAATTTGTCCATTTCTTCTAGATTTTCTAGTTTATTTGCGTAGAGGTGTTTATAGTATTCTCTGATGGTAGTTTGTATGTCTGTGGGATCAGTGGTGATATCCTCTTTATCATTTTTTATTGCATCTATTTGATTCTTCTCTCTTTTCTACTTTATTAGTCTGGCTAGGGGTCTATTTTGTTTATGTTTTCAAAAATCCAGCTCCTGGATTCATTGTTTTTTTGTGTTTCTGTCTCCTTCAGTTCTGCTCTGATCTTAGTTACTTCTTGCCTTCTGCTAGCTTTTGAATTTGTTTGCTCTTACTTCTCTAGTTCTTTTAATTGTGATGTTAGGGTGTCGATTTTAGATATTTCCTGCTTTCTCTTGTGGGCATTT
>NW_012101665.1:3817185-3881036 GCF_000951045.1 Mandrillus leucophaeus | reverse complement strand
ATTTGAATGTTGGCCTGCCTTGCTAGGTTGGGGAAGTTCTCCTGGATAATATCCTGAAGAGTGTTTTCTAACTTGGTTCCATTCTCCCCATCACTTTCAGGTACAGCAATCAGATGTAGATTTGATCTTTTCACATAGTCCCATATTTCTTGGAGGCTTTGTTTGTTCCTTTTCATTCTTTTTTATCTAAGTTTATTTCTTCTGGGTGCAGTGGCTTATGTCTGTAGTCCCCACGGCTCAGGAGGCTGAGGCAGGAGAATCTCTTGAGGACAGGATTTTGAGGTCAGCCTGAGCAACATAGGGAGACTTTGTCTGTATATTTTAAAAAATCTTTAAAAAGAGTTTGCTTCAGTTTCACACTTCATTATTCATAATATCACATACATTTTTAGGATTGTTGTCAAATTTGCGAAAATCTCTGCTAAGATTTCGTCATATGTGAACTGTAACATTTAGAAGGCTTTTCTAGCTTAGTACATATAATGGTTAATTCTGTGTGTCGACCTGACTGGTCCACGGGACACCTAGAAATTTGGCCAAACAGTATTCTGAATGTGTCTGTAGGACGTGTCCAGATGAGATGAACCTTTGAATTGGTAAACCAGGTAAAACAGGTTGCCCTCCCTCATGTGAATGGGCCTCTTCCAACCAACTGAAGGCCCAAATAGAACAAAAAGGCTGAGCAAATGGAAATGCCTCTGACCTGACTGCTTGAGCTGGGACATTAGTCTTTTCCTGCCTCCTACTTGAACTGAAAATTCAGCTCTTCTTGGGGCTTGAGCTTGCCAACTTTCAGACTTGGACTTACAATGTCAGCTCCCCTGGTTTTCAGGGATTTGGTCTCTGACCAGAACTACGCCATCAGTTCTCCTCAGTCTTGAGTTTGGCAGCTATAGATCTCAGCACCTCTAGGCCTCCTTAATCATGTAAGCCAATTCCTCACAGTATATCTCCTTATATAAATTATATATCTCTATCTCTATCTCTTTATCTGTACCTGTATCGGTTTATCTAGATCTCCCTTAGTTCTGTTTCTCTGGAGAACCCTGACCAATACAGTAGACTTGAAACCTTCTTCTTCTTTTTTTTTTAATAGATGGAGTTTTGCTCCGTAGCCCAGGCTGGAGTGCAGTGGCGTGATCTTGGCTCACTGCAACCTCTGCCTCCCGGGTTCAAGCAATTCTCCTGCTTCAGCCTCCTGAGTAGCTGGAATTACTGGCATGCATCATCACACTGAGCTAATTTTCGTATCTTTAGGATTTCACCATGTTGGCCAGGCTAGTCTCAAACTCCCAACCTCAGGTGATCCGTCTGCCTTGACCTCCCAAAGTGCTGGGATTACAGGTGTGAACCACCATGCTTGGCTTTAAAATTACTTCTCTATGCATCTGGAAAGAGAAATCCATAATCTGAAATGAGAACTAAGTCTGAATTTTGAGTAAGGTTTTGGATCTTATCAAAAATTTTGTATTTGTAGAGCAAAATCACCCAAGTGACACTGTCTAAGTATATGCACTGGCTTGTATAAATTAAAACTTAATTTGGCCTGCCCGATGGGTCGGCCGTAGGGGGCGGGAAGTACTTCAGGGCAGCGGAGCCCATGTAGGCCCTGAGGCGCTTAGGCTATGGCCCCATTGACGGTCAGTCCTACGGCCGCTACTACAGGCCTGGGGTTGGAGACGTGCCAGAGCACCCACCTCCACCCTTATACCCTCTTCATCTCGAACCTCCCCAGCCTCCCATTTCCTGGCGGGTGCGTGGGGGGCGGCCCAGTGGAGACCACCTGGTTGGGAGAAGGTGGAGGAGGCGATGGGTACTATCCCTCTGGAGGCGCCTGGCCAGAGCCTGGTCGAGCCGGAGGAAGCCACCAGTTTAAATTCTTATACAAATGGGCCATATGGTCCAACTTACCCCCCAGGCTCTGGGGCAAATACTGCCTCATACTTAGGGGCTTAATGCACCTGGTTATACTCAGACCTGTTACTCCACAGAAGTTACAAATACTTACTGTTCACCTGGCAACAGCCCAACTCCAGTCTCTCATTGAGTCTATTCTCGGCAGGGCTGTCAGACTGAAGTACCCTCTCTTAGGCGGCAGGTTGCAGGGTATCCGGCTTCACAGAACCCTGGAATGACCCTGCCCCATTATCGTTATGGAGATGGTAATCGTAGTGTTCCACAATCAGGACAAATTGTACCACCACAAGAAGATGCGTGGCCTTCTCCTGGTGCTTATGGAATGGGTGGCCATTATCCTTGGCCTTCATCAGCGCCCTCAGCACCGCCTGGCAATCTCTACATGACCGGAGGTACTTCACCATGGCCTAGCAGTGGCTCTCCTCAGTCACCCCCTACACCCCCACTGCAGCAGCCCAAGGATTCTTCACACCCCTGCAGCCAATCAGATCAAAGCATGAACCGGCACAACTTCCCTTGCAGTGTCCATCAGTATGAATCCTTGGGGACAGTGAACAAGAATGATTCAGATCTTTTGGATTCCCAAGTCCAGTATAGCGCTGAGCCTCAGCTGTATGGTAATGCCACCAGTGACCATCCCAACAGTCAAGATTAAAGTAGCAGTCTTCCTGAAGAATGTGTACCTTCAGATGAAAGTAATCCTCCGAGTATTACAAAACCATGCATGTGCTGGAGAAGGTCCAGTATCTTGAACAAGAAGTAGAAGAATTTGTAGGAAAAAAGATAGACTAAGCATACTGGCTTCTGGAAGAAACGCTAACCAAGAAACTTTTGGAACTGGATTCAGTTGAAACTGGGGACGAGGACTCTGTATGGCAGGCCAGGAAAGAGGCTGTTTGTAAGATTCAGGCCATACTGGAAAAATTAGGAAAAAAAAAAAAAAAGATTATGAAAGAATTTAGAACAGAGTGGAAGCCTGTTACCAACTTGACCAAAGAACACTTGATTTGGTTAATTACCCTCTTTTTGAAATGCCTGTTGATGACAAGAAGCAATACATTCCAACTTTCCTTTGATTTTAAACTTGAAAAACTGGCAAAGGAATGGAAGAATATTTTAGTCATGAGTTGTTTTCAGTTTTCAGATGAATGAATATAATAGGAAACTATGGAGTTACTAATATTGCCAAGTAGATTCACTCCTTAAAAAATTTATGGATATCTGCAAGCTGCTTCTTATCAGCAGGAGGGAAACACACTTAACAGGCTTATCAGAAACCTACAAGATGAAAGTGGATATAATCTGAGACAAACAGCATGTGTTTTTTTAAACATCTGGATATCTTGTCACATTTTTATACATTGTGACTGCTTTCAACATATACTTCATGTGTAATTATAGCTTAGACTTTAGCCTTCTTGGACTTGGGTTTTGTTTTGTTATTTGCAATTCACAAATATAGTATTATTCTCTACTTCTTGGTACATTTTGTAGTAATATGTTTAATATAATTATTCAAGAGACTATATTGACAGCCAGATAGTATGGCAGTTCTGAAAGAATTTGTATCTTTTCACCACTTGAATATACTGCAATGTGTAGTGAGTAAATTGTCTCCCTTTTTGTATAGATCATTAGGTTAGAGGGTTTTTTTTTTTTTCCCCACTTCTGGTGTTCATGATAGTAGTGGAAGGTGAATTTGGAAATGGCATTGAGATAAAATGAAAATGCTTACATTTTTCTTTTTTGCTTCTTTATTGTATTTGGATAAAGATCCACTTGAAAATTACTTGTTTTTTTTTTTTTTTCCCAAAGTGTAATTATGTTTTCACTATTGCTGCTTCTATAGAGGGCATTGTGATAGAGAAATACAGATGAAACAGTAAATGCCACAGTGAGTAGAAATGATGACTACAGAAAGTAATAATTATGATTACTTGGTGATATCATTCTCCATCTAAAATATTAGTTTCACCTATGAGCAGATTTCATCTCAGTTTATAGTTAAAAACAGTGAGGGTAAAAGGGGATTCATAGTCAGGGAATGAATCAGCCGTAGTTAGAGTGGGAAATTATAATTTTCTTCATTTAAAGGTAGATTTTATGTTTATCTTTACTTCCCTAAATTGCATAAGATAAAATTGCCTATTTAATAAAAAGATACTTATTGCCATTATTAACAGTCATTTTAGAGCCTAATTTAAGAAAAGGGATATTGAAAGGGTCTTTGTTGACTGTGCTTGGGTAGCTCTATGCTGTTAGATAGAAGAGACTTAGGTAAATAACTTTTTATGTCTGAGTTGAATACACAATATCGGTTCTTGGAAAAACAGTTGTTTCTTCATAAGATACCCAAGTGATAATTTTTTTCCCTTAGACTGTCAGGCCTATGAGTAAATACTAAATTTATTAGCTGTCTCCACTCATAAACCAAACCAACATGAATGTATTATATGAGGAGAGGAAATGTAGTAAAAATACTGGCTGGGTCTTATGGTTGGGATGAGTAATTTTATAAGATAGTATGGTGATAGCTTTATTCTAGGATTTCATTTTTGGCCTAATATAGGAATGTTTTTTAAAAAGGCTTTTCTATGAGAATTAGAAATTTATACTTGAGATTAAAAGTCTAGAAGGGGGAGGACCTTACAGCTAAGTTATGAGTAAGATAATGAATAATTCAGAAGAGAGCACTACTCTTTTACTGACTGAGTGCCCAAGATGTCAATTTCCATGAAGTCTTGATTATACATATGTACACATGTTATGCACATACATACATATGTGTGTGTGTTTTAACCATTTTTTTTTAGTTTTTGAGATAATTTTAGACTTACAGAAGAGCTGTAAAAAATAGAGTTCTTGTATACTCTGCACCCACCTTGCCCTTGTATTAACATCTTACATAACAATAGAACATTTGTTAAAATTAAGAAATTAACCTTGATATAATACTAAGTATAAAGTTTAAAAAGTGGAGATTTTAGTTTTTTCACTAATGTCCTTCTACTGTTCCAAGACCCAGCCTTGCATTTAGCTGTCATGTCTATGTTGTGTCTTCCAGTCTGTGACAGTGTATCATAACAGGGGATACCTGATGTTGTAATGTATTTCCAGTATTGTTAACCTTGATCACTATGCTAAGGTGGTGTCTGCTAGGATTTGCTACTGTAAACGTATTGTGTTTTCCTTGTAATTATTGAATATGTGCTGGAGATACCCTGAGACTATGCAAATGTCCCGTTTCTGCTTAAACTTTTGCTCATTTTACTATTCATTGGCAGATCTTGCTTGTGGCAATTACTACTATGGTGTTCTAATGGTGATTTTCTATTTCTCTCAATCCTTCTACATTTATTAATTGGAATTCTTCTGTAAGGAAGAGTTATCACTTCTGGATTTGTATTTTTAATTATAATAAGATATTCAGGATAAGTATAGATTTAGAACTTAAAAATGTCAAATCGTGTTAAAATTATTCCAAATACCAATATTGAAGAAAACCAAGTTGGTAATCTATCTCAGAAAATACATGAACTTAAGAAGGAAAATAGTATTTATGATTTGTAGAATTGGTTCAACTTTTGACTTAATATTGACTTTGGACTGAATTCAAAATTTTCTTGAAATTTCACATCTGGTCTTTTTAAAGTATCTACATGTATATTACTTTAGGGATCATTTTGTCAAAGTCTTGAATAAAGTTTATCATGCCAGTCCTGTCACGATAAAACCAAACCAAACCAAACCAAACAAAACAAAAAACAAAAACAAGCAAACAAGCAAAAAACCTTCCAAAATCCCTTAATTTTGCGTAATTAGAATCTTACAAAGGAGGCCAATTCAACCAAAGGGGAACATGGTCATTGTTAAGGCAATATGATTTTTTGAAGCATACTTGCTTTTTGGGAGGATTTCCATGTAAGTATTGAATCATTGTAGTGCTTTTGTTTGCAAGATCCACTATTCAAAGACCTTTTTTGAAAGTTTGATGGTGGTAAGAATTCTGGCAGGAAGTCAAGGTGGTAATGGCTTTGCTCACCATCAAGTGTTTGGCTATCTTCCTTGGAGGAAGCTGGAGGGTAACTCCAGTGAGGTATGTCTGTGACTACTAGGGCTGACTAAAAAGCAAACATTTTAGAATGTCTTTATCCTAATGAGCACTGTCCCTTTCAAAGTAGGATGCTGAATGGTACCTCCAATATTGCAACTGTTAAGCCCACTTTTTTGGGAATCTTTTGGAAGAAGGTTCAGAGCTTATGACACAATCTTTAGAATATCATCAGTGGTTGACACTATCTTTGGGGTTGGATTTTATTTTTTGTGGATTAAAAAGATTTTCAGAGCCAACAACACAAGTAAAGTATCTGATCAAATCTACGAACAGTGCTTTTTCTCAAAAAGCAAAATGTGACCATAAAATAATGAGATACAGTTTTCTTCTATGGCTGACAAGCTGGTTCTTAGGGCAATTTTGTGACAGATGCAGATGACTGGTCCACCTTTCTTGCATGCTTTTCTGTATCAAAGAGGCTAGGAAGCTATAAACTATATTTTCTGGGTCCTTTTGTAGTGTAGGGCCCAGACGTTGCTGGTTTTGCCAAACAGGAACATTGGCAAGGAAAGTAGAAGGAAGAGTGAGCTGTGGGGCGCATATGCCTCCATCCCTGCCTCTTGTGTGAGATTTCTATGTCAATACTGCTACTGTTACCCCTGATTTTTTTTAGAATCTTTTGGAAAAAGGTTTAGATTTTAGTCACAATTTTTAGAATACCATCAGTGGTTGACACTATCTTTGGAGTTGGATTTCATTTTGGGGGGATTAAAAAGATTTTCAGAGCCAACAACACAAATAAAGTATCTGATCAAATCCACTAACAGTGCTTTTTCTCAAAAAGCAAACTGTGACTACAAAATAATTAACATGTGTTAATTGCTGTTAGACACATGCTCATTTCAGTCTGAAAACCAAAAAGGTGAAGCTCAGACAGGTTGAGTAACATCCCTGCCGTCACACAGCCAGTCAATGGCTCGCCTAGATTTTAAGCAGGTTTGTCTGGTTTCAGAATCTTACACTAATTGTGTAATAAGAAAGACCTGGAAAGATCTAGGTTTGAACATTGTCTCTACCGCTGACCAGTTATGTGGCTTTGGGGAAGTTACCTAATCTTTCAACCCGTTTCCTCTTCTACAAAATGGAGATAATGATGTCTACTCTTAAGGGTTTGTGAGGAACAGTGATCATATATGTCAAGTTGCTGTAGGGAATGGGACAGGCATTATGTCACATCATCCTTGCAGACTTTGCCACCAACTGTCAGTGAAACTTTGGGAAAACTCCTTACCTTCCTCGGGTTTCGGTGTCTTCATCTTTAAGATTGGGGTATGAATGGCAGGACAGGAATGGGAGGGACTAAATGAAGGTTAAGAGGATGATGCAGGGTGAAGGTCAGGTAAGGGCTTTGAGCCCAATGTGACAATGCCAAATTTCAAAGATCCAGAAATCTGGGGTTTTCATCTGAAATCTCCCATTTTTAAAACTTTGGTAACTAATTCAGAAAGCTAAAAAATTATATATATATATTTATATACATGTTTATACACACACACGCGCGCACGCGTGCACTTTATCACCCGTCTGATTTTGCCACAGGTTTGTGAATTTTTGGCAAAATGATTCCTAAATTCCCTCCAATCTAAAGTCATTGATTTGACATCAGAAAACAACAGTGGTCCAATACCTAGTCTTGACTTGCACAGCTGAGCCCAGGGTTATGGTTCAGTCTTTTGCCTGCATTGTTCTAACAGCTTTGAGAGTGGTCTTTCTACCTGCAGTTTCCATCCTATTTCAATCCCTCCCAGCTTTTCCTGAAAAATCAGTTTTCATAAAGTCCTGCTTGATCCTGTCACTACTCTGCTTAGAAATCTTTGATGAGTTTCTGTTGCCTACATACTAGAGTCCAAACTTCTCAGCCAAGGGAGACGATCTTTTCCATCTTCCTTCCTGTTTTTCCCCTTCACATGCCCCAACTTTCCCAACAATTTGAGCATCCCTGAGACATTCCGCCCAAGAGTCCTTCTGTTTTGGTCTCCTTTATCAGGGGTTGCTCTGTCTCAGAGGCCGTGGGTTCCATTCACAGATGTGAAAATTCTACTTAATTTTCTGGGTCTAACTCAAGCCTTTTTTCATCTCTAGAGTGTTTCTCTCCATGGGTTTTGCACCTGGCAGAAGTCAGAATCTTGGTCTTATAATTGCAGAAGGCTGATAGCATTCTGTCTTGGAGGCATACGAGTAAGCTAATCTTATTAGGTTTTCGACAGCTTGGATTACTTTGCTTGTTCATGTTTCGGCATATTTGTTATATATGTTTCTAAGACTAGTAAAAGTAGTTTCCAAGGTTTCAGACCTTTCTTCCTAGGGGATATTTTCTTTAGGGAAGATTGGGGAAGAATGTACATAGTACAGAGAGAAAATGCATATTTTTGTTTGCCTATGAATCTCTTCTTTTTATTTATGTATTTATTTTTAAGGCAGAGTCTTGCTCTGTCTCCCAGTCTGGAGTGCAGTGGCACAATCTTGACTCACTGCAACCTCTGCCTCCTGGGTTCAAGCGATTCTCCTGCCTCAGCTTCCTGAGTAGTTGGGATTACAGGCATGCATCACCACGCCCAGCTAATATTGGTATTTTTGGTTTTGCCATGTTGGCCAAGCAGGTCTCGAACTCCTGACCTCAAGTGATCCACCTGCCTTGGCCTCCCAAAGTGTTGGGAATACAGGCTTGAGGTACTGTATCCAGCCTCTTATTTCTTCTTAGAGCACATTTCTTTTTCTTTTCTACAGTTGAAGATTCATCACAGGTCTAACATGAGCTAATTTTCACAATATGTCTTTCCAGTTCAAAAAAATCACAATTGTCTTCTGGTGTGAAATTTCACAAATAATGACAACTAAAGGAAGGGAAGAAGATCTTGACTATTAGATGTCATATTTCTACTGACATGACTATTTGCCTGGCCATTTCTCAGTTTAAGCAAGCTAAACCTAGACTTTAAAAGCTCTAATTTTCACAAAGGGATTGACATGAGACAGTTCATTTATCATTCAAATTCTATTATCTGATGACAGGTTCTGCAGTCCTCAAATGGAATGCGAAATCCTATAAAATCACTTTCTTGATCTTCCAGGTGGTACATTCTACTATGGGATTATTTTGTATTCATCAGTTACAGCAAAAGAACTAGAACAATTGTCATGTTATACCTGAAATCCAAAGAGAATGGAGCATAGATGTCAGGTCAAAAATACAGGCACTTGTGTATGCATATGCCGAAGTCAATAGCAGTGATGAGTAAAATAATACAGCACTTTGAACGGGCGCAGTGGCTCACCCCTGTTATCCCAATACTTTGGGAGGCTGAGGTGGGTGGATCACCTGAGGTCAGGAGTTTGAGACCACTCTGGCCAACATGGCGAAACCCCATCTCTACTAAAAATACAAAAATTAGCTGGGTGTGGTGGTGGACGCCTATATTCCCAGCTACTCGGGAGGCTGAGGCAGGGAGAATCGCTTGAACCTGGGAGGTGAAGGTTGCAGTGAGCCGAGATTGCACCATTGTACTCCAGCCTGAGTGACAGTGAGACTCCATCTCAGAACAAAACAAAAATCAGCACTTCATCCTGGCTTTTTGGAGTTTTTCTATAATCAGATAATTGTCAAAAATGTCATCAATAATAAAGGAGGGCAGAGAGGAGAGAAGGGAATTCGAATGGATTTTGTAAAGAGCCCTTTTCAGGTATCTCAATATAAAGAAAAGGCTGTTTGAAAGATATGCTAAAGGAAGTCAGGCTCAGTGGTGCACACCTGTGGTCTCAGCTACTCGAGAGGCTGAGGCAGAACAATTGCTTGAGCCCAGGAGTTCTGAGCTATAGTGTGCTGTAGCAATTGGGTGTCTGAACTAAGTTCGGCATCAATATGGTGACCTCTTGGAGCGGGGGACTACCAGGTTGTTTAAGGAGGGGCGAACTGGCTTGGGTGAGATGTGGAGCAGAATCAGTAGTGGGACTGTTCCTGTGAGTAGACACTGCATTCCACCCTGGGCAATATAGCAAGACCCTCTCTCTCTTTCTGTTTTTTTTTTTTGAGACAGAATCTTGCTTTGTTGCCCGGGGTGGAATGCAGTGGCACAATCTTGGCTCACTGCAATCTCCTCCTCCAGGGTTCGAGCGATTCTCCTGCCTCAGCCTCCTGAGTAGCTGGAATTACAGGTGTGTGCCACTGTGCCTGGCTAATTTTTGTGTTTTTAGTAGAGACAGGGTCTCACCATGTTGGCCAGGCTGTTCTTGAACTCCTGACCTCAGGTGATCCACCCACCTTGGCTTCCCAAAATGTTGGGATCCCAGGAGTGAGTCACTGTGCCTTGCTGACCCTGTCTCTTAATTTTGAAAAAAAGAAAGAAAGAAAAAGAAAATATGGGACACTCTGAGTGAGTTGCCCACCTTTCTGTGATATTTATTTAGACAGGGTCTACCTCTGTCACCCAGGCTGGAGTGCAGTAGTGCAATCATGGCTCATTGTAGCCTCCAGCTCCTGGGCTCAAGCGATCCCCCTGCCCAGCCTCCCAAGTAGCTGAAACTACAGGTTCATGCCACCACATGTGGCTAAGTTTTAAATTTTTTGTAGAAGTGGGTTTGCCTTTGTTTTCCAGGCTGGTCTTGAACTCCTGGCCTCAGGTGATCATTCTGCCTCAGCCTCCCAAAGTGCTGATATTACAGGTGTGAGCTACCACATCTGGCCCCATGATTTTATTTCAAAAAAAAAAAAAAACAAAAAAACAAAAAAAACCTAGTATGTGATGTTTGTGATTTGGAATCTCAGGAAGCCAGACTTGATTTCATCTCTCTTTTGCAAGACAGGCCACCAGAGAATGAGGCTAGTTTTTCTCTCTCATCACTAACGATCAGATATTTCTCAACCTTACAGTGGAATGCAGGCTGGAGAGGGGCTGTGGCGCTCAGAGGGTAAGCTTGTTCCAGGAGTGTGGCTCACTGTGTAGTAAAGGAAAGGCGGACAGAGAAGGCTGGTGAAAAATTCGTGAGCTGGCAATGAAACCAGGGCTGGTTACTCTCAGGTTCGGCAGTCCTGTAATAGACCAAATCCTAGTCATTAGAGATCTAGTGATTGGCTGTATGGGGTAGCTTATTTTGTATTTTTATTCAAAATCATAGCATGTATTATTTGCATTTGGATTGCTTCATCGTACTTAAATATTGCACTACAGAGAATGTTTTATCTTAATCAACAGACGAGTTCCTAAAAGGATCATAGCATTTTTTGGAGAAAATTGAGCAAGATAGCTAGGAGTGTAGATTCTGGAGTGTAGTTGGTCTGGATTTGGCTCTCTCTCCTTACTTTCTACGCTGGGTGATTTTGGGTAAGTTGGTGATCATCTCTGATTCTCAGCTCCCTCCTCTATTAAAGGGTTTGGTAATGCTTACCTGATAGTGAAGATGAAATCATGTTTGTGAAATATGTAGTACTAAATATGTAGTGCTAATAAATGAGAGAGATCATTTTTGTTTTACTTTTGTGAATTCTTGAGCGGTGGTGGAATTATTGGTAAGAAGGGGATTCTGGTGATTAAAAGGTGAAAAAACAAAAACAACCCAATACTGAACCCCCAAAGATAGGATGTTTAATTGGCCTGGCAATAATTTTCTAGGCTGGAGCTAATCCTAGAGAAGTGTGCGACCTCTATGAAACAAAAGATACAGGGTCCCCTGCCCTCTAACAAGCAGAGAGAAAAAATATTTTTAGGATGAATGCAAAAGATAGCATGGCATAACTATAACGATGGCTAATATTTAAGCACCTACCTTGGTCCAGGCGCTGGTCTGTGTGTATGTTCTAAGCACGTGTTGCACGTGTTATCTCATTTGATGATTTGAAATAGGTATTGTGTTTAACCCCAACTTGGAAACTGAGTAAAAAGAGCCTTAGTGACTTGCCCAAATCCCTACTGCCATAAGTGACAGAGCCAGGACTAAATTTTTGTGGTTTGGCAACAAAGTCCTCTTTTTCTCTGTTTAATCATTAAGGTGTGTGCCATTTAATTCGCAGCATTTTTTCCTTCTTAGTGGTCCATGAAATAATGGTGCATCTTAAAATTGAGGGTGTCTCTCTTGTAATCAAAGATGGTATAGTGACACCCACACACTCACCACAGAGATTTAATCATGTTGGTTTGCTATGAAGTCCTTTACAATTTTTAAAAAGATAAATTAAAAAAATTTTTTTAAGAGATAGGAGTCTTGCTATGTTGCCCAGGTCGATCTTGAACTCCTAGCTTCAAGCACTCTTCCTGCCTCAGCCTCCAGAGTAGTTTGGATTACAGGCTCCAGTCACGGTGCTTAGCTGGGATCTTTCTTTGTCATGGTTCTATTCTGTCTGTCCTACAAATGAAGCAGGCCTTCTGAAGAGGGGTGGGGAAGCCAGGAAGGATAACAGCAGGTCTGAAACGGTACATTTAGAACTGTTAGAGTATCTGTTCTTTTCCATATGTAAGGAAACAACAACCCGGTACCACCCCACCTACTTCGTAGAGGGGCTTCAACAGTGTGCCTCTGCGGTGATTGTGCTGTTTTGTATCACCTTGTGTTAATTATTCTTCTATGCTTTGGGATAAGATCACCACCTTCAGGTTCCCCTGAAACATGGATCTTTCTACGGATCTAGGAAAGAAGCATGTCCTCCGATAGGCAATGGAAACCCAGAAAGTAGGATAGAGAGAGAAATCCCAGCTTTCTCTGGGTTTTGCTGTCTGGATCTAGATTTTGAGAAGTTTACAATTCAGGGTTGTCCTTGAAGTAGATCCTAAAAGGGACTTCTGCTACAGTGGGAAGCTGACAGCAAGATCCCAGACTGTGACTGATAAGCTGTAATTTTCTAACTGATGACCTAGTATTTAGATCCTTGTCCTGGGTCAGGATAGAGCAACCACTCTGCATTTTTAGGCAGAAAGGGATTCACTACGGGAGGTTAGGGGCTTACAGAATATCCAGAAGACCTGGACACATGGTCTCTAGGTTGGGTCACCAGGATTGATGCTGCAACACTGCAGATCCGTCCTGCCAGGAAAGCTGGTACTTCAGCTACAATCTGTAGGGTGAGGAGTCAAAGGCATACACTGGTCTCTTGACTTCAGGGCATCTTGTAGTGGCTGAATCCAGAAATCAGAAAGCAGCCACTACTGCAACTGCCTCTCAACATCTAGAAGCTGGAATTTGGACAAAAATTTGGACCAAAGCAGAAAAATGCCATGTCTCCGTGACCTGCTTGCTGGCATAGACAGCCACAAAGGATATCGCCTGTGCCTCACCCTACCTTTCCAAACATGCCAGAGTACATCAATTCTTATCCAGAACCTGATACGCAGGGAATCTGGAAAAGGTAGTTTTATAGCTTTTCCAGACTCTGCCATTTAAGAAAGAACAGAAAAGTAGGGAGTGCTCACAGACTGCCAATCAACCACATCTAACACAGTTAGTTTTGTTTTATCACATGAATGTATTTTCCTTTATTAGCCTTTAGCCTTGAGGAAAGACCTGTTTAACAGCTCAGACCTTAGGTCAGCTGTACCATAGAGTATAAGTGAAACTAATATCTGAGTGGGAGCATCCAATTAGGCAGTGCCGGTCAAGAACTGTGTATGGTCTAGGATTTTACCCTTCTTCCAAGATGACAAGTTATCCTGCTAGGGTTTCATGGATACTGGGGAGAAAAGACTCTAGGGTCAGAGACAAAGGATATTATTACTTATGGCAAAGTCAATAGCCAGAGGGTGAGAATGATGCTTGTGCCGGTTCCCCATGCCCCACAAGTCCCACAGGGTGATGCAAAGAGTTCATTATAGATGCCTGTGCACATGATGGGCTGCATCATGGGAGAGGAGCACTGAGCTTAGAGGATACATTGCTTTTCAATAAGCAGAAGCAGCAAGCCTGCTCTTTGCCCAGGGGAAAATATTACCTCATCCCTCCAGGTTGCTGGCTGCAAACACAACTCTAAGAGATGACCTGGGTAAAGAGTGGTGTGACATTACTACATACACATGCACACACGTACATATACACATATATGTTTTCATCCATGGCTCCTGACATAATGGTCATCTGTTCTGATGCTGGGGCACTGTAGGCCTTGGAAGCAGGCCTCGGGAAACACAATCTCTTTCTGACCTTCCCCTGTTCTCTCTTCACCTGCTCAGGGAAGTCTTCCTTCCTTCCTTCCTTCCTTCCTTCCTTCCTTCCTTCCTTCCTTCCTTCCTTCCTTCCTTCCTTCCTTCCTTTCGACAGAGTTTCGCTCTTGTTGCCCAGGCTGGAGTGCAGTGGCATGATCTCGGCTCACTGCAACCTCCGCTTCCCGGGCTCAAGTGATTCTCCTGCCTTAGCCCCCCAAGTACCTGGGATTATAGGCATGTGCTGCCACATCCGGCTAATATTGTATTTTTAGTAGAGACGGGGTTTCTCCATGTTGGTCAGGCTGGTCTCAAACTCCCGATCTCAGGTGATCGCCCGCCTCGGCCTCCCAAAGTGCTGGAATTACAGGCATGAGCCACTGCTCCCGGCCCCAAGGCAGTCTTTCTGATTGGAGGTCATAAGACCCTCATCTCAGAGACAGTCCTGCCACATGCCCTGAAGGAACAAATGCAGCACAGAGAGGCCAAGGAGAATATGGACAGACAGGCCTTCCTGGGTTTCCCCACTCAGTCTATCAGTATTAGATCATCTGCTTTTTGTCTAGTCACCGTCTGATGTGGTTGTCTTCAGGCATGTCTATCCAAGGAAGTCTCCAAAAAAGGCCCAGGAGGACAGGGTTCAGAGAGCTTCTGGGACAGCTGAACACGTGGAGGTTTCCGAGGGGTGGTGGACCTACAGCAAGTATGGCAGTTCTGTGCGCCTCCCCACATACCTCCCCCTGTGCGCCTCTTCATCTGTGTGCTTTCTGATATCCTTTGTATTAAACTGGTAAACGTAAGCGTTTCTCTGAGTTCTGTGAGCCTGTCCAGCAAATTAATCAAACCCAAAAAGGGGTTGTGGGAATACCAAATTGAAGCTAGTTGGTCAGACGTTTCGGAGGCCCAGGCTCGACGCTGGTGTCTAGGGGAGAGAGGAGGCAGTTTTGTGGGACTCAGTCCTCAACGTGTGGGATCTGATGCTGTCTTGAGGTAGATAGTGTCAGAACAGACTTGAATTGGAGGACGCCCAGCTGGTGTCTGCTGCAGAACTGATTGCTTATTTGTTGGTGCAGACTCCCCGCCAACATCTGGTCACAGAAGTCTTCTGTGTTGATTGTTGTGGTATGAGAGCAGAGGACAACGCAGTTTGAGTTTTTCCGCATTCAGAAGTGGTTAGGGCTTTGCGTTCTAGGTGCACCCAAGAAAAACATGTAGAGATGCTCACAGCCCATGGAGGACTGCCTCTTCCTAACCTGCTTCCTTCCCCTTCCCATCTGACCTCTTTCTTTTCCAGGCCAAGGTGGCAGTGCTGGTAATTATGAAACATCTTTCAAGGGAATATGATTTTTTTTTTGCGACAACTGTCTCCTCTTCACAGGGAAGTTTCCCTCCATTACTAGCCTTGGAGCATCTGGCTTAATTTTTATTATTATTATTATTTTTGAGATGGAGTTTCATTCTTGTTACCCAGGTTGGAGTGCATTGGTGCAATCTCGGCTCACCACGACCTCCGCCTCCCCGGTTCAAGCGATTCTCCTGCCTCAGCCTCCCAAGTAGGATTACAGGCATGTGCTACCATGCCCAACTAATTTTGTATTTTTAGTAGAGACGGGGTTTCTCCATGTTGGTCAGGCTGGTCTCAAACTCCCGACCTCAGGTGATCTGCCTGCCTCAGCCTCCCAAAGTGTTGGGATTACAGGCGTGAGCCACTGCATCCAGCCTGGCTTAATTATTTTTTGTTGTTGTTGGTTTTTGTTTGTTTATTTTTTGAGACAGAGTCTTGCTCTGTTGCCCAGGCTGGAGTGCAGTGGTGCAATCACAGCCTACTGCAGCCTCTACCTCCTGGGCTTAAGTGATCCTTTTGCCTCAGCCTCCTGAGTTGCTGAGACCACAGGCACATGCCACCATGCCTGGCTATTTAAACATTTTTTAGTAGAAATGTGTTCTCAAGGGATCCTCCCATCTCAGCCTCTTAAAGTGCTGGGGTTACAGATGTGAGCCACAGTACTCAGCTAATCTGGCTTACTTATATTAAGGGAGGTGGCAGTTTCTTTACAGGGAGCCAAGCCTCCAGGTGTTCATGGAACTGTGGTTTCCTGCGGTGTGGGACTTGCAGTGCTAAGTCTCTTTGGACACAGCTGGTCACTATACTCCTTTAGCACTTGCAGGGCCCTCAAGCCACCAGGGTTGGAGTGATGGCCTGCATTCATTGTACCCCAGGGCCAGATCTGTTCCTCCTCAGGTTTTATCCAACCTGAAATTCACTTCTAAGGAAGGGTATATATGCCAAGTCCTATTAAGGGGCTATCTTAAAGATCCAGTGTGTTTCCTGTTAAACAACCAACACCTAATTCAATTATGGTACTGGCAACTATGTATTATGTTTTGCACCTACAAAATATTCTGAACCAAGAACTCGGTTCTTGTTGTATCTGGGAGACCTCTGAAGGGAACCTTCTTTAAGAAGGAAGGGAAGGGCGGTGGGAAAAGGCTCTCTTCAGTTTTCTTCTGCCCATTCTCCAGGACGGCCAGATTTTAAACCTGTAGACTGCCCTGGAAATTTCAAAGGCTACATACTTGTTATAAGAAGATCAGAAAAGAAGTCATTTATGTACAAATTTGATGGACTTGGAAGAAGTAAACGTTAAGTCTGAAAGTTTGAAGAGGGTTTACAGTCACATGCTTCCTCTCCCAAAATGTCAAACAAGGCAGGCATTCTGGTCAAACTAACTGTAAACATTGAGTGAAATAAGGGTAGTAAACACTATCTTAGGGGTAGTGGAACCCCATGATATGAGTCCGTTTCTTTGTATTAATCAGACAATTAGGGCTAATGAGGCGTGCTAGTCTTTTTCAAAGTCATAGTTAATTGGGAAAGATCAAGCAAAAGAAATGCTTCTTGCTGAATGTTTTTTTCTTGTTTCATATGTGAGTAAAATCAGACCTTTTAAAATTTTGTCTTTTTTAAAGTCATATTTAACTGGGAACGATAAAGCAAAAGAAACGCTTCTTGCTGAATGTTTTCTTCTTGTTTCTTATGTGAGTAAAATCGGAACTTCAAAAATTTTGTCTGTAAATCATGACCTTTCTATTAGTGGCAATAAAAAAATCCATAGGTTCTTAGAGTTGCATCTACTTTAACTATAGTAATTGACCATGAATAAAGACAGTGTGTTTCAGGGACATGATTGCTTGATTTTTCAAGTAGGGAAGTCCTGCGATGGCACCTGATGCATCACATTGAATTTACTGATATCTGGAGCTGAGACTGAAATGAGAGAATGGGGCACAGAGCTTGGAAGGAGGTAATAGGAGGTAGTTTGATTCTGTTTGGATTTAGAATGAGCTCAGAAGAGTATTTAGGTTCAGGAAGTGCCACATATCTTTGCCCACTTTATCAGCAGAAGACTAAAATCTGGGCAGGGTGGCAGCAGGAGTCCTATTGCCTGTTTGTAGAAAAGTGACTGGGCCTGATGGCGATCTCAAGAGAAGGAGACAATGGCAGGGAATGAAGAAATGGCTCGGTTGATAGGTCAGTCTTGCAGCTGCCAGAAGATTGATTCTGTCTCAGCATGGACTTCAAGTACACACTGAGTGTTCTTTACTGTCAACTGGCCTTAATTGTTCTCTAAGGATCGCTGTAGATAAGATGGTTGTTGGACTAAAGGGAGGTAATCAACAGAATCAAGGTGCATTGATGAGTCAGGATGCTGTTCAATGACAGGAGAGAGAGAAGAGAGTCAGGGTTAAGAGGTTAAGTAAGAATATGGTCTTTTGGAGCACATTGGTTCATATTGTCTACAGACCAGCTGTGTGCCTATATAAAGTTACTTAACCTCTCTACACTTGTCACATCTGTAAAATGGAGACAATGCTCTCATTGGGTAAGGCCAAGGGCCAGTGGAGGGGCCTCGACTTGGCAGCAGTGGCCAGCATTGTCACTGGTACTTGTGAGCAACCTCCTTTCCTCCATTAGAGCATTATCCTACTCTGTCAGTGGTCACCAGTGCCCTCAGATACTCTTTTCTTTTTTTTTTTTTTTTCAGTTATCATCCTGTTTGTCTTCCCTGCAGTCTGTGCACATCTGACACCTCCCTTCTTACAGTTGTCTGCTCTTTTGGCTTTTCTGATGTGTCCCATACCTCTCTAACCTTGCTTCCAGTCTCCCTCTTTTGGCTGTTCCCTCTTCTCCTAGATCTCTTCACAATTTGAATGATCTTCCCTACTCATTCCACCCTTTCTTGTGCCACCTTTGGGCTGATGACTACTGGTCAATATTCCTAGTCCAAACCTCCTGTGTGTCCAATGGCTTATGGGACATGTACACCAGGATGTCCCCCAAACATTTCAAACTCAACACATGTAGATGAGAACCATCTTTCCCCTCAAGCATGTTTCTCCCCCTGTGCTTTTATTGGCTGTCAGGCACCTAGTCACCCAACTTGGTGCTGGAAACTTGGGAGTCATCCTACCTTGGCCCGTTTTCTCCTCTTGCAGATTGCATCAGCTGCCCAGTTCCCTCCTCTCCATGCCCCCTGCCAATGCCTCATCACATTTGGCTTTCAGACTGCCTCCCAACCCACTTCTGTGCCTGCGGTGTGGCCTCACATCTGTCTACCTGTCACTGCCAATGCCAGCTCTCTGGTGAGGAAGTCGGAACATCACTGCCTCCACAGTATTGACAGTACACAACTTAGGAAACCCGTGGTGTCCTTTCCTACTCAGCCACTCTTGCAGTCTGGTCCTGTGCCCCATCCCTGCAATCTTCCCGGCAGCTCATCTACCTATTGACCGGCAGTACCATGCCCCGGTGCCTCTCTTCTTCCTGCTGCGTGGAAATGAAGGCTAATGGATACTGGCTTCTCCAGTAGCAGGCTGCATAGAATGTACCACGTTGTTTTAAGCCATTTACATGAGTATTTTCCCCACAAGTCAGAGGTTTCTTCCTACCAAATATCTTGTGTTGTTTATCTTTGGTCCCAGAACCTACTATGGTGAATGAGACATGGTGGGTGCCCAAGGCACGTAATAAACACTCAGAAATGATTTATTTATTCAGAGTGGGCTGTCAGCCTCAGCCGCTGACTTTTCTAGAGACCGGCCCCCTCGGGGCTTCAGCGCTCCTCGGCCCCCGCGGCCGCGCAGGTGAAGGGCAGCGGGATGGCTGGCTGTGGGAGGGCTGGGCTGGGTGGCTGCCCTCGCGCCTGCGCCCTCGGCTGCTCCTCTCCGGGCGCGTCTCTGTGCGCGTGTGTCTGTTTGGAGCCGAGGAGAGGCTTGGGTGACAGGCGAGGGGTGGGGGGAAGAGTTCAGTCTGAGTCACAGCCTCATTCACTGATTTCTCTTCGGCTGGACCGAGGCTGCCTCCCCACGCGGCTCCCAACTATTCCCGTAGCTCAGTGCCCCCCTCCCGCCGCTCCACTCACAGGCAGACAGACTGACAGACTCGCTAGTGAGTAGCCGCGGCTTGAGCGCCCGGGCAGCGCGGCGGGCTGTCGCCGGCTGTCTTGTCCTCCCACGGGCTGTGTGTGTGTATGCGTGTGTGTGGAGGGTGTGCGTGTGTGTGATGTGCGCGCAGGGGGTGTCCCTGGGATTCCACGCCTGCTCAAGAGCTCCCTGCCGGGATCCGCGTGTCCATCCGAGTCTGCACTGCTGTGAGGGCGCTCGCCCAGGCAGGGGGTTCGGACGCCCCCAGCGCGCGGCGAGAGTTTGCTGGGATTCCCCGGCTCCTCACGCAGCGGCTGGTGGGGTTCCCCGGGAAGGCGCCTGGGCAAGGCAGCGGCGGGGAAGCCCGGGATTGTGAGTGGCTGGCAGGCCGGGAATCTGGGAGAGGGTTTGGCCCAGCGCAGCCGAGGGAGATGCCGGAGACGCCACCCTTGGCCGCCCAGCCTCTCTGCCTTTCTCCCTTGCCCTTCCTGTTTTCTTTTCTCAGCAGCATCACAAAGGCGCGCCGCAAAATGAAACCCAGTGTAGTGAAGCTCGGCTCTCTTCCACCTGGTGCATATTCTGACCCCCGTCCTCGCCCCAGGCTGGAGGAGTGGAGTGGGGGTCCCCAAGATTAGGGGCGGGGGCTTACCCCGGGGGCACACCTGTTTTCAATTCTCGCTGAATTCAAGCTGGGTGCGGGATCGCGAGAGCGGTTCCAACACGCCAGGGTGTGTGTGTCTGTGTGTGTGCGTGTGTGTGTGTGACCGCGCACGCGCGCACGCTCCCCAGGCCCACGCTCGCGGGGTGCGCTCAGTCAATAGCACACCTCCCCGCCGCCCGGCGTGCGCCCAGCCGGCTCCGTGGGCTCCTCGCGCGCGCTCTGACAGCGTGCCGGGATCTCTTTGTTTGGTTGTGGCTTCCCTAGCTCTCGGCAAAGCAGACGGATTTTCGGTTTCGTTTGATACTGCGCTCTGGGACTTAGTGCGGTCCACAGCCTCGAATGCCCCTGGTATTTGTAACTGAAGAGTTCTTTCGGGCAGGGGGTTATTTTTGGTGTTGGGAATAAAGAGGCAAGCATGTTGACCTTTTTGCTGCTGCTTTCGGCTTTGAATGCGTGTCTCTGGTGGAGCACATTCAAATCTAGTCGCGCACACGTGCCAGCGCACACCAGTGTGCACACACATTTCTACACACGTAGTTTACCTCCACCCTCTTTTTTCCTTTTATAAAAAATTGGGACAGGGAATACATTGTGTGTCTGTGAAAAAGTTTCCTTTGTTCTTTTGGGCATTTTCTATTTTGAGTAATGGAGTAGGAGTACGAAAAGGTTGCAATTAGTTCACTCGAATAAAAGACACTGCCTCTGAGTCAGAGCTGCCAGGTTGATAATTATTAACATATAAAAGCAAACGCAATGTTTAAGGCAAAAGGGGCGGGGCGGGGGCAGGTCCGCGGCAGACAATGAGGTAGAGTCTCCGCCGACCGCCTGCTGCTTATTGTTCCCGGACTAGAGACTGCAACCGGCTGGCTGCTGCCTAGTCCTTCGGGGCTCCGCTCCCGTCTCACTCCTCTGTTCCTCTAGGGACCGTTCAGGGTCGCCCAACGCTGGTCCTCGGGGCGCTGGGACGCTAGCCCCAAGTCGCAGCTGCTCTTCGCTGACCGCCCTCTCTCTGCCTTGCAGGTTGGCAGCTTCACTCCCGAGGGTGCCGCGAGCCCACGCAGCGAGGACCCGGTACCCCTGGCGCGGCGAGGTGGGATGCGGTGCGGACAGCAGCGCTAAGTGCCCCCCACGCCCGGCGCGGGGTGCACTCGCTCCTGGCCGCGGGCCGAGTGGCGGCGGCGGCGGAGGGGATGAGCCTAGGACGCGCGAGACGCCTGCCTCAAGCTACCTCCAGGAGAGGGACGCCGAGCAGGGCTCATCGCAGGACCGCGCGGACCCCTGCCCCCGGTGGCACGCGGCTGCGGAGCCTTGGAGTCTCATCTGTGGTCAGGATGCACTGGGCGCCTTCCAGCTGGTGAGGATGCCCTGCTGCGCGGCCCTGCGCCCCCAGCCCCAGTCCCAGCTGGGCAAGACTGAGTGGGCCCGGCTTCGGCCCCTCGTGCCGGTGGATGAAACGTGCCGGAGTGCTTGGGTGCCATCAGCTATCGAATCTGAATTGTAAGAGCCATGGACGAAGGCACTGGACTGCAGCCCGGGCCGGGAGAGCAGCTGGAGGCGCCGGCTACCGCAGGAGCTGTCCAAGAGAAGTGCGAGCCAGAGACCTTCAGGTCTAAGAGTTTACCGGTCCTCAGCAGCGCCTCCTGCCGGCCGATCCTCAGTCCCACTAATGAAGACACCAAGCCGGCCTTTGGCTGTGCGGATTCTTCTGGCCACCAGGACTTGAAGCAAGGCCCGAACCAGTTGGCCCCCAGTCCCTCTGCCCCGTCCACTTCGGCGGGGCTCGGGGACTGTAACCACAAGGTGGATCTCAGCAAAACTTTCTCGGTGTCCTCCGCCCTGGCCACGCTCCAGAAGAGAAGGTGCCTCTACGTGGTCCTCACGGATTCTCGTTGCTTCCTGGTGTGCATGTGCTTTCTGACCTTCATCCAGGCGTTGATGGTCTCTGGGTACTTGAGCAGCGTAATTACCACCATTGAAAGGCGCTACAGTCTGAAGAGTTCCGAGTCAGGGCTGCTGGTCAGCTGCTTCGACATCGGGAACCTGGTGGTGGTGGTGTTCGTCAGCTACTTCGGCGGCCGGGGTCGGCGGCCCCTGTGGCTGGCCGTGGGTGGACTCCTCATCGCCTTCGGGGCAGCCCTCTTCGCCTTACCTCACTTCATCTCGCCCCCCTACCAGATTCAAGAGTTGAACGCCTCGGCCCCCAACGACGGCCTGTGTCAGGGTGGCAACTCCACCGCCACTTTGGAGCCTCCGGCGTGTCCGAAGGACTCGGGAGGAAATAATCACTGGGTCTATGTGGCTTTATTCATTTGCGCGCAGATTCTCATTGGAATGGGCTCCACACCTATTTATACCCTGGGACCAACCTACTTAGATGACAATGTCAAGAAAGAGAACTCCTCTTTGTACCTAGGTAAGACTTTCCTGTTCTCTCAGATATGTTTCACTCACACTGAAACTTACTTTCCTTATAAAAATCAAAAGGAAGCATTTTCTTTCACATTTTCATGTGTATTATAGGTTAAAGTTCACTTTATTTTATGTTTTAGCCTTGCTGTGGTGTGTTTTCAGTTTGGGAGAGAATCAGTTAGTTGAGAGTTCTTGAAACTAATTTTCAGACTTATACTTCATGTTTGTCTTTTCCCAAGTAACATAAACTTTAAACTGTGGGGTGATGCTTCTCTCTGTTGCTACCTACCTATGGAAAAGCTCCAATTTGTCAAGTTTATGTTCTAATACACTTGTTGAGGAAGGAATAGCAGTACCTCGTGTGTAAAGTTTTGAATGATTTTCTGCTTCTTTCTGCTGCTGCTTCTGATTTCTGTCCAAAGCGGCAGGGATGGTGGCGTGGCCAGACTACATACATCATGCTTTATTGCCTTTATACCTGTATTTCTTTTTCTTTCTTTTCTTTTCTTTTCTTTTCTTTTCTTTCTTTCTTTCTTTTTTTTTTTTAAAGATGGAGTCTCTCTCTGTCACCCAGGCTGGAGTGCAATGGCATGATCTCGGCTCACTGCAACCTCTGCCTCCCAGGTTCAAGCGATTCTCCTGCCTCAGCCTCCTGAGTAGCTGGGATCAGAGGTACCCATCATGCCTGGCTGATTTTTGTATTTTTGTAGAGATAGGGTTTCACCATGTTGGTCAGGCTGGTCATGAACTCTTGACTTCAGGTGATCCACCCTCCTTGGTCTCCCAAAGCACTGGGAGTCATACCTGTTTTTTTTTTTTTTTTTTTTAATGTGTCACCTGCACCACTGTCTAAAAACAACAAAAAAAATTTTAATAATGTCAAATGACTGGCTTATCTTTATGAAGAAGCAACACCACAGGTTATAAGGTTTATCCAAAGCTATTTTTATTGCTGTCAAAAACCCTCAATTGTATGAACTTGGGAGAAGAATCCATTCCTATTTTTCTGAAAAGCTGTGGCTCTGGGATTTGTTGTGTTGACTTGCATTAGTCAGCATCAGTGGACAGGGTGCTTAAGTTAAGTACAGGGGGCTCCTGTTAGGCCAGGCAGCAGTTGCGGAGGGTATGAAAATTTATATTCTAGACATTCAAGATTGTCAGCACTTCCCTGTAGTAGCTGGTTCTTCAAAACTGAACTTCCAAGGGATGGGTTTAAACCGCTAAGAAGGATCAGTGGCTGTCATACCAGATGAGATTTTTGTTTTTCTGTTTCTCTATTGGAGTGCAAACTAAACAAGCTAAAGCATTTTACTTTACTGAAAAAAACTGAAATGGAAGCCGGGTGTTGTGGTGTGTGCCTGTAGTCCAAGCTACT
Source organism: Mandrillus leucophaeus (assembly GCF_000951045.1). NCBI lineage: Eukaryota > Metazoa > Chordata > Mammalia > Primates > Cercopithecidae > Mandrillus > Mandrillus leucophaeus. The sequence goes on along the minus strand of NW_012101665.1, from coordinate 3,857,016 downwards.
GAGGAGGCTGAGGCAGGAGGACTGCTTGAACCCAGGGGCGTGAGACCAGCCTGGGAAACATAGTGAGACCCCATCTCCTAAAAAAATTAAAATGGTAAATAAACTAATACTAGCTATATTTAGCAGTTTATTAGCGATGTGCTGATAGGACCCTTGATTTGGGAATAGTAAGATTTCAAAGGACAGTGTAAATGATATCCAATATAAGAGGGCTATGCTTTGTCCTCAGTATAGTTACTGTTCCCAAAAGCTGTTATAGAGGGGTGTTTGAGTCCTCAGTAATCCCCACTAACTGGGTCAGAAATGGGTCCGAAAAAGAGTTTTATAACTTATTTTTATTGCTACCTGCAAGAGAAAGGAATTTTCTTTCTGGGTAGAGAAGAATAGCTTGCTTATTACCTTGCCTTCGTGTTTTCTAACATTTATTAAGACAAAATTTTAAACACACAGAAAAGTTGAAACAATAGTACAATGAGCACCAGTATACCTACCATGTAGACCCAATGATTGTTTATTTTGTCATGCTTGCTTTATCAACCTGTGCGTGAGTATATGTATGTATAGAAATATATTTTGGGGGATGGGAGGCTAAACCCTCTAAAAGTAATTGCAGACACTGCTAGGGCATCTTCTAAAAATGAGGGTGTTCTTTTACATAACTGAAGGAACATCGACATCCTAAGAAAGTTCATAATCATTCCCTAATATCATTAAATATTCAGGCCCATTCAAATTTCCTCAATTGTCCTCTGAAAGTCTTTTATATTTATTGATTGATTGATTGAGACAGAGTCTTTCTTTCACCCAGGCTGGACTGCAGTGGCACAATCTCAGCTCACTGCAACTTCTGCCTCCCAGATTCAAGCAATCCTCCCACTTCAGCCTCTCAAGTAGCTGGGACTATAGACCAGTGCCACCATGCCCAGCTAATTTTTTGTGAAGACACAGTTTCATCATGTTTCCCAGGCTAATAATAATTTTTTTAAAATGAGGAACTAATCAAGATTCATTCATGCATTGCATTTGGCTGTTAGCCACTTTAGCCTTCTATAATCCAGAACTGTGCCTCAGCATTTTTCTTTTTCCATGGCATAGACTTTTTGAAGGGGCAAGGCTAATGTTCCACATTCTAGATGATCATTTCCTCATGGTGTGACTTACCTTGATCCTCCATTCCCTATATTTCTTGTATACTAGAAGATCAGTCTAGAGGCTTGATTAAATTCAGACAAAATATTTTTGGTCTGACTATGTCAGAGGCAATGCTGGGTGTTTTATATTACATGCACCTTGCTGTTCACTAGTGATGTTAAGTTTAATCATTTGGTTGAGTGAGTGATTGGTGTCTTTCCACTGTACAGATTCATTTATCACTTTGAAAATAGTAATCAATCTGTAGAGTGATACTTGGACTCCGTGTAAATGCCCCAGTTGTTTTTCATATTCTTGCTGCTCTTTGCCTCTATTTACTTTGAAAACTTGGATCTCCCTTTCATCCCATTTTCCGTAGCATCAATGCAGACTTACTTTGTCAAAATCACAGGCAGAACCCTATCGAAAGGGAGAACATCCACTAACAACAGCCCTGAGATTTAACTTTTCTGGTAGTGGTTGCCCATCAAGAAGAAAAATAGCAAGTGCATATGAAGTGCATAGTCCGTGCTAGGCACTCTGCTAGTTTTGGGAAGACCATAAGTGAGACACAGTCTCAGCATTTGAGGTGTTTTTAGTGTAAAGCAATATTGCCAGTGCAGGGTAGGAGTGTAAAGTGATGTGTGCAAGGGAAGGAAAGGAATAGAAAGAGTATTCACTTTTTTCCCTCCTTCTTTTCCTTTTCTTTCTTTCTTTCTTTCTTTTTTTTTTTTTTGTTGAGACGGAGTCTCTCTCTTTTTTTTTTTTTTGAGATGGAATCTTGCTCTGTCACCCAGGCCGGAGTGCAGTGGCGCGATCTCGGCTCACTGCAGCTCCACCTCCTGGGTTCGCGCCATTCTCCTGCCTCAGCCTCCTGAGTAGCTGGGACTACAGGCGCCCGCCACCGCGCCTGGCTAGTATTTTTTGTATTCTTAGTAGAGACGGGGTTTCACCGTGTTAGCCAGAATGGTCTCGATCTCCTGATTTTGTGATCCACCCACTTCAGCCTCCCAAAGTGCTGGAATTACAGGCGTGAGCCACCTCGCCTGGCCCTTTTCTTTTTTAAAGATATGGATTAAATTGCTTTTTTTTTTTTTTGAAAAAAATTGATGAATGCAAACTGCATTAGATACATTCTTTAAGAAACCTAGGAGAATTCTGCTTTCTATTAAATGGATCTCAGTAGGAGCTACAGTAGTTTGAGAATCAGAAATCTGACATATATTATTTCACTTAATGTTCTCAATGACCTTAATGAGATGGAGATTATTTTCCCTATGCTACAGATGAGGAAACAGGCTCAGAGAGTTTAAGTGATTTACTAAGGGCCTCAACCCCATGCCTTGCTGACCCTGGGGCCTTTGAGCTTCCTTCTACAGTGCATGGCTCTTTGGCAAGAAGCCCTGAGAACCAACTGAAACCAAAGGATGTGGCACGTTCAGCAGAGTTTTCCAACAGCGCAGAATGCAGAATGCAGAATTGCCTTAAAGTCATCAAAACATGATCAAAATAAGATTATTCCCTAAACCTTTTAAAGTAGGTTTGACAGACTACCTCTGTACAAATTAGAGACCATTGTACCCTTAGAACATGAGCAGTGTTGACCAGTTATGATGTGAGACATTTCCCAATAAATAACAGGTTAAAATCTTTCTTATTTTTCACAAAGGTGTTCTTCTGTATTACATTTTTCACCACCCACCCCTTTCTTAATCTTCCTGTCCATCTTTCTGACTTCTCATTATAACCTCAGAGGAAAGAAAAAAAATCAGGTAGTAGGTTAGTAATTACGAGCAGAAACAAATATCTGCAGCAACATACAAACCATTGAAATGGAATGTAATTGTATATCTTAATCTTTTGAAATTCTATGTTAATATTCTGGCAGTTTTAACTGTAGAAGAGATGTGGTCACAGATGAGATACAGTAGTATTTATAACCACTAAATGCCTTAGCTTCTGCAAGGAGAGAGGCTTAGTATTGACTAGGAGCATAGAGAAAGCTTTGTAGGTATTAATAAGAAGCAAGGTTAGCAACTAGACCGTAATTTGTAATTACATCTTACATATAAGGAGAGAGAGAAAATGTGATTCTTTGGGGGCAAGAAATTTGTGATTTGACAGGGAAAAGAGTAAGAATGGCGAACCAGGTAGGAAAAGGAAGAAAAGGATGCATTTCTAGAAGACAAAGCCACAACTCTGATTGGGTGATATTCAGGATCAATAATGATTGGCATGGTTCAGCCATCAGTTAAGCAGGGTGGGTGCTGGCTCTTCCACCTCCCTGGTGTGTCCCATTAACTGCCAGCCCTGACTTCACATGACAGAGAAGACAGGGGCTAGAACTTGCCCCGTGCCTTAGAAAGAGCACCAGATAAAGAGGCAAAAAAATTGTATTTTAGTCCCTCTCTACCAACAACTGGTCATGGGACTTCAGACAAACCCCTTGGCTTCTCCCAGCCTCTGTTTCCACGTGGGTATTAGCACATTTGTTTCTCTCGCTGTAACATTTCGAAGACCAAGTAGGATTCTGTGTGTGCAAGTGTTCTCCAAACTGTAAGGGACGGTGCTCTGACAAAGTAGAATTCAAACTTATCCTAGGTGTGGGCAGAGAGTGGAGTGAGAGAGTTTGCTCTTTCCAAGTATGAAAACCTTTAAACATATCTTTTCTATAATTGGAAAAAAGAAAAGAGACATTGCATGGGAAACTAAAACATTGTATAGGAGAGCACTCCTGGGAAACATTGAACAGGAACTTTTTGATCAGTGTTTTAGTAACGTTATAACCTGATTAATTAAATTTTCTCAGGACTCAAGGTTTTATCACGAGAACTTTCTGCATGCCAACATTTGATGATCATCTTTCTTTAATATATGAACATTTAAGTAATGCATATTTGCACCTAGTATAACACAGTAAAAGCTCCTTTGAAGTTTGAGGGGCTTGTGGTGTGCCATTTCACCACTGTGGGTCTACATTTGTCCACGTGGACTGTGGCAGGATGTATGGTGAACAAGGACAGGTCCCAGGACATACTTGGAAGTAATTATTATAGCTTTTAGTTTTTAGTTTCTATTTTATTTTATTTGATTTTATTTTACTTTATTTTATTTTAAGATAGAGTCTTGCTCTGTTCTCCCAGGCTGGAGTGCAATGGCACTATCATGCCTAACTGCAAACTCTGCTTCCCTGGTTCAAGTGATTCTCCTGCCTCAGACTCCCGAGTAGCTGGGATTACAGGCGCCCGCCACCACACCTCGCTAAGTTTTATATTTTTAGTGGAGACGGGTTTTGCCATGTTGCCCAGGTTGGTCTCCAGCTCCTGGCCACAGTTGACCCACCCACCTTGGAGTCCCAAAATGCTGGGATTATGGGCATGAGCCACTGCGCCTGGCCATATGGTTTTTCTTTTCTTTTCTTTTCTTTCTTTCTTTCTTTTTTTTTTTCAGGGTCTCACTCTATTGCCCAGGCTGGACTGCAGTGGTGTAATTATGGCTCACTATAGCCTCAAGTTCCCTGGGCTTAGCCTCTCACCTGGATATTCCTCCCACCTCAGCCTCCCTGAGTAGGTGGGACTACATGTGTGCACCACCATGCGTGGCTAATTTTTGTATTTTTGTAAATATGGGGTTTTGCTATGTTGCCCAGGCTGATCTTGAACTCCTGGCCTCAAGTGATCTGCCCTCCTCAGCCTCCCAAAGTGCTGGGATTACAGGCATGAGTCACTGCCCCTGGCCTATTCTGGCCCTTCTCCTTCTCCTTCTCCTTCTCTTTCTCCTCCTCCTGCTCCTCCTCCTCCTCCTCTTTCTTCCTCTTCCTCTTCTTCATTCTCTTCCTGTTCTTCTTCAGTTTTCAAATTTTATTTTGTTTTTTGAGATGGAGTCTCATTTTGTCACCCAGGCTGGAGTACAGTGGGCTGATCTCAGCTCACTGCAACCTCTGCCTCCCGAGTTCAAGCGAGTCTCCTGCCTCAGCTTCCCGAGTAGCTGGGATTACAGGGGTGTGCCACTATGCCCAGCTAATTTTTTTAAACATTTCTTTAGTCTTCTAAAAGTAGAGTGAGCTTCAAATTAGTTGAGTTGTATTTCTTCAAGATTTTATAGTAATATAAACATTATATATGTGTATATATGTCCATATACACATATATGATTTTAATATATGTATATTTTGCTCTTTTTGATTTTTTTCTCCGAATATGAGAAATATTGTATGGAAAAATCTTTTTTTAAACTTTATTAATTTTTTTAAATACATTTTTTTGTAGAGACAGGGTCTCGTTATGTTGCTCAGACTGGTCTAGAACTCCTGACCACAGCAATCCTCTTCCCTGAGCTCCTAAAGTGCTGGCATTACAAGTGTGAGCCACTGTGACCAGCCTATGGAACAATCTTGGTCAGTATTTCTGCAATGTTATATAGAGCAATCTACAGATCAATACCTATATACATTTATTTGTAGTGATACATACAATGAAAGATACATATATGTATCTTTCAGTTCAGTGTTCTCTGGAACCATATAACCATGTGTACCAGTGATTTGACAAGTTAGGGGCTTCTTTGTCTTGAGTTAGAAGCCAGCTGGGGTGGGCAGTCAGGGGCTGGTACAGCCTTGAGTGCTGCCAGGTCCCTCCTCTCTTCCTCCTGGGCTGTTCTTAGTGACGACTGCTGTGTCTCAGGTATCACACACCTGTTCCCACAGAAGGGAAAAGTGGAGGAGGCAGTACCTGCTTCCTCTGGAGGATGTCCTATCGGCCAAACGGAGTCCCCTGGCCTATTCCAGTTAACACGATTTTGAGAAGGTAGATTTTAGATTTTCCAGGCTATATGGGAGAGGAAGACAGGTGAGAGGAGGGTGGAGTGAGTGCTGAATGGCTCCCGTCATATCGACCACACCAGTCATGCTCACACAGTTGCCCTAGTAGGCAGAAAATTCAGAACTGTTTTTTTTTTTTGGTTTTGTTTTGTTTTTGAGGTGGAGTCTTGCTCTGTCACCCAGGCTGGAGTTCAGTAGCACAATCTTGGCTGACCGCAACCTCCACCTCCCGGATTCAAGCGATTCTCCTGCCTCAGTCTCCCCGAGTATTTGGGACTACAAGTGCCTGCCACCATGCCTGGCTAATTTTTGTATTTTTAGTAGAGACTGGGTTTCGCCATGTTGGCCAGGCTGGTCTCCAACTCCTGACCTCAGGTGATCTGCCTGCCTCGGCCTCCCAAAGTGCTAGGATTACAGGCATGAGCCACTGCTCCTGGCCCAGAACTGTTTTTTCTTGACCAGTATTAGCAAGCATCCTAAGCACCGTGTAGCGTTAGTTTTTCTGATTCTTCTGGTTGGGATTTTAAAGACGCTCAGTAAATAGCACCTCTTTCCCCATCTTGATTTCTGACTTAATTGAGAAATATGACAAAGGGAGCACAAGGAGGCCAAAATACCACTTTTAAAACTGATAGAAGTGACGTTGCAGAATATAGCTCATATCTTTGTGCAAGTGGACTTCTAATAAGAGCAGAAATAAATAGGCTCGCCCATCTAGCCATGGGCAATGCTGGACCCAAGCAGTGTGGCTGCCTGGGGTCTCCCATGTGGAGTAGGGGGTGGCGGTGGTGTCTAGGTGGGACTTATGCCAGGAAGGAGCAGGATTAAAGTTTCACTCCCTGCGTGCATACTTACTCCCAAGAGGCAAAAAAGAGGAGCTGCGCTGAGCATGCCTGGTTTATTTCAAATTCAGCAGGCACATTAACCCCTTTCTCCCTTCCTGAGGAAGAGCAGTGGAGGCAGAGAGAAGGTGAGAAAGGAGACATCGAGAGTGGGAATACACATTGTCTCCAAGGACTCGTAACGCATTTTAAAATGCTACTTTAATTTTGCTTGTCTTGTTTACAATGTGTTTACCTTTGTAAACCACAACAAATCCTTTCTGTAAGTAGTGTGTGTGCAAATCATGAATAAATAAAAAATAATCTCCACTGAAAACTAATATGAGTCTGAATGATGGTTGAGGAATTTGAGGGGATGATTCCAGGACACACAGAGGATCACCTTGAACAACATGATGCCATGAGTGGAGGACCACACAGCATCAGCTTCTTGTTAGGATGCTCAGGAGTTTTGTGTGTGTTTGAGACAGTTAATTTGTGCCACAGATATGTCTTCTGTACAACAGCAATGATTGAATTTTGATCAGCTGTGTGGTGGTCATTTTTGGCCTCTAAGACAAATTCATCTACCATGCTGAGAAACAAACCCATTTCAGGGTCTAACTGCAAAACAAAGGGTTTTATTGCCTTGCTGTGGAAAAGACAGTGGGTGCACATTGATTGATTCAGCCCACCCACAAATAACAGAGAGCAGCCTTTTTAGTAGCATTTATGGTAGAGTTTTCAAACAGGGTTTTATTGATCTCTCCTCTCACATGGCTATGAATTCTGTTATCTATGTGGTCTGAAACAGTCCTTCTGAAACCTGAATGTGTGTGAGACTCTCAGGGGATCTTGTCAAGATGCAGATTCTATTTCTATAAATCTGGCTTGGATCTGAAAGTTTGTGTTTCTAATATGCTCCCCGGGGAGTCCATTGCTGCTAATCCAGGGGCCACATTTTGAGCAGCAAGGATCGAAAGACCAGAGATATTTGGCCCTTTTCAGTGGCAAGAAGTCTCTCTCTCTGGATTTGGGGTTGGAGCCACTGTTGGTAAAATCAGGGGCTAATTGCAGTTCTATTTCATTAGGAAAAATATCTTACTGCATTTGTGAAAGTAGATGTCAGTTTTGGGTATTTCATAAACTATGGCTACTTCTTAGAATTTCACAGTTGGGTGATATGATCACTGATAACTTCAGTGAGAGAAATGACCTGAGATGAATGGTATCCATTTTGATATTCACCAAAAGAAGTGCCTGTCTTCTCCTGACTCAGAAGGCTCTGTGCAGTCGAGTTGCTCCTTTTTGGTGGAACTCTTGATGTCAGAGGTGAGTCTGCAAGCCATGTTAGTCTAGGTGAGCTCACCTGCTAAGGCCCCTTGGTGGGGGAAAAGCAAATGAATCTACACATTTGGCTCTGCTTTTTTCTTTAAAGACAATCTAGAAATGTTAGCAGTGAACTGGGAGTTTGGTGACTGACAAATGTAAGATCTATATTGAAAATGGTTTTGGAGAATAAGGATCAGAAGTTTTTCCATAGCAAAGACTTGATCATACAGGGAAGGGGGCATGCTGGCCTGGTGGCTGAGGTTCTCTCCAGGGGTACTATTCAAGCCAAGATGTTTCCTAGAGATCATCTCATTTAACCTCATTTGTGAAAATGATAATTTGGCAGGCAAGAAAACCCAGATTCCAAAGGATGAAAGGATTTGAGCAAGAGAAAACAGTATGGTAGCTCCTCAAAAAATTAAAAATAGAGCTATCATATGATCCAACAATCCCAGTTTTGGTACAGATCCAAAAGAATTGAAAACAGAGTCTTGAAGAAATATTTACACACTAGTGTTCATAGCAGCATATTCGCAATAGCCAAGAGGTGGAAGCAAGCCAAGGGTTCATCAGCAGAAGGATAATCAATATGTGATATCTATATATCTATATAATATTATCAGCCTCAAAAAGGAAGGAAAGTCTGACACACAACATGAATTAGCCTTGAGGATATTATGTGAAGTGAAAATAAGCTAGTGGCAAAAAGACAAATACTGTATCGTTCCACTTACATAAGATAGTCAAATTCATAGAAACAAAAAGTAGAATAGTTGTTGCCAGGGGTCAAGGGGAGGGGAAAATTGGGAGGGAGTTGTTCTTTAATGGATTTAGAGCTTTATTAATACTTTTGCGAGATGAAAAAGATCTGAGAGATCTGTTGCACGATGATGTGAATATACTTAATGCCACTGTATACACTTATACATGATTAAGATGATTTTAAAAATTAAGAGATCTGTCCAGGTTATACAGTCAAATTGCCTTGAGTCTGAAATGGATATATGGACTATAAATCCATCTGAATTAAAAACATAATTATGATACAAATGGAAATTCTAAAAAGTTCAAGTCCTTGAATGGTAAAGTCATTTCTCCCAGCCTATGAAGCATTCTAGCACATGTTAAATAATGTGAGTCCGTCCTTCAGTGATGAGAATTGTTTTCTTAGGTGTGTGGGAATTTCAAATCATTTCTTTTGGGCATAATTTTAAAAAGAAGAAATAGGGATTTGGGAAAAGAAAAAGGTAAAGTGGGTTTTAGAGTAGGCATGGTAAGATTAAAGTCTTCAGGCAGAGAAATGAAGGTGAAGAAACATACTTGTGGATTTGAGTTGTTCTACTGTGTGTTTCTAGGGAAAGAGATTGGAATACTTGGAGGTAGAGACTATGGGTTCATGTCAATGTGTTCTGCTGTGTTGGGTGCTCCTGCAGTAGCCAGTGCTTGCACCCTGTTTCCTGTGTTTTCAGTTTCCTTTTGCTGGAGAAAAAGAGATGGGGATGGGGGTCCCACAGCTGCCCAATCCCCCTCCTCAACCAGCATTTGCAATTTTACAATACTCAGGTGTTGCAGGTTCTTCATTTCAGTTCCTGTGGAAAGCTTTGTAACTTTCAAGTCATTCTAAAATAGTGGTTTTCAATCAGGAAAGATTTTGGCTCTCTGGGAACATTTGGCAATGTCTAGAGTAATTTTTGATTGTCACAACTTGGAGAGGGTCTATGATATTTCAGCATGTTTAGGCCAGAGATGTTGCTAAACATCCTACGATGTCCAGAAGAGCCTCCAGTATCCAATAATTATCCAATAAAGCATTGCCAATAGTGATGCTCTAAACTTTTTTTTTCAGCTTAAACTTTCAAGTTACTCAGTATCTTGAGTTCCTTATATCTTGGAACTAGAAGTCAAAATCTCTAGATCATAGAATCAGAAAAGTATTGAATATGTGGATGGAGGAGACTTAGGAAAAAGATCTTTGTAAGTAAGAAAGTCTTCTAGCAAGCAAGGGATAGGAAGTAGAAATTAACTGTGTGTTACTCATTGCTACAGTGTTGCTCGGTAGATTCTGTGGTATTTACACTATACTGTGCTGTTAGTAGTTTAGAGAAGATACTATGGTGTGCTCCAGTGGATTATTTTTAGTGGGTGCAAAAATATTAGGGCTTTTGTGGTTTCTTTAGTTACTTTAGTTCCCATCAGCTTAAACAAATCTAACCATGGGGATTTTCTGGACTATATTATTGGAGTTGGGAATACTGTAATCCTTGAAGAGGGAATGATGTAATTGTGTGTGTGTGTGTGTGTGTGCGCGCGCGCACGCGAGTGTGTTGATATCTTACCTCTCTTTTAGTTGTGGTGACTTTAGGAAAAGAAAACATTAAGACAACGAATTATGGAAAACTAGAAAGCAGTTAATCAGCATTCTAAAGCAGAGCTCATCAATGAAGTAACTGGACGTCAAGAGGAGCTGTAGGATAGATTTAATGAGGAGTTATAAGACCTAGAATTTTTCTTAAAAATAAATGAGAGCTTAACTAAAACAAACAAACAAAAAACCCAACAACTGTGATATGGTTTCATAGGTGGAGGTCTAACAAGGACTATTTTTACAGCAAATATTTTTGAGTGTTTAAAATATGCCAGGCATTGTACTAAATATTTAATTTTTAAAATTGTAATTTGATAATTTATAACAGCATGCATTTATGGGTACAAAGTGATGTTATGATTTATGAATACAATGCAGAATAATTAACTCACGCTAATGAACATATCTATCTTTTCAAATACTTAGCCTTTTCATGATGAGAACATTTGAAATTTACTTTTAACAATTATGAAATGTACCACACTCTATTAACTATATTCACCATACTGTGGAATAAAAATTAAAAACATTTCTCCTTCCTGAAATTTTGGACCCTTTTAATCATCATTTCCCCACTTCCCCATCCTACAGCCTCTGTAACCATCACTCTACTCTCTGCTTCTATGAGTTTGATTGTTTTAGATTTTACAAGTGAACATAATTTCATAAGTGGGAACATGTGATATTTGTCTTTCTGTGCCTGGCTTATTTCACTTAGCATAATGTTCTCTAACAGCATCCATGTTGTCAAAAATGACAGAATTTCCTTCTTTTTTTTAAAGTGGAGTAGTTTTCTGTATCCATTCATTTATTGATGGACACTTGGGCTAATTCCATAACTTGGTTACTGTGAATAGTGCTAGAGTGAACATGGGAATGCAAATATCTCCTTGACAAAGTGATTTCAAATCTTCGGTAAATCACTTTGGGTATTTTGGCAAATACCCTGCAGTGGGATTGCTGGATCATATAGTAATTCTATTTTTAGTTTTTTGAGAAATCTCCATACAGCTTTCCATAGTGGCTGTACTAATTTACATTCCATTAACAGTGTACAAGTTTTCCCTTTTCTCCACATCCTCATCAAACTTGATGATAATAGCCATTCTGACAGGTGTGAGGTGATATCTCATTGTGATTTTAATTTGTATTTCCATAATTCTTTGCAATATTAAGCATTCTTTTCATGTCTGGTGGTCATTTGTATGTGTTCTTTTGAGAAATGTCTATTCAAGTCCCTTGCCTATTTTTTAATTGAATTTTTTGTTTTCTCACTATTGAGGTATTTGAACTTGTATATTTTGAATGTATAGCTTGCAGATGTTTTCTCCTGATCTGTGGGCTGTCTGTACACACTTGTTTCCCTTGTTGTGCAGAGCTTTTTATTCTGATGTAATTCCATTTGTCTACTTTTACTTTTGTTGCCTGCTCTTTTGGGGTCATATTCAAAACATTATCACTAAGATCAATGTCATGTAGTTTTTCCTTTATGTTTTTTTTTCTTGTAGTTTGTTACAGTTTCTGGTCTAAATACTTTATTATTTTGTTTTATCCTCAGAACAACTATGTAGTAGTTATCATCCTATTTCCCACATTTTATAGATGAGGAAATTGAAGTTAAATAATATGCTGAAGGTCATCTAAAAAGTGACAAAACCACAAGTCAGGTCTTCCTCCAAAGCCGAGGATCTAACCACTGGTGTTGTGAAGAGGGGAGGGAAAAGTCCCTAAACTTCTGGTGGGACTTTAGCTGAGATTTTTTGATTTTAACAAAGGGGTAAGGCTAGTGGTTTCTTAGATTCCTGTCACCTCTTAAGTGTTCTACTACTTTGGTTCTGTGCTTTCTTCAGTCCGACTTGATGTGGTCTTTTTCTGCAACTTGGGACTCAGGTCTCCAGAGGAGTCCTTGAGCCATCAGAAGCCCATCCCTTGAGCACATTCTCCACCTCCCAGCGGCTTGAAAGATGTTGTCGTAGGACAGCTGTCCCTGGGGAGTCAGGCAGTCCTTTTGCTCCTTTTTCCAAGCAGCTGTGTATTACCTGATGGTAAATTCAGAGTATACTTCCCCTCTAGGGAGTTATAACTGCTCGTTAAACTGTCACCCTGCAAAAACGCTAATCCTCGTTCCCTAATATAACTTAGAAAGACAGGGGCAGGTTACCCCTGCTTAAAAGTAAAGAGCATATTTATGTAATTAATATTCTCAGCAGAATGAAATTATATAATTTGCAAGTGTCTGAAATGGAATTGTACAGTTCCTGGCATTCTAGCATGTGGGAATTCTTAGTAATAATACTTCAATGAGTCTTGGTTTTGTCAGGTGTTTTCCTAATTTTTTCACTTTAAATTCTTACAAAGGTCATAGACGTTTTAAGATAATTTTCTTTTTGTAAAGAGAAATGAGAAATTTAAGTGAATAAGACTGCATAGAGTAAATCCCTGATCTTAGACTTCCTGGCTGTAAATCAATTTCTGGTCAATGTATAATGACAGATCAACCGTCCTCATTTGCAGAATGTCTTTACATTTTTTGGGGGAAGATACTTGCCCGTATTTTGTCTAGAAATTTGCTTATGTCTCTGTTGTTTAATTTCGGCTGGAAAGGGAATGTGTCCTGATTTGAACTGCATTTTAATGGCTTTGCCTTAGGTGGAGGACAGCAGCAACTTTTAACAAGATGAAAAATCTGCGTAGAGAAATCGGAAAAATTACCTGTGAGAAAGACTTACTTAAAGATACACATAAATCTTAGAAAATGGTTCCAAAATTTGGTTTTGCTGCTAAGATGTCTCCAGTTATTTTGTTATTGTTAAAACTCTCAAAAGAAATCGGCTTGAATTTCTTCACTTAGGATTGGTGGAGGGCAGTGGTAGTGAATGCAAGCCACGAAGAGCGATGGGTACTGTTACTCCAAATTGCTGGCTTCAGTTTTTTGGTTGTGCAAAGTTCTCCTCTGTACACATTTTCTTTCCTTTTAGGTTCTAGAGCCATTGCTGTCAGGGAGAGGTCTGCAGGGCCCTCACATGGATTCTGGTGGGGCACTTATTTACGTACTTACATGAGACTCATACTATACTTTGGAAATTATTAATTTAGGACATAAACCTTGCAGGTCATCCAGTTTTGTAGAAATGGTAAATTATACATAGATGACTAATGTGCAGTTTGACACAAACTAGTCCACAATTACTGACATGACTTTGACCAGATCACGTAACCTCTCAGGACCTCAGTTTCTTTTCTGTACAATGTTTGACCCATGTCTCCTCAGATGGCTTCTAATCTAAGCTGTGATTTTTTTGAAAACTTGCTTAGGGTTAGGAACAGTGGGAGAGGGGAGTTGCTATATTGTATATACTGTATTTCTGAAACTAATGTTAAGAAGTAGCTCCTGGCCGGGCATGGTTGCTCACGCCTGTAATCCCAGCACTTTGGGAGGCCGAGGCGAGTGGATCACGAGGTCAGGAGATCGAGACCATCCTGGCTAACATGGTGAAACCCCGTCTCTACTAAAAGTACAAAAAATTAGCCGGGCATGGTGGCTCGTGCCTGTAGTCCCAGTTACTCGGGAGGCTGAGGCAGGAGAATGGCGTGAACCCAGGAGGTGGAGCTTGGAGTGAGCCGAGATCACGCCATTGCACTCCAGCCTGGGCAACAGTGCATGACTCTGCCTCAAAAAAAAAAAAAAAAAAAAGAAGTACCTCCTGATTCCCAGGGGCTTTAAAATCTAGTTTGAGGATTTCTTTAGCACCATTTATTCTGGATGACTTAAGATGATCTGTGAGCTTTGTGACCTCCAGCAAGTCACTCGACATCTCTGGGTTTCAGTTTTCGCATTTGTTAACTGATGGAATTAAATGAGAGGGCTGCAAAGGGTCTTCTCAAAACTATACTCTGGTTTCTTCTGAACCGACTGTGGCCTAGATCCAGATGCTAGCGTACTCGAAGTAGTTGAATCTTGTTAAGGGAGTGGCCCCTGGGGTCCAGCTGCCTGGGTTTGAATTCCCACTTTGTCCTGGCCAGTGGTGCAACCTGGGGCAGCTTCTGTGACCTCTCTGTGCCCAATCCTGCCTCTGTTAATGCAGGGATCATGTGGGTCAGTGCTCAGGATGCACTTAAAACACGGCCTGGCCTGGCACGTGGTTAAACACTCAAAAATGTGGTCTGTCATTACTTTTAAAATTTAATTCTGTTCAGGAAGAGAGTGGTGTTAGCTTTCATTTTAGCTGGCAGGGTACAGCTCTTCTTGTGGCTTTTCTGAACGCGTTGCCTGCCTCACAGGATAGGCTTGCTCAGCACGCCCATGTTGACTACTCTTGCTTGGGTGCTGTGTGTTTAGTTGACCCTGAGCCAAGAGGCACAAGAAATGTGGGCTTCCTTACACCAGAGTCTTCTTGGCTGGGCCGAGACTCTCCATTAGGCATCCACCCCATCCCCCATAGGGATGCATAGAATCTCTGCTTCCTTGTGTCTGGAGATTCTATTGAGAGCTCCCCTACAAAGCAAAGAGTGACACGGGAGAAAGAAGACAAAGCTTTCAGGTTATAAATAGCTTCCTCACGAGATGCTCTTGCTATGGGCTTCTGGTAATTACGACAGGCGCTGTTGGTTGTAATCAAGTTTAATTGCTGAGGAGCGTAGGGAGGTAGCCCTAAACACGGAAGCTCGCGGGCTATCTTTATGTTTTCTCTATCCAGTTCTGAACTTTAAAATCTCCGGTTGTGTCTCCAACCGGCAAGATCTGGTTGCGTATGGGAATAACTCCAGAGCCTTTGTGGTTCCTGGAGTGGGTCTGGAGCTTTCATGGATAGTCTGCCTGCTGAGACGTTGGCTCATGCCGTTTATTAGAAGTGGGAAGGTGGGATGGATTGAATAAAGGAGCAGAGAGCCAATGCCCTGGAAATGCAGATATGGGTCTTTTTGCTTAACTTCTCTCATAGAGGCACAGAGTCTGCGTTCATGGGTGTGCTTGCGAATGTCTGTGTGTATTGTGTTTGGCGATGTAGACTGAAAAAAAAACCAGCAGAAGAAATGGCCACAAAGCATTTTCACAGGTTGTTTCATAGTGTCTTCCAGAAATATCAACCTTGCTGCAGCCGGAGCAGGAAATTTTAGATTTCTTTTAATTCTTATTTACCCAAGGTCAAATTATAGTTTGTAAATTATTATTAAAGTCTCTTGTTCTTTCTTCTCTATCTAACTGTAGTGAGTTTATTGTCTATTGGTGCTCCATTCAGAGTTTGTATGGGCAAAGAAAGGAAATTAAGACCTCATTAACTGATTTTTCTACTTAATTACTTTTATAAAATATTTTGCCTGAAAAGTTGAAAGTGATGTCTGAAATAAAGTTTGGATTCCTCAAATTGGTCAACGTCATTCACGCCATGATATCATACACTTGCTGAGCAGTCAGTGTTTGTTAGAATTTGGCTTTCTTCTGTCTTTACTGCGGGAGCTGAAACAGCACTCCTCCAGCTTTCTTTCTGTCCACTTTTAGGCCTCAGGCTATGGTAACAGCTTTACAGTGACTCAGAAGACCTCTGGAGGCTCTGTTTCTTACCCTCACTCCTCCACCATCTTGCTTTGCCCTGCTGCTTATGTCCACTGCCTGGGACCTCGCTTCCTTCTCCCAGCCTAGTCCCTGCAGATGCTAGTGCACTATTTCCTTGGATCTTAACTGCGGCTTTTTCAGGAAGCTGTGCTTTGATCTGCATTGGCTCTACCCTCCAGCATGGCCAGTTCCACTAAATGCAGTGCCTCCTCAAGCTCTCAGAACTCCCACCTGGGCCTGGGGCACTGGAACCTTTTTGTCCTGGCATGGAAATCAGATGTTTAAGCCATGCACTGGTGCTTTACTCTACACAGCTATAATTCTCAGTGGGGGTTATCTTGCCTCTGTAGCTGGAGAACTCACTGGGTTAGGCATAGTCCAATGTTAGTGAGACTTGTGATCGTGACCGCGAGTTATGTGTGAGTCAGTCCCCATTGTTGTGCTCCATATTCCCCTGCTCTCGTCTTGTCTTGTCAGCTTGCAAATGATGCTACCGATATCCAGGAGGCAGGTAATAGAGCAATGCTCACCCATCCTAGCAAAGAACAAAGCACAACCAAAGCAAAAAAAGTACTCCTTCCTTTTCCCCTTCTCACAAAACACACACACACACACACACACACACACACACCACACTCCTTAGGTCGGTAGCTGTATCTCCATGCATGAAAGATAACATAATAATAATAATAATAAAGTTGGCATAATAGTGATGGTATGGTAATTACAATCATCATCTTGTAAGTAGCCTTGGGGAGTCGGGGTGCTTAAATGTTCTGACCAAGCTGCTTTTAAATGACTGAAAGGATTCTAAATCTTTTCAAATTTTCTTTTGGAAAATTTGACTGTATTTGAATGACTTGCTTGTCCTTTTTTCTTTTTAAAATTTAGGTGCCATACAAAACATTCGCACATTTCGTTGGCAATTGTATTTAAGTTAAAAATGAAGTATTCGTTTTCCTCTTTGGTGTTGATATCTTTTCAGATACTTAAAAGATAAATTGTCACTCTATCTGAATTATTTGGCTAAAAATTCATGTTGATTACTGTGCATTTTTATTAATCAGTTGATTTCAGATTATGCTGGTTCAATTTTGAACCTTTAAGCTTGTCTTGCTTTAAGAAAAACTGATATATAAAAATGAAAACTTAAAATACATACTTTTTTTTTCCAGGAGGAAAGGTAAACTTTTTACATTGTAACAAAGTCTTTTGCTTTATCATGAATTCCTTTATTTATTTATTTATTTATTTAGGGAGAGTGTTGTGCTCTTGTCCAGGCTGGAGTTCAATGGTGCTATCTCCTGCCTCAGCCTCCCGAGTAACTGGGATTACAGGCGCCCACCACCGTACCTGACTAATTTTGTATTTTTAGTAGGGACAGGGTTTCATCATGTTGGTCAGGCTGGTCTCAAACTCCTGACCTCAGGTGATCCACCCACCTCGGCCTCCCAAAGTGCTGGGATTACAGGCATGAGCCACCACACCTGGGTCCTTTAGTTATGATTGTCAAAATTTAGACTTGGTATGTAGCTTTCAGGAGCATATTTATCCGTTAAAATCTCACACATCATGGTGATTCTTCAAAGACTTAAAGACAGAAATACCATTTGACCCAGCAATCTCATTACTGGGTATAAACTCAAAAGAATATGAATTGTTCTATTATAAAGACAAATGCACTTGTACGTTCATTGTAGCACCATTCACAATAGCAAAGATGTGGAATCAGCTTAAATGTCCATCAATGATAGACTGGATAAAGAAAATGTGGTGCATGTATACCATGGAATACTATGCAGCCATAAAAAAGAAAAAATCGTGTCCTTTGCAGGAACATGGATGGAGCTGGAGGCCATTATCCTTAGCAAACTAACACAGGAATAGAAAACTAAATAGCGCATGTTCTCACTTGTAAGTGGGAGCTAAACAATGAGAATACATGGATATAGAGAGGAACAACACACACTGGGGCCTTTTGGAGGGTGGAGGGTGGGAGGAGAGAGAGAGAGGATCAGGAAAAACAACCAATGGATACTAGGCTAATACCTGGGTGGTGAAATAATCTGTACAGCAAATCTCCATGATACAAGTTTACATGTGTAACAAACCTGCACATGTACTCCTGAATCTAAAATAAAAGTAAAAAAAAAACACACAAAAAAAACCCTCACACATCTATTCACAATAGCCAAGACATGGAAACAACCTAAGTGTTCATCAACAGATGAATGGATTTTGAAATGTGGGACAGTATATAAATATACAATGAAATGCTATGCAGCCTTAAAAACCAGGAAATTCTGTCATTTGTGACAACACAGATGAACCTAGAGGACATTATATTAAGTGAAATAAGCCAGGTAAGGAGAAACAAATACTACATGAGCTCACCTATATATGGAATCTAAAAAAGTCAAACTCATAGCAGTAGAGAGTAGAGTGGTGGTTTCAGAGGCTGCGTGGGAGAGGGCCAGGAGTGGACGGGGAAAGGGGAGGCGCTGGTTAACGAGTACAAAACTTCGGTTAAACAAAAGGAATACGTTTTGGTGTCTGATTACACAGCTTGGTGACTGTAGTTAACAATAATGTATTGTATATCTCAAAATAACAAAAAGAAAGGATTTTAAATGTTGTACCACAAAGAAATGATAAGTATTTGAGACAATAGGTATGCTGATTATCCTGACTTAATCATTCCACAATGTGTACATGCATCAAAACATCGCATTGTACCCCATACATGTATACAATTATTATTTGTCAATTAAAAATAAAATGAAATGTAAAAAAACCCTTACACGTGTATATTCTAATTCCAGATGTTTATTTCTTATTGATCACAGATGTGGCCAGTAAATGGTTCTCTCTGTCTTTTGAGTTTCCATTGCCCTGTAGTACCATTTGAGATCAGGTAATATGATGCCTCCAGTTTTGTTCTTTTTGCTTAGGATTGCCTGGGCTACTCAAGCTCTTTTTTGGTTCCATATGAATTTTAAAGTAGTTTTTTCTGGTTCTGTGAAGAATGTCATTGGTAGTTTGGTAGGAATAGCATTGAATCTATAAATTGCTTAGGCAGTATTAGCCAAAATTTTCTAATGAACTTCTGTTTTCCCACTCTACATCATGTTTATCGTTTCTTTGTTAAATGCATAGAATGTGTTCAAAGTTTGTCCAGAAGCTCGTGGGGTCTTATGCTTCTGAGTTGCACAATTGTATGCCAGGCAAATAAATATAAGACCTTGAGACACAGTCACCAGCTCTTCAGCGAGTTCGATATTGATAAACTAGAGCCAAGGTTTGATATTCTCTAAAGGGTGGTGGGTGAGATAGTGGGAAGGGAGTGGAGGTAGATCTGGAAGCCTGAGCCTGAATGTTAGACTTGCTCCTGCACATGCTCCTCTGCAGTCTTGAGCCACTCAACTGTTCTGGTTCACCTCATCAATTTAGGCATAGTAACTTCTACTCCATCTATGTTATACACGTGGAGATGAGATGTAACAAGATCAATGGCTTCAGTGTACTTTCATTCACCAAAGATAATATACACATGCTCTGTGTTAGGTGCCGGGTCCTAGCAGGAAGGAGGACTGCCTTGGTAGAACTTAGACTCTCATGTGAAGACAAACAATAAACAAGTAAACAATAAGGAATTACAAATCAGGGCAGGTGCTATAAATCAAGGAAACTATATATTGCATTTGGGGAGGGGTGCTTAAATAGGAAGATCATTAAGAGGAATCGATGTGTAAGCCAAGACTTAAAGGATGCTTGAGAACTGTGATGTGTAGTGTGTAATGTTAGTCCACGATTCTGATATCAAAAACCCTGGTGTGGATGTTTACACATGTATGAACATCAGAATCATCTGAGGCATAGCCTTCAAATTGCAGATTCATGGACCTTCCTCTGGCGGGGGTTGGGGGAGTCTTAATTTAGTAGGACTGTGGTCACGCTCTAGAATCTAGAATCTGCATTTTTTAAAAGCATCCAGATGATCCTGTTGATCTGTTAAGTTTGGAAACTATTGTCTTGGAGAAATCCTACTGAGAAGCAAGAGTTTCCTTTCAAAGGAATGACTATGGCTTAGTCTTCTTTAATTATGCTTCTCGTCTGCCATGCTTCGCTTCTTATACCAACCTCCATGATTTGGAAACTTCTGTGATCTAGGACCCTGAGCCTTCCCAACGCTGCTGTGGAACTTGTTCCCTTTTTCCCAGCAGGTGTACTATATGAAGAGAAACTTCTGGATGCTGTTAAGTGGGAGAAGGGGGCTGTATTTCTAGTGCATATTGGAATTCTGGTGTATACCATTGTATGTTGAGTTGACTGCTGTGGCCTGGTTTGGCAATCTAAGTGCTTTTTGTAATTTTATACCTGCAGGAAATATGTTTGGAATTCCATAAAAGTTGGCATGAAGAATTCTCACACCATAATTCATTGTATCTTTGCCCTCTGCCTAGTTTTAATATAACTTTAATATACTTTGTATACATATTCAATACATTTAATGAAATTGAGTGGTTTCAAATTGAGTGGTTCTTGAGTGAAACTAGAAATAGCTCTTATCTTGGGATCATAAGTTCTACTGAAGCCCATTTGAGCCTTGGGGAAAAGGAACCGAAGCTGCTTCCTCTCTTCTGTCTCCCTCCTGGGGGATTTCAGGGGAGCCAGTAGCAATTTATTTGAGAACATTAGAGTAGCCATTGGGATTTACCCATGAGAGTTTTTTGGTTTGTTTAGAACCAAGTTATGTTTTAAAAAGGTTGGTTGCTAGTAGTCCAGTAGGCTAGTGGCTGGCAGGGTGTGGCTCATGTCAAACAATCTTTTGGAACACAGCCTGTCACCTTCTGCTTCAATGGAGAATGGCCTGAACAGTGATTCTTAGTTATCTCGGATGTGCACTCCATCGCTTTTTATGCTCAATCATTGCTGCCTATAGGACCACCCCAACCTGAATGATGACTGTCATTCTCTGATAAGAGGAAGGAGTTGACACCTGGCTTGTGAACATATTTATCTTAATAAAGCACAGGGAGTTGTTAGAGCTCACCCTCTTCTTTCATCCAGGAGAATCCAGAAGTGTCAAGGTTTCTCTGGCAGGAGCCTGGCCTGCAGGTTGGGTGAGAAACTCATGAATAGGACTCTGACATGTGTATTCACCTCTCCCTTGGAATGTCTCACTTTTATTTCAGCACAATTTCCGTGTTCACCTCGTAGGTGTAAGGTGGAGTGGGTAGCCTCCTGCTTGGTGTGCTATTAACCAAAACAGATAATCAACCACCTTCCCTTTGTTTTCCTTGGCATGCTGAAGAAGGCATACACAAATACTAATAAGAGCATCAGAGAAATAAATAAACTCAGAAAATACAAGAAACAGCTGGGCATGGTGGCTCATGCCTATAATCCCAGCACTTTGGGAGGTCGAGGCAGGTGGATCACCTGAGGTCAGGAGTTTGAGAACAGCCTGGGCAACATGGTGAAACCCCACCTCTACTAAAAATACAAAAATTAGCCAGAGGCATGGTGGCCCGTGCCTACAATTCTAGCTACTTGGGAGACTGAGGCAGGAGAATTGCTTGAACCCAGGAGGTGGAGGTTGCAGTGAGCTGAGATCATGCCACTGTACTACAGCCTGGGTGACAGAGTGAGTGAGACTCCTTCTCAAAAAACAACAATAAAAAACAAAAACAACAACAACAACAAAAAAGAAAATACAAAAAGCTTACAACTTTGGTAATTTTTAAGGTATAGATTTTGGATGTTAGCAAAAATGTCTTGCTTACAGGACTGATTTTATCTTATGCTCTTTCTTGAGAATTCTAATGTCTAGCCTCAGAGGACAGTGAAAAACTCACATATATCTAGTCAGACTTAATTGTTGCATGGTCTCTTGCTTGCTCCCACAAGGAAGGCAACTCTCTCCTAACCTTATTTTCCTGTAATTAGAATTCTTATTTTTCAACATTACTTCTTGGCTGCTCTTTGAGATTTCTTCCTTTCCTATCCCCTTCCCCAGTGGAGAGGTGAGGAAGGGAGTGTGGAACTCAAACTTTATTTTATTTTATTTTATTTTTATTATTTGCTCTGTCACCCAGGCTGAAGTGTAGTGGCATGATCATAGCTCACTGCAGCCTCAAACTCTGGGGCTCAAGTGACCCTCCAACTTCAGCCTAATTTTTCAATTTTGTAAAGACAGAATCTTGCTATGTTGCCCAGGTGGTCTTGAAATGCTGACCTAAGCAATTTTTCCACCTTGGTGTCCCAAAGTGTTGGGTTTACAGGTGTGAGGCACCACGCCCAGCCATACACTTTACTGAGCTTCAGAATCACCTGAAGGGCTTGTTCAAACCCAGACTGCTGGGCTCCACTCCAAGAAGGTAGAGGGAAGCTGAGAATTTGCATTTCTAAAAAGGGTCCAGGTGATGCTATGCTAATATCACTGGTTTGCTAACAAGACTTCATTTTTTTTTTTTTTTTGAAACAGAGTGCAGTGGCACGATCTCAGCTCACAAGCCATTTTCCTGCCTTAGCCTCCCAAGTAGCTGGGATTACAGGCACCCGGCACCATGCCCGGCTAATTTTTTTTTTTTCTGAGATACAGTCTTAGTTTGTCACCCAGGCTAGAGGGTAGTGACGTGGTCTTGGCTCACAGCAACCTCTGCCTCCCAGGTTTAAGTGATTCTCCTGCCTCAGCCTCCCAAGTAGTTGCGGTTACAAGTGTATGCCACCATGCTCAGATAATTTTTTGTATTTTTAGTAGACATGGGGTTTCACCATGTTGGCCAGGCTGATCTTGAACTCTTGACCTTAGATGATCAACCCACCTTGGCCTTCCAAAGTGCTAGGATTACAGGTGTGAGCTACTGCACCCGGCCAATTTTTTGTATTTTCAGTAGAGACAGGGTTTCACCATGTTTCCCAGGCTGGTCTGGGATTACAGGTGTGAGCCACTGTGCCCAGCCAATAATACTGTATGTTCTATAGAACATGAAGCTCACAGGCTTCATTGATTGGTTCATTAATTAATTCATTCAACAAATATTTTTCTCAGACAGAGCTGTGGGTGCTGGAGGTTACGCTGATGCACAAGATGAAGTTCTTGCCTCAGGGAGCCTCATGCTGGTGCAAGAGGCAAACATACATCATGCAATGTTTGTCTGGGATAAGGGCTATGAAGAAAAAGCAAACAAAGTAGGTCTCTTTGTAGGAGAGTGGTGGCCAGGGAGGATCTCTTCGAGGAGATGAGACCTCCAGGGAGAGGAGTGGCAGGGTAAAGGCCTGAGGTAGGAAAGTGTTTGGTGTGTTGGAGCCTCAGCAGGAAGAGGCTGGTCTTACTGGGAGTTGAGGCAGGGAGAGTGGTCAGAGCGGGCGGCAGAATGTTGGTAAGAGTCACACACAAAAATATTCCTGTGACCAGATACGTTTAGGAAATGTTCGTTTCAACAACATTAAAACTTTTTTTTTAGTTTTTTTTTTTTTTGAAACAGGGTCTTGCTCTGTTGCTCAGGCTATAGAGCAAGCTGTAGGTGCAATCCCAGCTCACTGCAGCCTTGACCTCCAGGGTTCAAGTGATCCTCCCACCTCCTCCTCCTGAGTAACTGGGACTGCAGGCATGCGCCACCAGCCTGGCTAATTCTGTTCATTATTTTTGTAGAGATGAGGTCTCACTATGTTGCCCAGGCTAGTCTTGAACTCCTGGACTCAAGCAATCCTCCCACCTCGGCCTCCCAAAGTGCTGGGATTATAGGTGTGAGCCACTGCACCTGGCTGACATTAAATGTTTTTCTTTATTGAAGAATTTTCCTAAGGTTTTTATTGTGCTGATCCCCATTATTAATCTCCAGGAGAAGGATAAGGTATTTTTTTCTCAAATTTACATGACCATGAAACTTTTACTCCCTCAATCACCTCGCAGACTGATGTTCTTTGAAACGCATTTGGGAAATCTTGATCTAGCAACTCCTACTCTCTCATTTTCCAACTGGGAAAACTGAGGAGCAGAGAAATGAAATAGCCTGTTCCAAATAATAAAGCTTGAGGTGACATGAGGCGGTGGAAGGAACACTGAGTTTGGGGGTGGAAGATGAGGTTTGAGACTTTGCTCTTGTATTTTGTGAATGTAGGACCTGGCGTCTGTTGCCTAAACTGGGTAGTTTCCTCAGCCAAAATGGGAGATTGCACTGTTTGCTCTCTGAGGATCCTGGAGTCACTCTGGGTGAGTGACTACTGATTTTTTTTGACTTGGGAGCCTTGTGTCAGTTAAGCCAAAGGAAAAGCACTGGGAGATTCACATAAATACATTCATCAAATACCACCATCTAGGTTATTTTTGCTTTCAAATGAATATACTTCCCAGACAAGTAATTAAAATAAAATCTGTCAGAGGATGTAAAACTCTAAATCATAAAATGTTGGTTAAAAAAAAAGAAGCAATGGAGAAAGACTAAGATCTATGGTAATGTACTTTGCTGTAAAATATTTTACCATTGATTTCCATTTTTATGAAATTCATAGTTGATTTGAATACAAACAGTAAATCTCACAACACATGAAATCTATCTTTTTCTTGTTTGCTTTCCAAGGAATTGTTGAGGAAATAATTAGGAAAAAAAAGACTCTTGGATTTTAGTTTTTTACTAGCTATACGAGTTACTTTGGATTGATTTTTCTTTATCTATAGGAGGGATCCAAATATTCCTTAAGGTCTTTTCAGCTCTACTAATTTAAGATATCTATATTTGACAACTTTTGCCTTGAAGGGATGTTAGCAATAGAATCTTGGTCAAGGTGTGACAGGGACCTGAGGGTTCTGAGGACTTAGGATGTGAGCTGTGTATAGGTAAGGTAAAGTCATGGTAAATAATTGTGTTAAAGAGAAGACGCCAGTTGGGAGCTCTTTGGTGAGATTTTCCTAAGGAATTCTGCTGTTCCTATAGAGCAACAAAGTTTGGGCATTGTTTAAAGAAAGAATGAAGGTGTATACGTTCCATTATTATCTATTCACAAGTGTGGGTTCTCCTCATTCTGGGCCCAGGGTAGGAATGTACTTTCTGGCCCCCTTGGGGTTGGATGGGGCCATGTAACAAATTCTAGACAAACAGTCCCATGTAGTTCTGCAAGGGATATACCCAGGCCAGAACACTTAACTGCTACGGGAACACCCTTTTCCTCTGTCACAGGGGTGGCAACATTCTGGTGTCATCTGCCTGGGTTCTGGAATCAGAAGTCATGGAGCAGATATCCCAGATGACCCTTGAATGGATTATGAATTGTGACCAAGGAATAAACCTTCATGATTATAAACCCTAAGATATTTAAGCCTGCTTCTTACTGCAGTGTAATGTAGCCTATGCTGACTACTGGATTCAATAAGTTGAGAAATCCCAATGAATCAAAGGGAGAGCAGCCATCTAGTAAATAAATATATTAAAGAAAAGATGCCAGTTGGTAGCCCTTTGGTGAGATTTTCCCTAGGAATTATGCTGTTCATATAGACTAGCAAAGTTTAGAGACTTGGCTAAAGAATGAATGAATGACTGTGTCCCATTGTTATCTGTTCAAACTGGTATAAGCTATAAAGCATATCATGCAAGAGGCAGTATGCTAGTTTGGGCAGGCCTCTCCTCCTCCTTCTCCTGGGAGGTCAAGGCTGTAGTGATCTGTGATTGTGCTACTGCATTCCAACCTGAGTGACAGAGCAAGACCTTGTCTCAAAACAAAAACAAAAACAAAAACAAAAAGTCAAGCATTTGAATTTTCAGAATGTAAAATACCAAGGCTTTTCCAAATCAGATAAATCAGGAATGTTCACCTTTACATCCAAAAAAGAAAGAAGAAAAAAGTTCAAATAGAAGTTCGGCAGAATAATATAAAACGTTAAATAGGTGACCAAAATTCAAATTATCAACAGATAGCTCAATTTGATGGATCTTTCAGTAAACTTTAGTTTGAAACAACAAAAAATACCATTTACCAAAACATGAAAAATATTTTCAGGAAATTATTATCTAATTTGAAAAATAAAAAATGGAGTCCATGGCAAATAAGAAAAATACAAAAAAGGAAATCAACCTTTGATATGGTTTGGCTGTGTCCCCACCCAAATCTCATCTTAAATTGTAGTTCCCATAATCCCCACACGTTGTGGGAAGGACCTGGTGGGAGGTAATTGAACCATTGGTTATCCTCATGCTGTTCTTGTGATAGTGAGTTCTCATGAAAGTTGATGGTTTTATAAGGGGCTTTCCCCCCTTTTGCTCAGTACCTCTCTTTGCTGTTGCCGTGTGAAGAAGGACATTTTTGCTTCCCCTTCTGTCATGATTGTAAGTTTCTTGAGACCTCCCCTGCCATGCTGAACTGTGAGTTAATCAAACCCTTTTCCTTTATAAATTACTCAGTCTCAGGTAAGTTCTTATAACAGTGGGAGAATGGATTAATACAACCTTTATAGGAATCAAGAGAATATTACGGACAGTTAAAAACGTCTTAAATCAATAGCGTATCCTGCATTATTGTGTGTAGAAAACTATAATTAATGTGATGTAGTTTTTGTTAGTTACATAATCTAAAAGTATGAAAAAGAATTTGATTATATCTCTAAAAAGACCACAGAGTTGTTATTGAAATACACACTTCTTGAGACAGTGGGCAAAGTTCCCATTTGTGGGATATTTCTTTTTATTTGTGGGAAGTATCTTCTTCTTTTCATACGGTGAAATGAAGAAAAACTGTACTAGATGAGAAATCTTTTTCTCTAAAGTAAACTTCTTAAATACCTCCAATAATATAATACTTGTAAAATATAAATTTTCAAAACTCACACTTGAAACAGGTTATTATTAAAAAAACACACTGCTTGGCAGTGTTTTTTCAAAAGTTAAACTATTTAAACCGCCACACTGTGCTTAAATCATATTTCAAACTTTTATACTTAGTGCTTTTATGTTCTGAATGTAGACTCTCAATCTAATGACAGTATAGTCTGAGCCCTGCAATATGTATACAAGCAAGTAACATTTCACTTCAAACCAAAAGAAATGATTAATCTTCTATTTTTGTCAAAATCATAATATTAAGATAACTATAAAAATTAGTATTTATCCATGGCCAATTTATGGTATTCTATGGAAAACCTTTCTTTATTCCTTCTTTACTTTCAGCTTCCTCTTTGGAAACTTCTTCATCCACCTTTTATTCCTCCTCCACGTTGTTAAAAGATTGAGAAGATTCTGGTAATAATTTTTTGGGCTGGTGCTATGGCTTGGATCTGTGTCCCCGCCCAACTCTCATGTCAAATTGTAATCCCTAGTGTTGGAGGTGGAGCTTGGTGGGAGGTGATTAAATCATGGGGGTGGCCACTCATGGATGATTTAACACCATCCACTCTGTGGTGTTCTTGTGATAGTGAGTGGGTGAGTTATCATGAGATCTGGTTATTTAAAAGTGTGTAGCACCTCTTCCCTCTCTCTCTTCCTCTCGCGTCGGCCATGTGAAGTTCCAGCTTCCCCTTTGCCTTTGCCTGTATTGTAACTTTCCTGAGGCCTTCTCAGAAGCCAAGCAGAAGCCATCATGCTTCCTGTACAGCCTGTAGAACCATGAACCAATTAAACCTCTTTTCTTTATAAATTATCCAGTTGCAGGTATTTCTCTAGAGCAGTACAAGAAAGGACTAATACAGAAAATTGGTACTGAGGAGTGGGGCATTCCCATACAGATACCTGAAAATGTAGAAGTGACTTTAGACCTGGGTAATAGGTAGAGGTTGAAAGAGTGTGGAAGGCTCAGAAGAAGACAGGAAGATAATGGAAAGTTTGGAACTTCCTAGAGACTTGTTAAATGGTTGTGACCAAAATGCCAATAGTGGTATGTACAATAAAGTCCAGGCTGATGAGGTCTCAGATGGAGATAAGGAACAGATTAGAAACTAGAGGTCACTTTTGCTATGTGTTAGCAAAGAGTCTGGCTACATTGTGCCTCTGCTCTAGGAATCTGTGGAACTTTGAACTTGAGAGAGATGATTTAGGGTATCTAGTGGAAGTCATTTCTAATCAGCAAAGTGTTCAAGATATGGCCTGGCTGCTTCTAACATTTTATGCTTATATGTGTGTGCAAAAAAATGACCTGAAACTTGTGTGTGTGTGTGTGTGTGTGTGTATATATATATATATATAAAATGTTTCAGACAGAATATTGCTTTGTTCCCCAGGTTGGAGTGCAGTGACATGATCATGGCTCACTGTAGACCTCTGCCTCCCAGGCTCAGGTGATTCTCCCACCACAGCCTCCTGAGTAGATGGGTTTGTAGTCATACACCACCATGCCTGGCTAATTTTCTTGTATTTTTAGTAGAGGCAGGGTCTTACTGTGTTGCTCAGGCTGGTCTCAAACTCCTGGTTTCCAGTGAGCCTCCTGCCTCAGCCTACCAAAATGCTGTGATTACGGGTGTGAGCCACTGCACCCAGCCCTGGAATTTATATTTAAAAAGGAAGCAGAACATAAAAGTTTGGTAAACTTGCAGCCTGGCCATGTGGTAGAAAAAAAAAAACCCTCATTTTCTGGGAAGGTATTCAGTCAGGATGGATAAATTTGCATAGTTAAAAGTAAGACAAATATTAATAGATAAGACAATGGGAAGAAGGCCTTGAAGGCACTTCAGAGGCCTTCATGACAACTCCTCCCATCATAGGCCCAGAGGCCTAGAAGGGAAGAGTGATTTCATGGGCCAGACCCAGGGCCCCCTGCCCTGCACAATCTTGGGACACTACTTTTCACATGCCAGCTGCTCCAACTTCAGCCATGGCTCAAAAGATCCCAGGTACAGTTTGGGCCGATGCTTCAGAGGGTGTAAGCTATAAGCCTTGGAGGCTTCCATGCAGTGTTAACCCTGTTGGTGCACAGAGCACAAGAGCTGAGGCTTGGGAGCCTCTACCTAGATTTCAGAGGATGTATGGTAAAGCCTGAATGTCCAGATGGAAGCCTGCTGCAGGGTTGGAGCCCTCATGGAGACTGTTTACTAGGGCAGTGCAGAGGAGAAATGTGGGATTGGAGTCCCTACATGAAGTCCCCATTGGGGCACTGCCTACTGGAGCTGTGAGAAGAGGGCCACCATCCTCCAGACCCCAGAATGGTGGATCCACTGTCATCTTGCACCCTCAGCCTGGAAAAGCCACAGGCACTCAATGCCAGTCCAAGAGAGCAGCTTTGGGGACTGAACACTTTAAAGTTACAGGGCAGAGCTGCCCACGGCCTTTGGAGCCCACCCATTGCATCAGAGTGCCTTGGATGTGGGACATGGAGTCAAAGGAGATTCTTTTGAAGCTTATGATTTAACGACTGCCCTGTTGGATTTTGGACTTGTTGGACTTATAAAGGGTCTGAAGCCCCTTTTACTGAATGTATCTCTTTTGGAATGGGAGTATTTACCCAATTCCTGTACCCTATTGTGTCTTGGAAGTTACTGACTTGTTTTTGATTTTACAGGCTCATAGACCAAAGGGACTTGCCTTGTCTCAGATGAGACTTTGGATTTTGGACTTTTGAGTTAATGCTGAAATAAGTTAAGACTTTGAGGGGACTGTTGGAAAGGGATAATTATATTTTGCAATGTGAGAAGGATGTGAGATTTGGGAAGGGCCAGAGGTTGAGTGATATGGCTTGGATCTGTGTCCTCACCCAAATCTCATGCCGAATTGTAATCCCCAATGTTGGAGGTGGGGCCTGGTGGGAAGTAATCGGATCACAGGGGTTGTCCCTCATGAATGGTTTAGCATCATCCCCTTAGTGCTGTTCTCATGATAGAGAGTGAGTCAGTTATTGTGAGATTTGGTTGTTTAAAAGTGTGTAGCACCTCTTCCCTCTCTCTCTTCCTCCTGCTCGGGCTATGTGAAGAACCAACTTCCCCCTTGCCTTTTGCCATAATGGTAAGCTTCCTGAGGCCTCCCCCAAAGTTGAGCAGAAGCTGTCATGCTTCCTGTACAGCCTGCAGAACCGTGAGCCACTTAAGCCTCTTCTCTTTATAAATTACCCAGTCTCAGATATTTCTTTAGAGCAGTGCAAGAATGAACTAATATAACAAGTATGGCTGCAGTCTATGCCTTTTTGAAGGACAAAGGCAATATGCCACAAATATCAGAAAGAGTCCTAAAAATGGCCCTGAAAGCAGAATTGCTAAAGCAAAAACTGTATACAATTTCCAAACCAGTAATCTAAAGTCTTCAGTAAAATAGCATGGCAAATCCTGATCCACATAGAGTGCTGAGAGTGCTGACATACTGCTCATCAGAAAAGAACCTGAACCAAACCATGATGGAATTGGTTCAATACTCTTCCACTCTTCATCACCTATAAAGTTTCTGAAGTCCTTCTTAGTCCTTGGACCCTGATGGTGTCTAAATTCACCATCTTTACAATGATACATAGTAGGAGAGCAGTTATGATGAACTGTCTACTCAGTCCTGGCTGCCCTGTGACATCTACTTTTGCTACATTAACCTGAAGAACTTCTCCCCATTCAACAAAACTTTCCCATTCTGGTGGAAGCTTTTGACAAGCGGGGTACCACAGGGCACAAAATTCTATCATCCAATCTCCTTCCAGCAACTGTCTTCAGTTCTCATCCATGATAATGCATAAATCTCTCTGCCACCTCTTCTGTTTCTTTCCATGTCCTCCAAAGCAATAGCACCAAGACTGCCAGGGAAACCATGACTCCCAGAGGGTGCCATGTCTGCTGCTTGCCCACCTCACAACAAGTGAGGCAGCCTCAGCAGACTTGATCTCTCTGGGCCCTGGTTTCTCCATCTGCTTAAAGGGATAGTAATATTATCTAGCTCATAGAACTGTTGCAAAGAATAACTGTTAATATGTGTCAAGACCTTAGACTAATGTTTGGAATGTAATAGGCAGTCAATAAATCTTAGCCATTCTTCTCTCTCCTCTACTCCCCTTCCCTCTCATTTTTAAAAATTTTATTTATTTATTTATTTATTCATTTATTTAGAGACAGAGTCTCACTCTGTCACCCAGGCTGGAGTGCAGTGGGGCGATCTCAGCTCACTGCAACCTCTGCCTCCTGGGTTCAAGTGATTCTCATGCTTCAGTCTCCCGAGTAGCTGGAATTACAGGCGCATGCCACCATACCCAGCGAATTTTTGTATTTTTAGTAGAGAGAGGTTTTGCAATGCTGGCCAGGCTGGTCTCAAACTCCTGACCTCAAGAGGATAGGCCAAGGCTGATCCATCTGCCTCAGCCTTCCAAAGTGTTGCGATTATAGGCGTGAGCCCCCATGTCGGCTCTATTATTTTTATTGACATGGGAAAAAAAGGTCTCAAAGGATAGACATCTGTGAAAGTAGCCATCTCTGGGTAGTAGGATTCTGAATGACTTTTATTTCTTTGGATTTTTTTTTTGATACCAAATTTGTGTGCACTGAACTTAAGTTACTTTATAGTTAGGAAAAAAATATTATTTAAAAACAGTATATTGGCTGGGCACAATGGCTCACGCCTGTGATCCCAGAACTTTGGGAGGCCGAGGCAGGTGGATCACTTGAGGTCAGGAGTTTGAGACCAGCCTGGCCAGTATGGTGAAACCCCGTTTCTACTAAAAACACAAAAAAAGTGCCTGGGTGTGGTGGTGCATGCCTGTAGTCCCAGATACTTGGGAGGCTGAGGCAGGAAAATCGCTTGAACCCAGGAGGCAGAGGCTGCAGTGAGCCAAGATCATGCCGCTGCACTCCATCCAGCCTGGGCAGAGAGCGAGATTCCATCTCAACAACAACAACAACAGCAACAAAACAAAACAAAACAAAAATCCCCCCAAAACCCCAAAAAACAGTATATTTACTACGATTTTTTTTCCAAAGAGTGTATACCACTCACTACATTAAGTCCTATGATTAGTGCTTTTAACTCAGTTTTATGACCTACTTCCATTAGCTTTCACCCTCTTCGAAATGTCTTCCATCTTGACTTTTTAATTTCATTAATGATTTTTTTTTTCCCCTTGGCCACCTGTTGTTGAGACCAGTGAATCTCCTGGTCTCTAATAACTTATCAAGTCTTATGAATCTTTTCTCCTAAACCTCTCACACTACTGTCCACTGTCCCAACCTACTTCTGATCCTTACCACTTCATGTCTGGACTATTGGGTTTTTCTTATCCATCGACTTCCTTTTAATTCTTGCATAGTAAAGCCAGACAAATGCTCTTAAAATACCACCTTATATCATTCGTTTGCTCAAACACTAGCAGAGGCTCCTTACATTCCCCATTGCCGAGGATAAAATCCAATTTTCTGGCTCGACATTGAAAGCTGTCCACATTACTCAATCTCTGCTATCTCAAATAATTCACCACTTACCTTATTTATGGTCTTTTCCTACCATACTTCTGTACAGTAGCACTTTTGCCCTCCTGCTTCCTTTATGTCCAAATTTTACTTGTCCTTCAAGATCTTCCTTTAATATACACTCGTCTGAAATGTTCATTTTTTTTTCTTTGTAAATTGCAATAGCCCTGCTCTGTTTGGCCGTTAATCACAGACTGACTTGAGATTTTCTTATGCTGAAATGTTGTTAATCTATATCGTTTAACATTTCTGTTGTCTGTTTCTTCTCTCCAACTAAATTATACTATTTCTAAGGGTGTTTACATTTTCTAACACCCCAGTGCTTTACAGAAGAAGATGGGTAATAGCTAGAATATTGACAGATGAATTAATATATCTAATATTTGATAAAAATAGATGCTAGAATAAAAATACTTCATTTTATTTAAAAGCAAAGACAGAATTTTGACTTGGATCTTTTCCTTGTTGACTTTGTTTTGACTTTACTATTTATAATGTTGTTTATCCTGATAGTCTGAGCTTCTTTTAATGGTCAGATCAATATTTGCTTGACTATCTCCCAAAGCAAGCTTTCTGTAATTCACTTATTAGAGAAGGTCTTTAAATTCTCGGGTATAGGATTTTAAAGATGAAATAAAACTCCAATTAGTAAAATCCTAGTTTCAGAGCAAATGCTTCTGTTGTTAATGACCTGGATGCTGTCCCACTGGACTCTGGGCTCTTTGAGGGAAGTTACTATTTCTCAGTCGTGTCCATGATCTCAGTACCTAACATAGTCTCTGCCACAAGGTGTGAACTTGCTGTGTCAAATGAAAACTGCAGAGCAGCACTGCAGACTTGGAAGGAGGGAAACATTACATCTCAGATAAATTTAAATGTATTAAATATTTGTCATGAATTTAATATTTTTCTTCTAAACAAACAAAGCACAATTTTTAATGACTGTAATTTAACGATATAGTATCCCTCCCTCAAATCTCTTATCTCCTGACTCAGTACATCCATGTCTTGGATTTACAGTGTCTACTCATTTGCTCGTGATTGCTGCCATTCTGGTTTTGCAGAGGTTTCACGTTTCTCTGTCCCTGCAGAGTGATCATGCTGAGATGGCTCTGTGCGTGTTCTTGCCCCCAGTTTCTGCGCCTTTGAAATATACCCTAGAACACTCAGGTGGTGGGTGGTGATGGGAGCTCAGCTAGCCAAGAATGAGGGAGCAAGGGGATGTGATCAGAGGACCTTTAGGGTGCGGGAACAGAGGAAGCCTCAGTTCTGCACCCTCTGACAGCCAGCAGAATGGGGAAATTCCAGGCCTTTATTCTTTTCCCTCCTCCCTCCCTTCCTTTCTCTCCTCCTCCCTCCATTCCTCCCTCCCTTCCTTCCTCCCTTCCTTCTTTCTATGTAATTAACATTGGAAGGGAATATGCTGTTTGTACAATGGCAGTCCTGGCAACAGCTCTCTGTTCTCTTCAAATCCCCTGAAGTCATGATGTGCCTCTGGCCTTTGTTCTTTCCGGTTCTACTCACCCAGCTGTTGCTCAGTCTTCCTGGGCTGCAGTCTGTTTATGATGCCCTCAGAATGTCAGCAGGCTCCCTTCACCAATCCCATGTGACTGCTGATCTTCACCTTCACTGCCCTTTTTTCTTTTTGCTTTTAGTTTATACTGCTCTTGTTTATTGTAGTTTAAAGCTGCATATTATTTTGATGTGTGCATGTATCATAGTTTCTTTCCTCTATTTATTTTTATTTTAGAGATAGAGTCTCATTAGATTGCCTAGGCTGTAATGCCGTGGCTATTCACAGGCACAGGCACAGCTCACTGAAGGCTCACACTCCTGGGCTCAAGTGAGTCTCCCAGCTCAGCCTCCCAAGTAGCTGGGACTACACGTGTGTGCCACCACACCTGGCTCTCTTTCCTCAATTTTAATAGTTAAAATTTGTTAAGAATATTAGGTCTTTATGTGAGATAAATGTTACAAATATGTTTCTCCCACTTTTTTAGTATTTATTATTACATTTTTTAATGTTTAATTTTTGTGGATACATAGTAGGTATATATATCTGTGGGGTACGTGAGATGCTTTGGTACAGGCATGCAGTGTGAAATAAGCACATCATGGAGAATGGAGTATTCATCTCCTTATTTATCCTTTGAGTTACAAACACTCCAGTTACATTTTTCTTTCTTTCTTTTTTTTTTTTTGAGATTGAGTCTTGCTCTGTCACCCAGGCTGGAGTGCAGTGGCATGATCTCGGCTCACTGCAACCTTGCCTCCTGGGTTCAAGTGATTCTTCTGCCTCAGCCTCCTGAGTAGCTGGGATTACAGGCATCTGCCACCATGCGCAGCTAATTTTTGTATTTTTGGTAGAGACGGGGTTTCACCATATTGTCCAGGCTGGTCGCGAACTCCTGACCTTGTGATCTGCCCTCCTCGGCCTCCCAAAGTGCTGAGATTACAGGCGTGAGCCACCACACCTGGCCCAATTACACTCTTTTAGTTATTTTAAAATTTACAATTAAGTTATTATTGACTATAGTCACCCTGTTGCACTATCAATATTTTTATTATTTTAAAATAAACTTTATTGTATGTATTTGAGGTTTGCAACATCTTGTGGGATACATATATTAATAGATAGTAGAAAGGTTACGGTAGTGAAGGAGATGAACATATCTATCATCTCAGAAAGTTAATTCTTTGTGATAAGACAGCAGCTAAAATCCACTTATTTAACAAAAAACCCGGATATACAATATAATTTTATTAACTTTAGTTCTCAGGCTGTACGATAGATGTCTAAACTTGTTCATCACATGCATCTGCTATTTTGAATTCTTTGACCTACATTTCCCATTCCCTGACCACTCCCCCACCCAGCAGGTGGTAACCACTGTTTCATTCTCTTTCTGTGTATTTGAGCTCTTTTTATGATTCCACATAGAAGACTCTTAGTGTCTTTGACCACTTACTTGATGATGCCTCAAGAGAGATAAAACCTCTTGCCTTTCAATGTTCGGGTTGATTCTCCTAGGTTTTAACTTTTGTCACACATCCAGCACTCTTACTTGCATACTGATTTTTGAGACAGTATGGGTCAAAATTGTTTACAAAACACAAAATACATGGACAAAAGAGAAACCAACAATATGGAGACATATTAGCTTTGGTAGATTGGCTGAAGGTGATGGTGCTCTATAGTAGCTAAGGCCCATTAGCCAAGAGGCACAGTGTTGTGTCCTGGGCCAGTTTTACTGCTTGAGAATGCATTCTGTTTCTTGGGGAATGAACACACACACAATACTGAAACAGATGACTGTGTGTGTGGTAATAAATACATATGTTTGGGGATATTTCAGAGACAGATAGTATTTAGATGAATCAGCACAGGGTGTGGTATCCTTAAGCACAGTAGACATGGATTCCAGAATCATGCCAAATTACTGGCATTCAAATCTTTTAGGTTTGGCTTCTGAAGGAACTCAACCTAAGACATTTGCAATAGCAAAGACTTTCATATTTGTGAGAAGATAATTTTAGATTATACTAAGACTATAAATTTAGTTGGGATGCTTTCCTTGTTCCTTAATTAAGGTACACAGTAGGGAAGCATCTTAAAGAATAAAATGCTAATGCATTATATTGTTATAGTATCTAATTCATTGTTTGAACAAGATGAACATTAAAAATGATAATTATATGTATAATCAGTTTATACCGAGGTTGTTAGAGTGAATTGTTTACTGGAGATATGAGGGGTGATTATCATATCACTGTAGCCTCATATACTATGATGTTAGTAATTCTTAGAGTAATAAGTTTATAAAACCTCCACAAGATGTAATCTGGGCGAGGAGTTTGCAAGCTGAGTTGGCATGATTTGGATGAGTCCGAATCCAAATTAATAAGTTAAATGTAGAATACACAGCTAGGAAGACTGAGGGCCACTTGAGCTGCGTATGGGGATGGTGGGCTAAGATAAGTAATGAGATTTTCATAGGTCTCAGTATACAAGTCCTAGACTCAGCAGATTACCATACAGTTCCGTACTAACACCTTGAGCTCTTGTACAGTCTTTTATTTTTTTTTTAAATCAATTTTTCCCCTATAATGGTAGAGTAAACATAAATTTCATACTTATGGGATAAGCATACTTCACTAAAGGAAGCAAATCTCCTTAATGGGGTAATTGTTAGTGTGTAATTTTGGTTTGAGTTGCTGAACTAGTGAATAATCTCAGGGTTGCCTTCCTGAAATAATTTGAAATTGTGTGATTTTTTTCTTTTAAATCTACCTCTGGATTTGTTATGTAGGACTCTAATGAGATTAAAATCCTATAATCAAGAACAGAAATGTCATTCAAAATGAGAAAGCCAATAAAAGAACGGGCTAATAACAATATTCGGTTTGATTCATGATTTGGGAGAGGGGTTTAAAACATTTATATATCATGTGCCTTGTAAAAAGAGTGTTTTTAAGTCAGTTTGTGTAAAACAGTCTCTTGAAAGTAGTTTTGACCTCAAGGTTGTTGGGGAGTTTAAGGAGATCATGTATAGCTAGTGCCTGGCATCTGTTTGCGTATACCAGTTCTCATAATGATTTTCCACTGCTACTATTCCTCTGCTATTACTTCTATATTCAGCTAAAAGCTTTGAGATCCAATAGTTAGTTCACAACTCACGTGATGGCAAAGCCTAATCTGACCTGATTTGTGGCTATTTTCAAAATCATACTTAGTGTGAATACTCGTTCGTTTGTTGCAGAAATATTAGTGTGCTTGATTTTGGAATGCCATTCCAGACTGAGATGTTATGTAACATACAGCCTCAGGCACCATTTTACTTTTGTAAAATGTGAAAAAATCTTAATTCCAAGACACATCCAGCTTTAAGAGTTTAGGCTGAGGGATTGTGGACCTGAAGTCATGTTATCATCCAATCCGGGCAACCTTGATTAACTGCCATGGTGCATAAGCACATGCGGATGCTGATAACTAGGGCTGTCTGCAAAACTAACTGCTTCTTTTGGGTCAGTGGCCGGATACTATTAAATTGCAACGATCATGTGGCATAAAGAGAAAGTTATATATTTGAAGCATTTCCAATGGGGGAAAAGGAAAATGATATGTCAATTTAGGGCATGTACAGGTCTGAATCTTGATTGGTCAGAAATGTATGAGAAGTTGGAAAGAATAATGTTACTCTTTGTAAGAAGAGGTTGATGTGTCAGTGTTAGATGCCACGAGTTGAAAAGATGTAAGGCTCCTTCTGATTTCATCCTGTGGGTGATGATGTGGGACTCTGGCTGCATTCGTGGGGAAGGGATGAGGACAAGTCAGCAGGGGGCAGCTGCTCAGCTCTAGGTTACAAAGGGGTTCCCTTGCCTTCTGCCATGCAGACAGCTTTGCAAATTCAATCTACTAACATTTAAATGCATCTTCACTCTTTCTTCCAAAATTTTGGAATAGATCCTTAACTACTCCCTATTTTCTTAGACTGAATTGTCAAGGCTTTTACTTAATTTCTTTCAGGCTGTTTAAGTAATCAAAGTATTCATTAATTTAGAGCTTTCTCCAAATATTTGACATAGACATCATTTTCTTCAATTATCTACACAGTTCTACTTAAGATAATTTTTTGAGGGATTCTAGATGACCAAATATGTACTTTACCTGTCCATTTTGTAGATTACTACAAAAACAACTATTAAGTTGTTGTTGTTGTGTGTGTGTGTGTGCACCCACATTTGCCAAATCATGAAAAGATCACTTTCCTGGGGAGAAAAAAATAAACGATTGTTTCTAAGGGTTCTTATTAATGAATAGTATTACCCAAACTCCATTAGATGAGCTGCAAAGATGCATTGCACTTGTGAAAATTTGGTACATCACATTAATTGTTGTAGCTTAAGCACTGAAGCCTGCTAGGGACGCTTATAATTATTTTTAAAATGCTCCTAGTATTTGTTTTTTTGTGCCTCAGCATATTTGCCTATTGGTGAAACTTCCTGGAAGTAGTTAAAAATTGAGGGATTGGATGGATCATGAGGTTTATAAGCTCATGATAAATCTGTATCATTGACAATAAGCTAAACAGTTGCCACGTATGAAATAATGTTACTTATTCAGGCCATCCCTGATATGAAATGCAGAGCTCTTAAAGAGAGTATGAGATAATTAGATACAACTAGAAGCAATTTTTGGTGATCACAGTTGACATTTTTATATACTAGTTTCTTTGGTATTTTTAGAAGTATATTAACTTCCCATTTTGAACTATTAAATATTACATAATAACCGTATCATCTGTAGGCAGGCCTCAGAATTAATGCTTTATAAATGATGAGGTTACTCCAGAAATGTCCTTGAGAATTCGATAAAATGTGTAAGTAAATTTAAAATTTCACATAGTGTATTTATGCAAACATCTCTATAATAACTTTGCTCTGAAAATTATAATAGCTTCTGTGACTATTCAGGATTCTCTATTTAAAAGATTAGGACTTGGTGTCGAGATTTCTTATGTATTATTTGACTGTTGCACATAATATCCTTCTGCTAGGAGAACAGCAATGGTGGTTTGATTTCTTTTAGATGGTTTGCTTTTGATATTTGTTGGGTTAAAGTGTGATTTCATTTGTGGCTGTATTTAAATTACATGGGAAACCATGTGGTGTAGAGTAGTATTTGGATTTCAAAGTCAGACAGACTTGGGCTTGAATCTACTGCTTACTAGTTTTGTGACTTGGGTGCATTCCTTACTATTTCAAAGATCAGACACCTTCTTCAAAGTGCAAAGTAACTAAACTTATCTTTCAGATAACTTGTTGGCAGGATTTACTATTATGTTTAAAAAGCACGCAGGAAGCACGTTATAAGTATTCATTCTCTTCTTCCTTTTCTGTCTCCTGAAGTCTGTAGTTATTGGAACCACTGTTAGGCATTTATCATAGAATAACTTATGTCAATAATTATATTTTTTACACCAATTTTATTCAGATATAATTTTAACGTACAATAAGATTTACTAAATTCAAGTATAGAATTTGGTTGCTTTGACAAATATCTATAGTCCTATATTTACCACTACTATCATGATAATGTTTCCATCACCCAAAATGTCTGCTTGTGCCATTATGCAATCTCCACCCCCTTCTTGCCCCCAAAACCATTTGAGATGCTCTCCAGCACTAGTTGTGTGAACATGTATTTTAATTTATCTTGGGTAATCTAAGAATGGAATTGCTGGGTCATATGGTAAATGCCTTTCTTTCTTTCTTTCTTTCTTTCTTTCTTTCTTTCTTTCTTTCTTTCTTTCTTTCTCTCTCTCTCTCTCTCTCTCTCTTTCTTTCTTTCTTTCTTTCTTTCTTTCTTTCTTTCTCTCTCTCTCTCTCTCTCTCTCTCTCTCTCTTTCTTTCTTTCTTTCTTTCTTTCTTTCTTTCTTTCTTTCTTTCTTTCTTTCTTTC
>NW_012101665.1:3688258-3817135 GCF_000951045.1 Mandrillus leucophaeus | reverse complement strand
TCTTTCTTTCTTTCTTTCTTTCTTTCTTTCTTTCTTTCTTTCTTTCTTTCTTTCTTTCTTTCTTTCTTTCTTTCCTTCCTCCCTCCCTCCCCTCCTCTCCTCTCCTCTCCTCTCCTCTCCTCTCCTTTCTTTCCTTTCTCTCTCTCTTTCTCTCCTTCCTTCCTTCTTTCTTTTCTTTTCTTTTTCCCTTCCCTCCTCTTCTCTTCCCTTCCCTTCCCTTCCCTTCCTTTCCTTTCTTTCTTTTCTTTTTTCCTTTCTTTCTCTTTTTTGAGACTGAGTCTTGCTCTGTCGCCCAGGCTGGAGTGCAGTGGCACAATCTTGGCTCACTGTAGCCTCTGCCTCCCAGGTTCCAGCGATTCTCCTGCCACAGCCTCCTGGGTAGTGGGGATTACAGGCACACACCACCATGCTTGTCTAATTTTTGTATTTTTAGTAGAGATGAGGTTTCACCATGTTGGCCAGGCTGGTCTCGAACTGCTGATCTCAGGTGATCCACCCGCCTCAGCCTCCCAAAGTGCTGGGATTACAGGCGTGAGCCACCGTGCCTGGCCTGTATGTTTAACTTTCTAAGAAACTACCAAACTGTTTTCCATCATGGCTGTACTTTTTGGCATTCCCATCAGTGATGTATGAGAGTTCTAGTTGCTCCACATCCTTGCTACTACTTGATATGATCAGTCTTTCTAATTTTAGCCATTCTAGTGATAGTAGTATCTCATTGCTTTTATTAGCACTTACACAGTGATCAATGGTGTTAAATATTTTTGCATAGGATATTTTCCATCTTGATACCTTCTTTGGTAATACAGCTGTCCAAAATTTTTGCCCTTTCTCTATTAGTGTTTTGATCTTTTAATTATTGAATTGTAAGAACTCTTTAAGTATTCTGGGTATGAGTCTTTGCAAATATTTTCTCCCAAACTTTGGTCTTGCCTTTCTAAAAAATAGACTTTAATCTAGGTGTAGCTTTTTAGGTTAAAAAAAGATTTTTTTTTTAAGAGTTTTAGGTTCACAGCGACATTGAGAGAAAGGTACAAAGATTTCCCATGTATTCCCTGACTCACACATGCATAGCCTCCTCCATTATGAAGAGTCCCACCAGAGAGGTACATTCTTTATAAGTGATGAACTTACATTGCCACATCCTTGTTGTCCAAGATTCATAATTTACATTAGGATTCATTCTTGGTGTACATCTTATGGGCTTGCACAAATGTATAATGATGTATCTCCACTGCAATTATCATTTCATTCTCCATATAGGTCTCACACTCTGTTTAGGAAGGGGCATGGCCCTGTTTTTCACTCATAATATTTAACATAAGATATTTTAAAAGTATAACTTACCAAATAACTACTGATTGATTAATGATTAGGGAATAGGGTGTTTGGGGCAATTCCAATTATCTGACAACCAGATATGCAAATTCCATTTTCTAAGACTTTGGTAACAAAAAAAAATACAGTTAACCATAAAATTGACATCATCATCATCCTCCTTTTGTGAAGATACCTTTTTTAATTTTTAAAATTTAAAATTAAAATTTAATTAAAATTAAAAATTAAAATTTTTATTTTAAAAATATTATTTAAAAAATGTTTTGTGGGTACAGAGTAAGTGCATATATTTATGGAGTACATGAGATGTTTTGCTACAGGCATGCAATGTGAAATAAGCACACAATGGAGAATGGGGTATCCCCTCAAGCATTTATCCTTTGAGTTACAAATAATCTAGTTACATTTTAAAAGTTATTTTAAAATATACAATTATTATTGACTATAGTCATCCTATTGTGCTATGAAATAGTAGGTCTTATTCATTCTTTCTATATTTTTTTGGTACCCATTGATCTGAAGACACTTTAAAGTCTGGTATTGTCTCAGAATTATAATTTTAACTATAAAGTCATATATAATAATAGAAGTAACAATAATGATCATTGTTATAGCTGACATTGATGAGCATTTAGTGTGAAGGGTTTTATGTACATTGTCTCTTTTACTGCCCTCAGTAACTCTTGGAAGCAGATAAATTATGATCTACTATTTATAGATGAGGAAGCACATCCAGTGGGATTAAGTAACTTGTCTAGGATCACAGAGCCAGTCCCTGATAGAGACCTACACAGACATCTGATGCTGAAGCCAGTACTCTTACAAACCTCTTGAATATGAGTTGAGTCATAATTGCCCCGAGTGAACTGAATATTACTTAAAAACTTTTTAAAACAAAATGCCTGGTATTAGATGGGTCATTTGGCACTTTTGTCTTTTTCGTAAGAGTAGACTGTAGACTACTCCACTTTTCCAAATGAGAATTTTTTTCTACTACTATAAATTGAAGTGTTGTGTGATAGAAAAGATACAAAAAGCTTAGGTATGTTAACTTAGTAAGTAAAACTGTATTTACAAGTTATCTTTCTTATTGTTAGATAACAAAAATACAAGGATTACCTTTTTTTTTTTTTTTTTTTTTTTTGAGACAGGGTCTTGCTCTGTCTCCCAGGCTGGAGTGCAGTGGCAAGAACATGGCTCACTGCAGCCTTGACCTCCTGGGCCCAAGATATCCTCCCACCTCAGCCTCCCGAGTAGTTGGGACCATAGGTGCATGCCACCACACCTGGCTAATTTTTTAATTCTGAAGAGATGGGGTCTTGCCTTATTGTCCAGGCTGGTCTTGAACTCTTGCAAGACCAAGCAATCTTCTTTCCCCAGCCTCCTGGGTAGCGGGGATTACAGCAATCTTCCCACCTTGACCTCCCAAGGTCTTGGGATTATAGATGTGAGCCACTGTGCTAGGCTGGATTATCTATTTTTAAAAAACTTTTTATATAATTTTTGATGTTTATTTATTTATTTATTATACTTTAAGTTCTGGGATACATGTGCAGAATGTGCAGGTTTGTTACGTAGGTATACATGTGCCATGGTGGTTGGCTGCACCCATCAACCCATCATCTAGATTTTAAGTCCCTCATGCATTAGGTATTTGTCCTAATGCTCTCCCTTCCCTTGCACCCCACCCCCTGACAGGCCCCGGTGTTTGATGTTATCTATTCTTAATTCAGATGAATTTATTATATTATTTCATTGATGAAGTGGTGACAAAGGAAAATGCTTTAAGTTGTGATAATAGGCCAGGTGCAGTGGCTCATGCCTGTAATCCCAGCACTGTGGGAGGCTGAGGCAGGCAGATTGCCTGAGGTCGGGAGTTCAAGACCAGTCTGACCAGCATGGAGAAACCCTGTCTCTACTAAAAATACAAAATTACCTGGGTGTGGTGGCACCTGCCTGTAATCCCAGCTACTTGGGAGGCTGAGGCAGGAGAATCGCTTGAACCTGGGAGGTGGAGGTTGTGGTGAGCCGAGATTGTGCCATTGCACTCCTGGGCAACAAAAGAGAAACTCTGTCTCCAAAAAAAAAAAAAAAAAAAAAGTTAGGATAATCATAGTATCTATTACATAAGGTTGAAGTGAAGATTAAATAAGAAAATGCATATAAAGGCCTTAGCACAGTATCTTACAGACAACAAATGCCCAATATTATCTTATAGTAGCAGTCAATGACTGTTGACTTTGACTACTAATATGCCTCTGAATTCAAGAAAAAAGCTTTACGAGGAACCCGAGTGCAGGCAGCCTTACTTAAAGTGTACCTAGACTAATTCCTGTGGATTGATGCAAAAAACAGGGTAGCGTTAAAGGTGTCCTAAAGGATTTATATCACTCAAATGTCTATAAAATCCAATGGATGGCCATGGTGATGCCAATGACCGTGGGGACTTTACACAAGACATCGTTCCAGTTGTGCCTCAGTGTTGCCCTGAACTTGGATCTTTCCAATGGAAATCAAATTTCTTCAAGTGCCTGGAAAGCATAATGTGTCACACAGATGCCTGTTTACCTGGAAGGTGCTTCCTGGCACTGACTTAGCCTTCCCAGGAGATATATTTAAGCTGCTCTTAACAGCTGGTATGCTCTTCTGAGGCTTCACCGTAATTACTGAAGTAAATGGCATGCAACATATTTGGCATGTATTTTCCAGATAATGTACATTTCCCTGCCATCCTTATGGAAACCAGTTAGTGATGAAACTGGAAAAGGAAATCTAATAATGAGCTTCTTTTTCATTTAGAATGCTTTTAAGCCTCCTGCTAGTAACAGCTCCAAAAATATTTTGAGATTTTCAGCTCTTATGTGATTTTTTTTTTCCAGTAGCAGAGTCCTGTATGCTTCTTTTTTATTTGAATAAATTTATGGGGTACAGGCATAATTTTATGGTGTTTTGGATAATTGGGTAATACCATGTATAAATGGCATAGTGATGAAATTAGGGCTTTTAGGGTATCCATCACTCAAATAACATGCATTGTACCCATTAAGTAATTGCTCATCATCCACCACCCATCCTTACCCTTCCGAATCTCCATTGTCTATTATTCCACAATCTACATCCATATGTACACATTATTTAGCTCCCATTTATAAGTGAGAACATGTGCTATTTGTCCTTCTGTGTCTGGCTTGTTCCACTTAGGATAATGGACTCCAGTTCCATTCATGTTGCTGCAGAAGATATAATGCTACTTTTTATGGCAGAAT
Source organism: Mandrillus leucophaeus (assembly GCF_000951045.1). Taxonomy (NCBI): domain Eukaryota; kingdom Metazoa; phylum Chordata; class Mammalia; order Primates; family Cercopithecidae; genus Mandrillus; species Mandrillus leucophaeus. The sequence goes on along the minus strand of NW_012101665.1, from coordinate 3,812,531 downwards.
CGTATTCCATTGTGTATATGTACCACATTTTCTTTATCCAGTTCTCCATTGATGGGCACTTTGGTTGATTCCTTATCTTTGCTATTGTGAATAGTGCAATGACGAACGTGTGAAGGCAAATATCCCTTTGATATATTGATTTCCTTTCAGTTGGGTAGATACCCCAGTAGTGGGATTGCTAGATCAAATGTTAGTTTTATTTTTAGTTCTTTGAGAAATCTCCATACTGTTTCCCATAGTGGTTATACTAATTGACATTCCCATCAACAGTGTATAAGAGTTCTCTTTTTTCTGTATCCTTGCCAACATCTGTTATTTTTTGTCTTTTTAATAATAGCCATTCTGGCTGGTATAAGATGATGTCTCATTTTGGTTTTAAATTGCATTTCTCTGATTATTAATGATGTTGAGCATTTTTTTTTCACATGCCTGTAGGCCATTTGTATGCCTTCTGTTGAAAATTATCTGTTCATGTCCTTTGCCTACTTTTAAATAGCATTGTTTTTGTTGTTGTTGAGTTGAGTTCCTTATAAATTCTGGATATCATTCCCCTGTTGTATATATGATTTTGCAAATATTTTCTCCTATTCTGCATGTTGACTGTTCACTGTGTTGACTACTTCTTTTGCTGTGCAGAAGCTTTTTAGTTCAATTAAGCTTCTTATAATTAAAAATTTAATACTTTTTTGTGTTTTGGAGAAATGTGCCCTTAAATGAAAAGAAGACAGGCTTTGGGTTCAGATAGAGTCAAGTTCTAATTTGGGCTCTACCATTTACTAATTACTTATCTCCTTAACTTCTCAGGGACTTGGCTTTCTCATCTGTAAATTGAAAATGACAGTACGTTTTTTTCCATAGGAATGATAGTGTTGATGGCACACGTAATGTGAAGCACCTAGTGTAGTTTCTGAAAGGTAGTCATTAAGTAACAGTTATGATTCTATTTCACTTCAGCATGAATTATAGTTCAATTAAAATACTGCTTTGGGTTTACGCCTTTGTAAGTTGAACCTTTGAGATACTGCCTGCTTTGGAAAAATTGATTTTACAAATAAATTTTCTTTTTATGCAAATAGTCTTTTGATTTCCATGCATAATTTTATTCTACGTAGTTAACATGTTAAAACTATAAACTTTATAGAGAAATGGCTTTTTCAGATATGCATCTAAACAAAAATTTACCCATACTTCTGTGGTTTAGAGTCATAGCTTAAATAATTATAACTACCTTACGGGTGAAAATTAAAATAAACAATGTATGCAAACATTTTGCTGATACTTGGAACACAGTAAATGCTTAATAAAAGACTGCCATGGTTTATTATAATGGTCAGCAAACTTTTTATATAAAGGGTCAGATAGTAAATATCTTCAGCTTTGTGGGCTGTACCATGTCTGTTGCAGTCGCTCAACTCTGCCGTTTTGGTGTAAGTAGCCATACACAATACATAAATGAATCCATGTAGCTGTTTTCTAATAAAACTGTATTTACCAGATCTGCTGGTAGTTTGTTAACCCTTGACTTGTTATAATAGTTTGGCCTATAAGAAGTCATCTTGAAGTACTAGACAGATCAATCTTACAGAAAATGGGAGGGTTGCTTTACAAATACTGTCCTGTACATACATTCCTCAGAGATTATTGATGTTCAGGATGTGTGAGGTGCCCCTGCAAAAAATGATATAGACATAAGAACAAATAAAACAAATCCATTAACCTGTAAAGGCCTCCTTCAAGTTAAAAAATACTGATTTGTCCTAAGTATATACAAAGATAGTACATTTGATGGCTGGAGCGTTGGTAGCTGAATACTATAAAGGTACTACCAATTCCCAAAGATATGTTTAATTTTTTGCTTATTTTAATACGGATTCAATTAGAAAAACCTGAAAATATGAAAAGTTATAAGGAAAACACCAAAAAACCCCCATTGTAATTTCACTAACCTGAGCTAACAACTTTTAACACATGGATGTGTTTCCTTCTAGTCTATTTTGTTTTTTTTAATGACTCTTTGGGAGCATATTTTTACAGACCATGTTTACCTACTGTAAGTATACAACTCAGTGATGTAAATATATAGAGTTGTGCAACCACTTCCAGAATCCACTTTTAGATCTCTGGTCCTTCCTTTTATTCCTGACATAAAATTGACATAAAATAAACTGTACATAATTAAATATACAATCTGAAAAGGTTTAACACATATATGCACACACACACCCCCATACATATATATAAATATGCAATAGTCCCTCATTGTCTGCAGGAAATACCCTTCAATGCATGCCTAAAACCTCATATAGATCTGAACACTATATATACTGTCTTTTGCTATGTATACATACCTATAACAAAGTTTAATTTACAAATTAGTCACAGTAGATTAACAACAAAAATAATAAAATGGAACAATTGCAAGAATATACTATAATAAAATTTATGTGAATGTGGTCTCTCTCTCAAAATATCTTATTGTACTTTACTCACCCTTCTTGCGGTGATGTGAGATAATAAAATGTCTATGTGATGAGATGAAGGGAGATGAATGACGTAGGCACAGTTGACAGTTGTGGACAGTTGACCTTCTAATGACACTCAGAGGAAGGACCATCTGCTTCTGGCATCCAGTCATGACAACGTCGATGACTGGATGTCAGGAGCAGACGATGTTGATGACTAACGTGTGGGAAGCGTAGACAGCGTCAGGACGCGGGACAAAGGGAGGATTCACATCCCTGGTGGGGACAGAGCTGAACAATGTGAAATTTCACCAGGCTACTCAGAACGGCGTGCAATTTAAAACTTAAGAATTGTTGATTTCTGGAATTTTCCATTTAATATTTTTGGACTGCAGTTGGCTGTGAGTAACTAATACATCAGAAAGTGAAACCAAGAGTAAGTGGGGACTACTACTACCACCACGACCACACACACACACACCCCCCCACACACCCACCCAAGTGAAGCCATCACCACAATCAAGATGGCAAACGGATCCAGATCCAACATTGCCAAGAGCGTTCTTGGGCCTGTTTTAAATCTCTCCTTCTGCCTGGCCTCCTCAGTCCCTGGGTAACACTGTTCTGGTTTCTTATTACTATGGGATAATTCACATTTTCTAGAATTTCATAAATTCAATCATCCAGTGTGTACTCTTTTATGTCTGCTTTCTTTCACTCAACATAATTATTTTGAGATTTCTCCACATTTCAGCAAGTATCGATAGTTCATTTCTTTGTATTGCTAAGTAATATTCCATTGTATGACCATACTACAATTCATTATCCCTTCATCTCTAGATAGATGTTTTGGATGTTTCCAGTTTTTCACTACTACAAATAAGGCTTCTATGAACATTTGTATGGACATACGTTTTTATTTCTTTTGTGATCATACCTGGGCATGGAATGGTTGAATCATGTGATATGTATATGTTCGACTCCATAAGACACTACTGAAATGTTCTCCAAAGTGGTTGTACCAATTTTACATTCCCACCAGCAGGGTATGACATTCTATTTTGCATCACATCCTCCAGAACACTTGGTATGGTCTGTCTTTTTAATTTTAACCATTCAAATAGGTGTTTAGTGGTATTTCATTGTGGTTTTAATTTGCACTTTTCTGATGACTAATGATGCTGAATCTCTTTCATGTGCTTATTTTCCATTTATGTATCTTTTTTGGTAAAGTACCTGTTCAGAAATATTTTCTACGATTATTTCCTGCTAGATGTTTTTTTTTTTTCTTTCTGTGGTTTGTTTCTTGTTTTGAGACAGGGTCTCACTCTGTCATTCAGGCTAGAGTGCAGTGGCATGATCACGGCTCACTGCAGCCTCAAACCCCTGGACTGAAGTGATACTCTCACTTCAGCCTCCCGAGTAGCTGGGACTACAGGTGCATGTCATCATGCTCAGCTAATTTTGTATTTTTTGTAGAGATGGGTTCTTGCTATGATGCCCAGGCTGGTCTTGAACTGAGCTCAAGCAATCCGCCAGCCTTGGCCTTGCAAAGTGCTGAGATGACAGGTCTGAGCACCCAGCCCAGTCTTTTTTTGAAGGTTTATATAATCATGACCACATTATTAAAAAAATTTTGTATCCTTCATTTTCACTTAAATTTAAAAATAAATATTTCTTCAAGCTATAAAAACTCTTCAAAAACATTAAAATTAATAGCCACATTGTGTCTCAAAATTTAGTTAACAATTACTTTATTATTAATGTTGTTTCTATTGTATACATAATATATTGATAAATGTTACTATGATATATATATATATATATGAGAATTACTGTCCAAAAGTTGGATCGTGTAACTTTGTACCAGCAGTGGGTAAGAATAACTAACTCACTGATTTTGTTTCTGCACTGAGTGTTATTTCAGTGTTTGTGAGTTTATTAAATTAGAATTGTGTCTCAGTGTTTGCAGCTTTTTTTCTTTTTCTTTTTCTTTTTCTTTTTCTTTTTTTGAGATGGGATCTTGGTCACCCAGGCTGGATTGCAGTGGCTCAATCATGGCAAACTGCAGCCTAGTCTGCTGGGCTGGAGCCATCTTCCTGCCTCAACCTCCCAAGTAGCTGGGACTACAGGCATGCACCACCACACCTGGCTAATTTTAAATTTTTTTTGTAGAGAACTAGGTCTCACTATGTTGCCCAGGTTGGTGTCCAACTCCTGAGCTCAAATGATCTTCCCACCGTGGCCTCCCAATGTGCTAGGAGTATAAGCATGAGCCACTGTGTCCAGCTGCAGCTTCTATTTCTTTGATAACTTGTGAGGTTAAAGTTTTTCATGAGTTCATTTATGTTTAGGTAAGTCCGTCCATTTTCTGTTTGTGTTCTAAGGGGATTCATTCTTAACTTTTTATGAAAATTGTTTTGCTCCAAAATATACTTTAAAAAATTTGGCCTAATATTTTTCATGCCTTCCTGATAACACCCTGTGCTCCTTCTTGAGGATCTGATGAAGTGTATAGACAGTGGTTACTCACAGGTGGTTTTTTTTATTATTATACTTTAAGTTCTAGAGTACATGTGCACAACGTGCAGGTTTGTTACATATAGATACATGTGCCAATCTGATGTTTTAAATCCACAGCACATTAAACCTGTTCCCCTTCCATGCCCCAGATGCTAATTAAGCATAACTGGCTGCTTCTTCTACATTTGTATGTTCCCTTTTAGGGAACACATTATTCTCTAAATAATTTTCAAATTACTTTGAAAATATTTCTAAAGGAAGTTAGCGAATTTCAACCAACGATTTCTCTCTATGGCAGCGAGGAGAAAGCTCTCCAAATCTACTGAAACTCTCTTCCCCTCTCATTTGTGACCTGAGGTGCTCTCTGGATGTTTCAGCTAAGTGATAGACTATTCCCTGACTGCCATGGCAGCTGTTCTTTTGCTGTCAGGCCTGTGTCAAAATAACGGAATCACTTAAAATAAAAAAATTGCTGCTCAAAATAACTGAGATCAAAGGCCTCTTATCTGCCTGTACTTGTGAGTGGAAGGAATGAGTTGGAATAATTTTCTTTAAATACAGTGCTCTGGTGCTTTAAAGTACTTTGGCTATTTTTCGGGGAATATGCAAGTTGAAAGAGAGTTGGTATCACTGTTGCGGTATCGTGGTGATGCGCGTGGATTGTTCTTCATGTCCTTTTGTTATCTGCAGTGCTGTGTCACCAAACGCATACAAGAGGGTGGCCTCCTATCATTATGCCCCACACCAGGGTTAATAGTCATTTGAGGACTTAGGCATGTGCATAAAATGTTTTTCTGTGGCACCATCCTGGGTGCAGTCCCAGACCCTGAAACTGGACCTATATTAACCTTGTAACCTTAAACTGCTGTGGGCACAGTTCTCAGCAGGGTTCACTGCCGTGTGTGGCAGCTGAGAAAGTGGGTTACACACCAGAGGGAATATGGGGGAGCCATGGGCAATCAGCAGTGAGCTGGGGGTGGGGTGTGACTTGGAATCAGAGGGTGATAATTTAGAGACCAAGTTCAAATTGGTCAAAGGGAACAGTAAATCCAGATCAGTTATAAGGAGACTCTGAGAACCCAGCAAACCCACTTGGAGATGGTGGTGGCCTGTGGAGGGCCTGGAGAAGGCATGAGTCAGGGATCTGTGACTGTAAACCATAGGAACCAACTCTGTAAATCAAGGACTCTATTGGAGTGGGATTGGGGGAGGTATAGATGCTCGCTGTGACAGGGCAGCCCTGAGGGTCTAGCACCAGGAGCCTATGGATGACTCTTCAAGGCTCTGCTGTAAGGACAAAGCTGCAGCTGCTTCTGTTATTTCACCCAAGATTCAAAGTCCATGTCTTCATCCCTTCTCCATTCAATAAAGGCTTATTAGTGCTTACAATCAGCACTGCTTAGGCACTGATAATGCATCAGTGAGAAAAACAGTCCTTGTTCTCAATGAGCTGACATTCCAGTGGGAGAGGCAGATAATGAACAAATATATAAAAGTATGCAGTGCAGTGATACGCACCTTGATGAAAACTGCAGCAGGGTGGGTGATAGCGGGATGGAAGCAGGTGGCAGGTGCCATGTGTAGATGTGTGGAACACTGTGGCTTCTGTAAGGGATAATATTTGGGCAGAGATCTGGAAGAAGTAAGGGAGTGAGTGAGCCGTGGGCATCTGGGGAAAGATCTTCCAGGGAGAAGGGCATCTGAGTGGCCTGGGTTGGTCACCTGTCTTCTGATGAATCATGGAGGATGGGGCCTCATGAATGATGGGCTATCAGAACTGTGTGCAATAGGGGTGGCCCCCACCACAGTTGAGGGTGGTCGTTCTTTCACTGAATTCTGCCCCAAAACAGAGAGAATGAATGAGAAGGGGAATTGTTTCCACTTCCAAGAGATGAGGACAGCAGGAATGAGGTGGACAGAGAGGCCTTGGACAGCCTCTGGTACTCTGGACTCTCAACTGCATCCCAGTGACTAGTGCAAAAGCAGAGAGGGAAGAGGGTGTGGGAGGAAAGATACAAGTGTTCAGGAGACCCAAAGACGAGTGCCCGGACTCCCTGTTCTAGATGCTGGAGCCTGCTCTCAACAGCACAGTGGATGTGACTTGTTCTTCTCCTGTCTTCTGAGAAACAACAGAAAACCATTTCCAAATGCCATTACATGGTAGGGGAAGCCAGTTCTGTGCTACCATCACCCTCTAGGGCACTCAGAGAAGAGGGGCTGGCAACCTGCACACAGCTGTGTATGCATCGAGGCCCCAAGATGGGAGTAGGGTGCAGGTGGTGGTGGTCACTGTTCTCTGCCTCTCCCTGAGATGTGGTCAGTTGCAATTCCCTGAATATACCATTCACTTTCAAATCTGTGTGCCTTTGCCCACGTGTGCTGCTCAGCCTTTAGTGTCCAGGGTCCATGAAGCCTTCTCTGTCCTCCGTCCCCAACTAATTACAACGCATCATTCCTTTCCCACAGTCCACAGCGTATTATTGGTGCTTGTTGCACCTATTCACTGAACCTTGAATCATAGTGAGTTTTACATGTTTCTTTCCTGGAAGAAAATGCATCAGTTTGATTCACCTTTGCAATGACCCCTCCCTGTCCCAGTGCCTTGCATCACAGAGTGCATGGATGAGTGGATGATCTCTGAACTTGCAATGTGAATCCTTATTCAACCTTTTAGAGCATGAGGCCAGGAAGGAGGTGACTCTGCAGCCCTACATGATGCTGGTTTTGACTGGGTCCCTCAGTTTCCCAGGTCCAGGAAGTCCCATATCTGCCTGGCTGACCACCGTTAGGAACTCCAGAATCATTTCTTCTCCTTCCTTTTTCCTTTCCTTTCCTTTCCTTTCCTTTCCTTTCCTTTCCTTTCCTTTCCTTTCCTTTCCTTTCCTTTCCTTTCCTTTCTTCCCTTTTCTTTCTCCTCCCTCCCTCCTTTTTCTCTTTTCTTTTCTTTTCTCTCTCTCTGTCACCCAGGCTGAAGTGCAGTGGTGTAATTATAGCTTACTGCAGCCTCAACCCCCATCACCCCACGGGCTGGAGGGATCCTTCCACTTCAGCCTCCCAAATAGCTGGGACTAGAGGCATGTGCCACCACACCTGGCTAATTTTTAAACTTTCTGTAGAGACGAAGTCTCACTACGTTGCCCAGGGTGGTCTTCAACTCCTGGACTCAAGTGATCCTCCTGCCTTGACCTCCCAGAGTGCTGGGATTATATTCCAGAATCATTTCTTGTGATTCAGGGGCATAGGTTTCCAGGCAGGTTGAATTATTTAATATAGATTGTAGAGTTCAGAGAGTTGTTCCCCGAGGTTGCAGCTGATTCCATGGAACAACCCTGTTTGAGATAATCCCTGATGCAGCCTTGTTGGGTTTTTGTGGTGAAGAGGGAGGAGGGTCTCTGAATTCTGCCAGGAATGGGGCGGCAGTCTTGATAAGTGGTGAAGTAGCTCCCGGAGAATGTTGCAGGGTGCAATTTCTCCCCATCTCTGGAGCAGCCATTGGGAAGGTCAACCCATAGGACCCTCCCCAGGGCCACGCTGGAGCTGAATAAAGAGCCCTCTGGCTCGTCTTAGTGTCAGCAGTTATTCTTCAGAGAACTCGGATTAGAACTCACATTTCTCATTACTGGATAATGTGAGAGAGCAAGCATAGGTTCCAGCTAATCCAACATGCCATGTGCTGAGTGAGCTTGAGTCCTGGAGAGAATGAACTCTAAGCCTCTCAGGCTACCATCCTTCACCCACTGGACGAGCCCGAGGGGCAGCTGGGGCAGCAGCGACAGAGACCTCTGGGCGAGATATGCCCAGAAGAAATGTGATGCTGCACCCAGCTTCTCATGAGCAATCACCAAAACTGATCACAAAATAAGCACTGCATAAGAGAAGAGTAAGATAAACACTGTTAAAGGAGATAATGTAAGAAGACTAAAAAGGAAAGAAAAACCATTCAACACTAAAAATAAGGCAAAATTAAGGAATATAACAAAGGTTTAAAGTTCTAAAATCAAGATAATTGCTGCAAATAAATTTAGCCTCATATGAACAGCACTAAAAAAGTAGGCAAACTTAAAAGTATGAGAGACAGAAAGTAAGAACACATTCAAAAGAAAAACATGAAAGTTAATTTTAAAAATATAACACCCCAGGAAAATGTTTTAAAAGATAAAATACATTTAAAATGATGTAAGATCAGGTGGGGTGTGGTGGTTCACACCTGTAATCCCAGCACTTTGGGAGGGTGAGGTGGGCAGATCACTTGAGGTCAGAAGTTCAAGAGCAGCCTGGCCAACATGGTGAAACCTCATCTCTAGTAAAAATGCAAAATTAGCTGGGCGTGGTGGCAGGAGCCTGTAATCCCAGCTACTCAGGAGGCTGAGGCAGGAGAATCACTTGAACCCGGGAGGCGGAAGTCGCAGTGAGCCAAGGTTGCACCACTGCACTCCAGCCTGGGTGACAAGAGTGAAACTCCATCTAAAATAAAATAAAATAAAAAAGTAAGATCAAAAGCTAAAAGTGAAAGAGAGATTAGAGTATAATAAAGGTGAAATCTGCAGGAGAAAGTTAAAAATGTGATGGTAAATGGGATTAAAAATAGCAGTTAATGTGCTTTAATGTCAAAAGCAGAAGTGATCATAGAATAAGGGGAAGAGTCATTTAAGAAGAAAATTAAATACAAGTTCTGGTAAGGTCCAGGAGCTTGGGGCAGATCAGTGCAGGAAATACTGTAGGGGGTGGGCAGCGAGGAGGCAGCTAGGAAGCTGTAGCAGGGCCAGGCTTCTCGAGAGCCGCCTCTCGACTGGGGCAGCTGTGAGGTCCGAGGCCAGGGTGAGCTGGGGAGCTGGCTTCCCCTCGTGGAAGGTGGCCTTTTTGGAAGGGTCTGAAAAGATCAGAAACCCTTCCCATCATAAGTGGCTTCTTAACTCCACGAAAGTACACAGCTGAGCTGGGAATGATTTACAATGATACACAATCAATGATTTGTAAATCAATGATTTACAATGATTGTGCATATGTGGGTGGGTGTCGCAATCTTTACGTTGGGATCTGCTTCACTGAAAAAATTTAACTAACTAATTAATTAATTATAAAATAATAAAGACGGAGTCTCACTCTGTTGCCCAGGCTAGTCTTGAACTCGTGGGCTCAAGTGATCCTCCCACTTCGGCCTCCCGAAGTATTGGGATTCCAGGTGTGAGATACCGTGCCCGGCCGGGATCTAGTTCTTTGCAGCATATGCATAATAAAGCTTCAAATAGGTCATACAATCTTCAGAGCAATAATCTCAGCTAGATATCTGTAACAGCATAAAGCTGGCATCCATAGGGGAGTATTCTATGAAGTATGAGATAACCACATCATGAGGCACCATTTAGACACAGCAAATGTTATAGAAGAATACTTACTGACATAGAGAAAGCTTGAGATAGTTACATGAAAAAACAGAACTATAGAACAATAATTACTGTGTAATTCTAACTATTTAAACAGTTTATACAGTAGATGAACATATGAATAGTACAAAATATTTATTACTGTTGTTAATATGGTATTATTTGGGTAGTAGAGATTATGCTGATTTTTTAAAATTATTTTTTGTGCTCTTGAGAGTTCTCCCTAAATGAATCCATCTTATATTTAGTAATCATTAGGAAAAACCCTAAAGTTTAATTTAAAATAATTATAGAAACAGGCATAGACACGCACGTGTTCAGCTCCAGAAAGATACCTTGCACTGGCCCTTCTGCAAGGAAAGAGAGGCTGGATGTTCTCTTTCCCAACTCCCATCTCCCCAGCCTGTCACAAAAACCAGTTCCTGAATCAAAAATAGTGACTCCAGAAGAGATAACTTATTAAGATAACCTAAAGGTGTTAAGTATGTCATGTATTAAGTAATGTATGTATGCGATCTACACAAAATTAATATTTAATAATATTTATTAGAGAACGAGTAGGTAATTATTCAACATAAAAATCCAACTTAGTATTTTTTTCAATGTTTATTATATTAAGCATGTTACATGCATCATCTTATTAGGGCTCAGAGAGAGTAACTTTTGACAAGGCACAGGTGTGGGCGCGGGGCTCTGATCTGATCTGAGGATGTTCACTTCAGTGCTTCCTGTGTCAATAGTTCAGTATTTTAGGTTTTGGGGCAGATTCAGAAAAGTGTGATTCATGTTGCCTGCCCTCAAAGTCTGTCTAACCTAGCTGGAAAGATGAAAAAAAGTGATGAATGGGTGTGTAGTGATAATACAACAACATAATACAGTGGGCAGTGCAGATAATACTTGATGTGAGCCCCTAGGACAGACATTCCTGTGGCCTGTGTGGGTCAGGTGAGGCCTCAGTGAAGCACTGGGCTTTCAAGGATGGGGAGTGTAACCCATGTGGGTCACTGAGCTAGCTCTAGGTCGAGTGTACATAGGATGTTCTGGAGAAAGAATGACCATGCGACCAGCAGACTCTGGGGACTCGGTCAAGCCTGAAGGGATGGTACCACAAGATGCCAGTTTGCTGACTGAGTGAACGAGATGGAAGCACAGTCAGGAGAGAAATCATGTCCGAGGCCGAGGGAGGCAGGCTGTGGTCAAGGTGAGGACAGACATGTTAGATGAGCAGTGAAGTGATAGCAAGAGAAGGGAAAGAGGAATGATATGGTTGCAGGTGGGTCGGTGTCTGCTAGGGACTGAATTGTGTCCCCCAAGGATTCATATGTCGAAGCCTTGACCTCCAGTATGATTGTATGTGGAGAGGGAGCCTATAGGGAGGTTGTTAAGGTGAGATGAGGTCATGTGCCTGGTCCCTAATCTATAAGGTCCTTATAAGAAGAGGAAGAGATGCCAGAATGCTCTCTCCCTGCTTGTGTAGGGAGAGGAGGACGCAGCAAGAAGGTAGCCATCCACAAGCCAGGAAGAGAGGCCTCCTCAGAAGGCAGTGCTGATGGCACCTTGATCTTAGACTCCACCCTCTTAAACTGAGGAAATCAATGTCAGTTTCTTAAGCCACCCAGTGTGTGGTATTTTGTCATGGCAGTCTGAGATGACCAATACAGTCTAAATCTATATAAGTCTAAGTCTGTGACTATGGGCAAATAACGAAATAACAGGCATTCCTTTGATGTGTAACCTGTACATCTTGCCAAGGTTGGGAGGAGGTACATCCAGACAAAGGTGGAACCAGAGATACGGGATAAGAAACAAGGGGCATGGTCATTCTTTTGATCATGGTATGTAATCAATCCATAAAAAATTCGTATTGAATGCCTCCCATGTCCGAAGAGGCAAGGTCTTACTCTGTTGCACAGGCTGGAGTGCAGTGGAATGATCATGACTCATGCAGCCTTGACCTCCCAAACTCAGGTGATCCTCCCACTTCAGCCAGGACTACAGGTGTGTGCCACCATGCCTGGCTAGTATTTGTATTTTTGGTGCAGATGGGGTTTCACCATGTTGGTCAGGCTGGTCTCCAACTCCCGACCTCATGATCCACCTGTCTTGGCCTCCCAAAGTGCTGGGATTACAGGTATGAGCCACCGTGCCCGGCCTAAAACAGCTTATTCTTATATAGCCTGTGTGCCAGGCATTCCACATGCTTTACAGGTATTAACTCCTTTCATGCCTATGATAACCCTGTGAGTCAATACTTCTACCATCTCAGCTTTACAGATGAGGAAATGGGCTCAGAGAGCTTAAGCAACTTGCTCAAGGTCCTAAGATTGTTGAGAATTGGAGCTGAGATTTGAACACATGATTTTGGAGTCTGTGCTTTATCCACTATGTAGTACTAGGTAGGATGTGATTCCTGCTGTCAAGGATGCAGAGCTTCTTGAAAAGATAAGAGATAACTATTTGACAGGATAAATATAAATAAAAAGTAGGGCACATTTAATCTCAAATGAATGGAATGATTTAGCGTGCTCTCAGAGGTGAGTGGGCACTCCACTGCCTGTGAGATAATCCAATGGGGTGTAGGAAGGACAGATTGGAGCTTCTATTTATATTTATATTACTGGTTCATTGAATAGCCCACACTTCCAAGTTCTTCATCAAAAGAGAAAACCAATGACGGTGTAATCAGATCTGATGGCACACGGTCAAAAAACATGAATGTATCAACTTCACCGCATGAAATATGGGTTGATAGCTGCTGTTCTTAGCTAAGATGTCGGGAGCTGGTGTACACTGAGGAAGAGTTTCATCATGACATCTACTGTTATTCATGACAGTAGAGTGTTCACTGGCCGCATGGGAGCAGTGAGAGTAACGAGCGTGTGAGTGCAGAGGGCTGTGTGCCTCCTCCACGTGCGGGGCACTGGGGACACAGCAGTGAGCACCACTGACAAGCATCCCTTGAGGAGCTTATGCTCCAGTTGGAGAAGACAGATGATAAGCAAGATGGACAAAGGAAGTATGTAGTGTTAGGTGGTGATATATAATAAGGAGAAAAATAAAGCGGGAAAAGGGGTGGTAAGAATTGGGGAAAGAGTCTTGAATTTTTAAATAAGGTGGCCATGTCAGGAGTCAGTGAGAAGGAACTGTTTGAGTAGCTACCTGGAGGGAGTGAGTGAAGGAACCGTGTGGCCATGTGGTGGGGAAGAGCATTCAAAACACACACACACACACATACATACACGCATGCATACACACACAAACACACACACGTGCACATAGAGCAACTGCTAAGACCCTAAGGTGGAGATGTGCCTGGAAGGTTAAAGAACGAAGAGACCAGTATGACTGGAGCCTAGGGAACAGGGAGTGATGAGAGACGAAGCGGGGAGGTAAAGGAGAGGCTGCAAATGTGTCGGCAGGTCCCTGTAGCTACACGTGGGTTTCGGGCTGCGAGTGGGATGGGAAGGCACTGGAGGGTGTGAGCCAAGAAGTGACATGATCTGGCTCATGTTTCTAGAGGATATTAAGGCTGCTGTGTTGAAATACATTGTAGGAAAGTAAGGGCAGAAGCCAGGAGACCAGCTGGAAGGCCTAGGGTAATTTTCCAGATGAGCCTGGACCAGAGTATTAGCTATGGAGGTGAGGAGAAGGAGCTGGATGCTGGATATAATTTGATGGGAGAACCAACAGGATTTACTGATGCATTTGAAGTGATCTGTGAGAGAGAGACTGATAGTACCTACACATCACACAGAAAAACTTCCATTCGAGATAAATGCTTAAAACCTTTTACTTCTAGAGATGCGTGATGGAGTGTGAAGGCTGCTAGAATAGACAAAAAAGAGTCTATAGGGATTCTGAGGAGAAAGGCCACTCAGAGGAGGACAGTCAGGGGTGGACTTGATTGGACCTTGAAGAATGGGTAGGATCCAGAGAGTTGGAAAGGCCCAGGCAGGGTATGGTGAGGTCAGCAAAGGAAGGGACCTGGTTCCTCCTAGGCCTGTGCTGATCATGGAGCCTGGAGTACAGGCTTTAGATCTTACAGTTTTAAGATAGGATGGTAGCAGGAGGTCAGTTTGTCTGGCACTTGAACTCCAGGTGGGGCAGTTTAGAACTTTACCTTCAGTCAGTAGGAATGACTGGGAGTTTTTGACTGGGGGAGTTGAGTGGTACGGGTTGGCTTCAACAATTTGCTTCTCTTGTAAGCTCTGACTGAGAACCATTGGTTAATATATATAATATATATAATACACACACAGAGTAATATACATATACACACATTCTTATATAACTGTAATATATAGTTATATATTCATATGTATACATATATAATTGTGATATACAGTAATTATACACATATACACATACATGTAGGTGTATATGTATGCGTATGTGTGCCGTGTGTGTGTGTATATATGTATCTAAATACACACAGGCACACATATACATGCATATACATACACAGGCACACATATACATACATATATACACACACAGGCACACAGATATATATGGGAATGATTCCATTGGACTTGCTTGCTATATAATAGAAATAAATGTTTCTGGTTACACTGACAAATTTTAAAAAGCTTTATCTATATTTTAGGGAGTAGTTAGGGTTTTTTTTGGTGAATGCTATTTAATGAATTTTCCTCTCACTGGATAATTGTGTGTCTGGCCAATACACATCCTGCACAATTCCGTTTGCCACTCCAAGATGTTATCCTCAGGTGCCCTGGCATAAACAGTATGGCGGAAATACCCTTTTCCCTGTCTGTGTTTGTAAGATAGCCTCTTTCATGCCAGAAGAACTATTTTGGGAGAATGATTCATGTCACATTTTGGCCTCATTACAGTTTTAAGTTGTAAATGATGCCGGTTTGCCTGGAGGTGTAAACATAAGTGTTATCTTCATATGCATATGGGAATACCTGTAACAGAAAAAGTACTTTCTATTCTTGAGTTACAGTCTAGGTTATAAACAAAGAGATTAACAAGATCTTTATCAAAATTCTAATTTTATTGATGAGAAGCATACTTCCGAAAGAGTACCAGCTACCTGTGGCTCTGCCTCCATTCTCCATTTCCAATCACAGATGGAGAGTCAAAGAACTTAATGTCTTATTGTTATGAGCAGATGATTCTATAAAATAAACACTGTGCTTTCTCTTTTGAAATAGTGTGAAAAGTGAGAGCAGGTGTTAAATTACTGTCTTGCTGTTTGTGGTTAAAAGTAACAGGAGGTACAAAAATCATTCAAAGTGTATTTAGGTGTGAATGATAAAGTAAGGTGAAGCCATTCTAATTATTCCAGTTTGCTTTCTGGTAACTTTAAAGGATGTGGCAAAGCTTCCTTATTTACTCAGTGGTTAACAATGTATGACGACATTGGAAATGAGGAACACTTAACATCTGAGTTCATTACCAGGCCTTGTACACAACAGTGCCATAAAAGTGTTTATTGGCTGGGTGTGGTGACTCACATCTGTAATCCCAGCACTTTGGGAGGCTGAGGTGGGTGTATCACGAGGTCAGGAGTTCGCGACCAGCCTGGCCAACATGGTGAAACTCTGTCTCTACTAAAAGTACAAAAATTAGCCCAGCACGATGGCAGGCACCTGTAATCCCAACTACTGGGGAGGCTGAGGCAGGATAATCGCTTGAACCAGGGCGGCAGAGGTTACAGTGAGCCAAGATCACGCCACTGCACTCCAGCCTAGGCGACAAAGAATCCGTATCAAAAAAAAAAAAAAAAAAAGTGTTTATTGATTTGTCCCCAGATAACTGAGTTCAAATAGGAAAAAATTAGGTTTTGAATGTGGCTAGATTTTTCTATGATTCTCAAGGAATTACATACCCTATCTTAAAATTTTAAAATTGACAAAATATTACTTATTTTATAATTATAAATTATAAAAGTGAAAATTGAAAAACAAAAAATTAAAGGAATGCTAATGGATTTGTTGTTGTTTGCTATACATCCTTTTTTTTTTTTTTTTTTGGCGTCTTGCTCAGTTTCCCAGCCTGGAGTGCAGTGGTGTGATCTTGCCTCACTACAATCTCTGCCCACTAAGTTCAAGTGATTTTCCCACCTCGGCCTCCCGCGTAGCTGAGATTACAGGTGCACATCACCATGCCCAGCTGATTTTTGTATTTTTAGTAGAAATGGGGTTTCACCATGTTGGCCAGGCTGGTCTCAAACTCCTGACCTCAAGTGATCCACCTGCCTCAGCCTCCTAAAGTTCTGGGATTACAGGCGTGAGCCACTGCACCTGGCCTGTTTTTTTTTTTTTTTTTTTTTTTTTTTTTTTTTTTTTTTTTGAGATGGAGTTTCGCTCTTGTTGCCCAGGCTGGAGTGTGATGGCATCATCTTGGCTCTCTGCAACCTCCACCTCCCAGGTTCAAGCGATTCTCCTGTCTCAGCCTCCCAAGTAGCTAGGAGTACAGGCATGTGCCACCACAGTGGCTAATTTTGTATTTTTAGTAGAGATGGGATTTCACCATGTTAGCCAGGTTGCTCTCGAACTCCTGACCTCAGGTGATCCACCAGCCGTGGCCTCCCAAAGTGTTGGGATTACAGGCGTGAGCCACCGTGCCTGGCCTATATGCACATTTTGATGGCAAGTTTTTTGGATACAGTGACAACCTTTTTGATTCACTGACAGTGAGACATACTCTCCCCACTCCCTTGGGCATGTGCTTTAAAAAATTATTTTCTGGTTCATCTGTGGTTGGTGCTTTCCATTTGGAACTTTTGACCCATGCCATTTAGGCAGATTTATTCATATTTGAATAAGATTCTTCAATTAACAGTAAACCAAATGCATTGTAACATCTTATTTAATTCTAAAGTGGTGGTTTGAAAAAATATTAGCAATTTGAGGACACTTAAGCAGTTTTGTCAATTCAGCTGAATCCAGCCTCATAGCAAAATCTGGCCTTGAATTCCCCCATCCTGCTAGAATCTTCTAACTATGATGAGTGACACCTACTTTTTTCTTTTTTTTTCTTTATGTTAGACATAAAAAAAATCTTCTCTTGGTTATTCAGTGACTGCCTCATTAACTAGCCTGGGTCTCTACTTCTAGAAATTAGAATTTAGTGGTTCTGGAGTGGGGCCCAAACACCTATATTAAAAAACAGGGCCGGGTGCCGTGGCTCATGCCTGTAATCCTAGTACTTTGGGAGGCCGAGGTGGGTGGATCACGAGGTTAGGAGATCGAGACCATCCTGGCTAACACGGTGAAATCCCATCTCTAAAAACACACAAAACTGGCTGGGCGTGGTGGCGGGCGCCTGTAGTCCCAGCTATTCGGGAGGCTGAGGAAGGAGAATGGCTTGAACCCGGGAGGCGGAGCTTGCAGTGAGCTGAGATCCAGCCACTGCACTCCAGCCTGGGCGACAGAGCGAGACCGTCTCAAAAAACAAACAAACAAACAAACAAAACAAAAGCCACCAAAAAAGCTCTCCCAATGATTCTGATGCTTTAAGAGGACAATGGGTAAATAAAGGGCAAGCTTCAAAACCAAGATGTAAACATGGACACAAATCTCCGAAGGTCCCCTTTTTTGAAAGTTAACTGGATTGAACTGTGACGTGTCTATGGTATGACAGTGAAATGAGAGAACTCCTAACATGTAATGAAACGTTGCTGTATTTCACATTTCCCCTTCTGTCTTCTCAGCCATCATGTATGTCATGGGAGCACTTGGCCCTGCAGTGGGATATTTATTAGGTGGACTTCTTATTGGTTTTTATGTTGATCCCAGAAATCCTGTTCACCTTGACCAGAATGACCCTCGTTTCATTGGAAACTGGTAAGTTCTGTTCTCTCTAATTTTTAAATTTCACTTCTAACGATAGTTAAAATAATAGTACATTTGTATTTAAAATTTTTCCAATAGGGAGACAAAAAATAGGTGAAAGGTGTCTGGGAAGGGGTGACAGGCAGGATAATAACATCCCAAAGAAAGCTACATCCTAATCCCCAGAACCTATGAATATGTTATCTTACATGGCAAAAGGGACATTGCAAATGTGATTAAGGACTCTGAGATTACTTTAGATGACCTGGGTGGGCCCAACGTAATCAAAGGAAAGAGTGAGGCAGGAGGGCAAGAATCAGAGAAGGAGATTTGCTGATTGAAGCACAGGTTGGAGTGATGTGCCTTGAAGATGGAGGAAGGGGCTGCGAGCAAAGAATGCAAGTGGACTCTAGAAGCTGGAAAAGCAAGGAAATGGGCTCTTCCCCAGCCTCCAGAAGGCACGCAGCCCTTTCAGCCATTTTACACTTCTGACCTCCACAACTGTCACATGAATCAGATTGTGTTCCTGAAGCCACTTCTTATAGCAGGGAGCTTATACAGAGGGTTTGGGGACCCTGGCTTAATCCGCATTCTTCAGGTTTGGGGTGCTTCCTTTATAGCAGAGTGAAGGAAAACGACTGCTGTGGCTGTGTGGGGACTTTCCTGCTGACTTTAATCACACCTTTCAGTATCTTTTCTGTGCCTTAAAAAAAATGCATTGTTTTCACTTTCTTATTGTATTTGTGTGTCTGCTTTACAACCCTTTCCCACTGCCTGGAATGCCAGTCCTGCTTTTCCATTGTCACACTCTCAGTGACCCTTTTTTCCTGCTAATATTTTGTTTCCTTAAGTGTGCTAGAGATTTAGCTGCTTTCTCGCTTCCTAGGACTTAACTGTCCTGCAAAATAAGTGATGCTTAGGACTCAGAATGAGAACTTCAACTTTGGATGTTATGTTATTTATCCAAATAACAGAGTCGTGTTTGAGTTCTTGCAGTCCTCAACTTGAACATAATAAGTTATTTTTTACAATTGCAAGCACTAACTGAAAATATTGGTGTCCTGAATTCATTTCATGTGGGTTAGCAATATATATACATTGATAAGGCATTTTCACTTTATAGTAAAGAGAATACTTCAGTATTAGACAAGATACATGCCAAGTAATTACTCACCTTTTTTTGGAACATAGACGCACATGAAGAAAGTAATTACTTTCTAAAGAGTGCCTTAGAGTACTTTGTTTTCTCTGTGTTTCATTACATGATAATAACATTGTAACTCTGAGGTTGGTAGGAATAATGTTTAACACACTATTGATTTTCAAAGCAGCTAACAGATATCAGTTGTTATACACACTTCCTATTTTCATAAGTAACGCTCTTTGAAGTTGGAAGTGTTATGTCTGGTAGAATTTTTAAATCATACAGAAAGGAGTTCCCCTGTCAGCGTTAGGGAAGTAACACAGGAGTTTTAAGTTCTTGACTCATAGTGAAATTTCTGGTCTTGTCTGTTTTCTTTCCAGTTCTGAAATAAATCAGAGTAGAGACTTTTTTCATTGTCAGAAAACCAGATTAATTAACTCTATTTATGAACATCCAGCATATGTTCTGTGTTCTATTTAGAGGTCCTTAAGGAGGGCACAGTGACAGGGAAACATCTGGAGGGAAAGATGGGGAGAACCAACTCGGGTAGGGAGAAGGAGGGAAGGCAGGAGCTTTAGTCTTACCAGTGCTTTATGCTGTCTTTTGAACTGTTTTTAGGAGACGTTAGTCCAGTTGGCAGCAAAATTGAGAGATGGGGGCTGGGTATGGTGGCTCATGCCTGTAATCCCAACACTTTTGGAGGCCGAGGCAGGTGGATCACTTGAAGGTCAGGAGTTTGAGATCACCCTGGCCAACGTGGCGAGCCTCCATCTCTACTAAAAATACAAAAAATTAGCCAGGTGTGGTGGCGCATGCCTGTAGTCCCAGCTACTTGAGAGGCTGAGGCAGGAGAATCGCTTGAACCTGGGAGGCGGAGGTTGCAGTGAGCTGAGATCGTGCCGTTGCACTCCAGCCTGAGTGACAGAGTGAGACTCTATCTCAAAATAAATAAATAATAAATAAATAAAATTGAGAGATGAAGAGTATATGACCCTGAAGCCATATTCCCCTGGGTTTAAACCCTAGTCTGCCACCTAATACCTATGTGACCTTGGGGAAGTTACTCTGTGCCTCAGTTTTTATAATCCATAAAAGAAGGTAGTTATGGTACTTATTATCATAGGGTCGTTGTGAGGAATGAATGAGTTTATATGTCTGGCACTCTAAGTTGTTCCTGCTGTACAGTATGTGTTAGCTATTCAGTCCTTTGAATTTAATCAGCGCTGAAGTAATTTTACCCATTTTTAATGGCTCAATGTTAGTTCTACACATGATAAAGACTGTCAATATAGAAACATATAATGAGGGTCTATTTAAACACAAATTTGAATTTTATTGAGTAACTACTTGTAACAGACTTCTGCCTTGAACAAAGACAGTTATTTGATGCAATGTTATTTTATATGATGTCTAGCAGCAGTGATAAATTTTCAATAGGTATATGATGAGAGGCAGAAGATGGAAGGAAGGAATGAATAATGCTAAAATGTATTGGGTGCTTATTTTGTGTCCAGCATTATACTAAGCTCTACAAACATTCTCATTTAAGCCTTGTAACAACCATAGGTAGTCACTGGTATTATGTGCATTTTGCAGCTGAGGAAATTGGTGTTCAGGGAGTTCAATAATTTTCCATAGGCCTCAGAGTCAGTGAGAGCTGAGAAAAGAAACTGACTCCAGAGCAGAGCTCTCAGTCTATTCTCTTACTGGCCCCCTTAGTGAATGGTCTCTGAGTCACGGTTCATGAAAGGGATTTAGGTAGCTTGGCTTTTCAAGTGTAGCTAGTATTGATGTGTCTTTTTCCAACATGTAGTGCACACTTTCTTGTCTCACTCAGCTTTTCTCAGAGTCCTCTTTAGCATCATTATTATATCACGTGTTGTATCGATGTTATTTGAGACTGTTGAAGAATGAGAGTCGGTTTGCTCTGCTTTGAAGTGACCCCACACTTTAATATTATTTTTGTATTATTTTTGTTTATTTGCTATATTTCTCCCCTTCCTGTTACGCACCTTCACTTTGGGCTATTACAAGTAAATTTTTAATGTTTGCATATAATTTTAAGTCAATGGCTGGGGCTGGGATGGGCAGGGAGGCTGAGTGCAATGCTATGTAAAAAGCATGCCGGGTGCGGTGGCTCACACTTATAATCCCAGCAGTTTGGGAGGCTGAGGTGGGCAGATCACTTGAGCCCAGGAGTTCAAGACCAACCTGGGCAACATAGTGAGACCCCCCCACTTCTCAAAAAAAAAAAAAAATTAGCCACTGTGCCTGTAGTCCCAGCTATTTGGTAGGCTCACGTGGAAGGATCACTTGAGCTCGGGAGGTCAAGGCTGCCGTGAGCCATGATTGTACCACTGCACTCCAGCCTGGGCGACAGAGTGAGGCACTGTCTCTAAAGAAAAAAAAGTCAAAGTAAATAAATAAATAAATTAAAAGGCAAAGCAACCACACAAAGCTAGCTATCATGAACCGATTGCTAATTTGGGGACAGACATTTTATGACGTCCATCATAACATTGTCTTATTTAATTTCAATGATCCCCAAACATACTTATTACCCCTCTTGTAGATAAGAAGGCCAATTTAGAAAAGCAAAATAATTTCCCCAGGATCCTATAGTAAGCAAGTGGTAAAGACAGGATACAAATCCAGGTCTGTCTGAAGCCACAGCCCATGAGTTGTCCCCTGCACTACACTGCCTGCCCTCTTCTGGAGAGAGTGTGAGAGCTCAGGCAGCTGCAGGGATTCGGGGGACTGGAATGGAGAGTTTGTGGAGACTGGCTCCAGAGGCAAGTGAGCAGTGCCTGATGGGTAAGGACCTCGTAAGCAGCCAAGTAGTAAGAGGGGTCAGGCATTATCATACCTATGTTCTCTGTAGACAGATGACCTTTTAAATTTTTTTTATTTTTATTTTTGAGACAGAGTTTCACTCTTATTGCCCAGACTGGAGTGCAGTGGCAAGGTCTTGGCTCAGTGCAACCTCCGCCTCCTGGGTTCAAGCCATCCTCCTGCCTCAGCCTCCCGAGTAGCTGGGATTACAGGCACTTGCCACCATGCCCAGCTAATTTTTGTATTTTTAGTTGAGACAGGGTTTCACCATGTTTAGCAGGCTGGTCTCGAACTCCTGACCTCAGGTGATCCACCCACCTTGGCCTCCCAAAGTGCTGGGATTACAGGCGTGAGCTACTGTGCCCAGCTGACGTTTTTAAAATCAAAACTGTCTCTTTCAATTTATTTATTCAGCAGATTTTTTTTGAGTACCTAATCTGTGTCAGGCACTGGGCTGGTGGTTACATTCTGAATAACTGAGATTTCTGGAAGTCTGCCCTGAGCAAACTTCTCAAAATAAAGCCCTTTCCTGACTATCTTAAAATCTTCATTTGATGTAACTTTAAATATCTTTGAAAATAGCACACTCAATTATTAATGACTAATTGTAGGAATCATTCTCTCAACTGTGACCTTTAGTAGCTGATAACAGCACTTAATAGAAACTTATTTTAAAAAATGAATTTTCACTTTGCAATGGATCTATATTCTTACTTGATTGAATTCAGTATTAATACTTATGATGCTGCTTGCATTCTGCTTACAATTGATGGGAATGTGTTGACTATTTATGAACTTGGAAGCTTGAATGGCAGAGTTTGGAGGTGAGGAATCGTAGTTAGAACGTGACTACCCTGTTAGGGAGGGCCAGGAACCTCTGATTGCTAAGGAAATGTTGAAAGGGGACTGAGAAATTGACCCACGGGGCATCATGCAGTCAAGAAGTCCAGGGCTCTAATACTACAATTTCATTCTACTCTCTGTATTTGCTTCCCAGTGCTCTGCAACGTGGCAACCTCAGGTGAATTTAAAGACAGAAGTCTGGCTCTAATAGCTCCTGTTCTATTTTTCTTGGGAAGCTTTCCAATACACATTCATTTCCCCTCTCTGAATTTTGATAGCACTCATAATCTGTACCATATAATCTAATATTTAATTATATGCATTTTACATTTCTTGGAGGTTGTTTCTTATATTTTTGGCTTGCTTATGAATAGGTTATAGGTTCTTGAAGGCAAGGACTAAGTTTAAATGTCTTTGTCGGTAACCCTCATACTTGGTGAAGTATTGTGAAGGCCAGCTAAGTGGGCAGCAATGCATTCTTTTATTTTTTAAGTCTTGCTCTGTCACCCAAGCTGGAGTGTGGAGTGCAGTGGCCTGATCTCTGCTCACTGCAACATCCACCTCCCAAGTTCAAGTGATTCTCAGGTAATCCCCGAGTAGCTGGGATTACAGGTGCACACCACCATACCCGGTTAATTTTTGCATTTTTAGTAGAGACAGGGTTTCACCGTGTTGGCCAGGCTGGTCTCAAACTCCTGTCTCAGCCTCCCAAAATGCTGGCATTATAGGTGTGAGTCACTGCACCCGGCTGGGTCAATACATTCTTAAGTGTTTGCAGAAAAATATTTGAATATTCTCAATAATGTAAAACATATTTCACATGGGATATTAATGCTTTTCTTATGAGAAAGAAATGTCTATATTGGTCCATATAACATGCTATAGTCTACATTATTTTTCTATTGAATTTATAATTTAGTGATATATCATAAAATACACATCATAGAAGGTTAGCAATGCTAGCAGAACTAACTCATTGGTGCTCAAAAACACTTGAATGAAATTCTAATCAGGTTACTGTTTATAATATTCAGTATAACACTAGTATAATTATTGAGTAGATTTCTCATTTACATCACAGAAAGGGAGAATTCCTTCATTTTCTTTGTTTGCTCAACTTCCCACTGCTTTACAGTTGATTACAAAAAGTTTTCTCGAGAATTTTTTCACCACAAACTTCTACTTTGCTAATTTGTCCTCACTCACAAAAGAAAAGCCATAAATGCTATTCACATTTTCCAATTTTTTAGGTGGAGTGGATTCCTCCTTTGTGCCATTGCAATGTTTCTTGTGATATTCCCAATGTTTACTTTTCCAAAAAAGCTTCCACCTCGACACAAGAAAAAGAAAAAGAAAAAGTTTTCTGTTGATGCTGTTAGTGATGACGATGTTCTGAAGGAGAAATCAAACAACAGTGAACAAGTGGACAAAAAAGTTTCTTCTATGGGATTTGGAAAGGATGTCAGAGGTAAAGTATACCTCTTGAATAAATACATGCATGGCGCTTTGGTCAGTGCTACTCAAAGTGTGGTCCCAGGCCAGTGCTGTCTACCCACTGTCTGTGGTTGGCTTGTGGCCAGATAAGTACTAAGATTGAGAGTAAGTGTTGCAAAACTTTTAGAAACTTGACAGAGTAATTTTTTTTGTGTTGCATCTAATAATAATTTAAAAATTAAGCTTATATTTTGTTATTTAAAATTAATTTTTAAATTATTCATTTGTGTATTTCGCAAAAGTATTAGTAGATGACAGGCTAGAAATCATAATTTTAAAAAATGGCTTTTCCTCACACACAGTTTGAGAAGCACTGATTTAGATCATAAAGAAACAGATGTCTATATATGTTATTTACTATAATTAGAGATGTCTGATTTTTAAAATATTAAAAATCAAGTGCATTGTGCCATGGAGGGTTTGTTTCAGGGGAATAATAGTGGCTTTGGTGTGTGGTTTGATGCCTACATAAGTATAAAACCTACCACTAGAAAGGGATCTCACTTAGCAGCTGTGTCAAATGCTTGCATATGGACTCAGAGAAGGGTGGCCAGGGGATGGGCCTCCAAACCCAGTGTAAAAGTATTCAGAAGGTCTTGGTGATGTATAGTTTATGTTTTTCATTTTTATTTATCTTAAAAATGCTGATTATATTAAGCTAGATTAGGCAATCTATAACCTAAACAATTTGAAGTGATCATGACCAGACAATATTTGTTCAGTGTTTCGTATATCTGTTGAATGAAAATAAGTCCCTTTAATTCTAGAAACCTATAATGTGACGCTCCCATTAGTTTCAATTTTGTTTCCAACATTCTCTGAATTGATTTTTTTTGGCATAAATTATGAAGCACAATATTTATCAAGTGCTTTCATCAGTCAAGGTTGTGTTAGGTAAAATTTACCTAGGTACGTTATCATCTCATTTTGACTGTATACACAGTGTGGCCAAAGAGGAACATTTCCAGCCTAGAATAAAGTTACTCATATGTTACAGACATGTCCCTATGGCCTAAGAATAATAACAGTTAGATTGAACCATTTTTAAAGACTATATTTTTTGAAAGCAAATGAAGTGCTATTTCATTGAAAATGCTTCTTTCCAGTTACATTTTAGATTTGGCCCTCTCCCTTCCCATGATTTGGTGACACTGTGCACTTTTGGAACTGTGCATGACTTCTTATGCTCTAATAACATAAATTGTTCTCTGGACGCTGGCATGGCCTGATCTCTTCCCATGTGCACTGGCCCATCATTTTTGTGAACCTGCTATAGACCGTTATGGCTACTATCAAAAGAGTGATTTTTTTTTCACAACTCAATTGAGACAAGGTTGATGTCAAAGAATTTAAAACATAGCAATAGTCTTTGTGATTCTTTTTTTTTTTGAGATGGGTTGCCCAGGCTGGAGTGCAGTGGTGCGATCTCCACTTACTGCAGTCTCTGCCTCCCAGGTTCAAGCAATTCTCCTGCCTCAGCCTCTTGAGTAGCTGGCATTACAGGCGCCCGCCCATGCGCAGCTAATTTTTTTTTTTTTTTTTTTTTTTTTTTTTTTTTTTTAGTAGAGCTGGTGTTCCACCATGTTGGCCAGGCTGGTCTCGAACTCCTGACCTCAGGTGATTCACCTTCCTCGGCCTCCCAAAGTGCTGGTATTACAGGCGTGAGTCACCATGCCTGGCCAGCCTTTGAGTTTTCATTTATGGAGACTATAAAGTAGACTCAAAGGGAGAAATAAAGTCATACATAAGATAAAATTATATGTTTTATAGCTTAGGGTTAGGTGACTTGAATATGAAATATATCATCTATTGGACAGTATAAAAAAGTGGGGAGAAGATTGATATCAAATACCAACAGCAGATACAACTGTTGCTGGGAATGAAGTTCTTTTGGAAGATGCAGTGTAGACAATGCGATCAATGCCCTGTCCACATTTTTGGACCCTACCGTTTTCATGGCGGAGGTCCACTAACTGCCGGGACTGAAATTATTTGCCTGAAGGTTTTTTTTTGTGGGCTGAGAAAACTGCTTGGCTCCTGCTTGAGGCGGTTTTCAGGTACCAAGGAATGAAACCCCTGGCCTGCCATGCCCCAGATAAGTCTTAAGCGGATGACTGGATAAGCACCGCGGCTCCTGCCCCTCTTGGAGGAGGCAATTCTTAGGTGTGTCTCTGTGTCTTTCGTGGGCTCTCCTCCCTTCCAGTGCACTTCCACCACGCTCTCCACCCAGCGTTCCCTGAGTTGCCCAAATAAATTATTTGGACGTGAACTCTTGTCTCAGGTCCTGCTCCTGGGGAACCCCTACTTAGACATGCAGTTTCAAAAGCGATCAGGGCCATTGAGAATTCAAAAATGATTTGGGAAATTGAATCTATACACTATTTTATGGGAGATCTTCTTGTACTGCCAGGGGTTGCTTTTCTTTGTCTTCTCTATGCTCAATGTGATGGTTCAAGATATTTTCTTTTAAAAACAAGAATAAGAGGAGTCTTTGAACGGTGATGGGTAGTTGGTTTATAAAATCTGTTTGTATTCTGATTTTCTTATGAGTATTTTTGATAAAGCCTCCTTTTTTTACCCTATGCGTTGATTATCATGACTAATCCTGCTTCTGCAGCCAAATCTCCTGACTGGGACACACAACTGATTCATTTTATTATTTCCACTTGTACTGGATTCTCTAATCATATCAAGACTGGAACTTCAAGAGACACATTATCTTGTTAGAAAGAAATACTGTTTTAATTGAATTATACTGAAAATGTTTTGCCAAAAATGACATTGATGATATTAAAATAATGTTCAATTAGAATATTTAAAATTAATTCATTTTTATCTTGTATACATCTATTTCCTTTAGTGTATCTAATACATATCACCTGAAGAAAGTGATTAATATTTAATGTAATTTTCCAAAGGACAAATTAAATCCCCAGGAATCGTTCTGCTATTGACATCTTTTTTTTTTTTTTTTTTTTTGAAATGGAGTCTTGCTCTGTCACCCAGGCTGGAGTGCAGTGGCCGGATCTCAGCTCACTGCAAGCTCCGCCTCCCGGGTTTACGCCATTCTCCTGCCTCAGCCTCCTGAGTAGCTGGGACTACAGACGCCCGCCACCTCGCCCGGCTATTTTTTTGTATTTTTTACTAGAAACGGGGTTTCACCGGATTAGCCAGGATGGTCTTGATCTCCTGACCTCGTGATCCGCCCGTCTCGGCCTCCCAAAGTGCTGGGATTACAGGCTTGAGCCACCGCGCCCGGCCCTTTTTTTTTTTTTTTTTTTTTTTTTTTAACAAAGCTGAGATTTATTATTGAGGTCTTGCCTTAAAGAATGATTCATAGAAAAGTCCATTTTGAGTTAAATCTGAGTTTGAATCCCAGATCCTGTTTTCCCTCCTATTTTCTGGAGTAGGGCTTCTTTTGGTCTTAATTTTTAAATTTTTTATTCTATTTTTATTTTATTGAGACAGAGTCTCTCTCTGTCACCCAGGCTGGAGTGCAGTGGTATGAACTTGACTTGCTGCACCCTCAACCTCCCAGGCTCAAGTGATCCTTCCTGGCTCAGCCTCCCTAGTAGCTGGGACTACAAGCCTGTGCCACCACACCTAGGTAATTTTTGCATTTTTTGTACAGATGGGATTTCACCATGTTTCACAGGCTGGTCTAGAACTCCTGGGCTCAAGGGATCTGCCTGCCTCAGCCTCCCAAAGTGCTGGGATTACAAGTGTGAGCCACCGCACTTGGATTTTTGGTCTTTATTTTGTATTTCAAATTTGGATACCAATATTAGTACCTTCAAAGAGGAGGCAGAAGTTGGTAACTTATAATTCCTTAAACAGAAAATTATTGGCCAGGTACAGTGGCTCATGCCTGTAATCCCAGCACTTTGGGAGGCTGAGGTGGATCAACTGAGGTTGGGAGTTCGAGACCAGCCTGGCCAACATGGCAAAACCCAGTCTCTACTAAAAATACAAAAATTAGATGGGTGTTGTGGTGAGCACCTGTAATCCCAGCTACTTGGGAGGCTGAAACAGGAGATTTGCTTGAACCCGGGAAGTGGAGGTTGCAGTGAGCCAAGATTGTGCCACTGCACTCCAGCCTGTGCGACAGAGGTGCGACTACATCTCAAAAAAAAAAAAAGAAAAGAAAAGAAAAGAAACTTATTTGAGCTTGAGCCATACAGAATGGTGCCCTTTTGGGAAGTTCTATTGCAGAGAATGTTAGAAGAAAATATAAGTCCACCTCCACATTTTAATGACAGACATTGAGAAAATCTGACTCAGTGTTTTCATACTCTTATTATAAATTATGCAGGAATAATGCTGATTTAAGACACCACAAAGGGGAAAGTAGAATTCTCAGTGTATCTGCATTACATTCCACAAAGAGATTAGCATTGATTCCATCAAAAATCTTACCAATAAAAATAAACACTTAAAATATTTAAGTGAATCCATTTTCCTGAGGTTTGAGGTCCAGCATTTTAAAGCATTCCAAATTTAACTGGGCAGCTTTCTATCTAAAAAACTTTTGGTGGCAGTTAATCATAAGAAGGATTTTACTTTCTATGTCCACTTTTTAATCTTTGAAGCTTAATTGCTTAGTATTATTAATTAAGCATAAAATTTAACAGATTTTTTCTCTGCTAGAGTTTTGTCTGTTAGAGTGCAATATATTTAAAATCCTAACTAAATAAAATAGTTGCCCTGAGGTGATAAACTGATTTAAAGAGGCCACTGAAAGAGAATTTTGCTCATGGAAGGATAATGCTAGTATCATTGAATTCACTGAGTGTTCACTCTATAGAAGGTGTTGTACTCCATGCTTTTGTTATAAAGTTGAGTGAGTCATGGTTTACCCTCCAAGAGCTTAGAGTCCACTGAGGGAACCAGGACAAATACAGATGGAAATGTATTAAAGACCATAAAAAGAGAACAGGTGCAATGGTATGGAGGTTCAAGGCTGCAGAAGGAACGTCTAGTTGGGGGATCAGGAAAAGTTATATGGAGGAGGTGGGATTTGGGATGAACCTCGAAAGACTGGGAGGATTTCTGTAGGTGGAGGCGGGTGTCAGGAATATTCAGGCAGAGAGAGCAAAGGCCAGAAACTGGGACTGTGTAGATATATTTGAAAGTGCTGAACAAGCATTTTGTAGTTGGTGCATTGGATACATGTGGCAGAGGCCTGGGAGATGAGGTTGGGAAGGTCGAGCAGGGCATATGGTGGAAAGTGTGAGTTCTAGTGTCAGGAATGTTCAGGCAGAGAGAGCTGGGACTGTGTAGATGTATTTGAAAGCGCTGAACAAGCGTTTTGTGGTTGGTGTGTTGGATATATGTGGCAGAGGCCTGGGAGATGAGGTTGGGAAGGTCAAGCAGGGCATATGGTGGATAGCGTGAGTTCTAGCGTGAGTTCTCCGATTTCTTTTCTAATGGGGAATGGGGAGGTCTGAGCCGGTGTTTGGTAGCACTCGAAGAGGTAGATTAGGGAGGAGGAGGAGCAGATTGTCAGGAAGGGGCACAAGTAGACAGCTGCAGACAGAGCCCGGTGGGGAGGTTTCCACTAGTAGAGAAGGAGAGCACAGCAGCCTGCTAAACTGGCCCTGCTGCTTTGACCCTTGCTGCCTTTCTACCTGTCTCCCACTCAGCAGCTAGAAATGTTAAAATGCCACTCCTTTGCTCAAAGCTCTGTGGTCTCCCAGCTCATTCACAGAAAAGTCCACTCCTTTGTGACCTATGATTTAACCCCTGGTTACCTCTTCGACTCTATCTCCTTTCAGTCCCATTTGTTTATTGTGTGTTCTGCTTCAGCTGCACTGGCCTTATTGTTGGTCCTCAAACATGCCAGACACAGTCTCACTCCAGGACTTTTACACTTGCCACACGTGTGCTGGGAATGTTCTCTCACTTTCCTCAGTGAGCTTCTCACATGGCCCCTTTCCAGTGAGGCGTTCCTTAGCCACCCTGTTAAAAATCGCTGACCTTTCCTCCAAGGCTTCTTACCTCCATTCTGCCTTTGGTTTTCTCCTTAGCACCCATCACTCACCTACCATGGATTGTACTTACTTATTTATTGCCTCCCCAATGAGAAAGTAAGCTCCTTGAAGACAGGGAATTTTTTTTTTTTTTTGGTCCATTACATTTCTGCTGAGTTTACACCACCTAGTAAGTACATAGTAAATATTTGGTAAATGAATTATTGAATGAGAGGAGGGAAGAAGGAGGTCATTTCTTTTTCTTTCTTTTTTTTTTTTTTGAGACCGTCTTGCTTTGTCTCACTCTGGAGTGCAGCAGCGTGATCTCTGCTTACCGCATACGCCGCCTCCCAGGCTCAAGCGATTCTCCTGCCTCAGCCTCCCGAGTAGTTGGGATTACAGGCACCTGCCACCACGCCTGGCTACTTTTTGTATTTTTAGTAGAGATGGGGTTTCACCATGTTGGCCAGGCTGGTCTCGAACTCCTGACCTCAGGTGATCCACCGCCTCGGCCTCCCAAAATGTTGGGATTATAGACATGAGCCATTGCACCTGGCGAAAGAGGTCATTTCTTTAGGATGTGACAACTGATATGGGAATAATGGAGAGAGAGGTACCAGAAGTGGTTATAGGGTTTGAACCTCAGCTAATGGGGAGAGGAGCTAGTTGAGAGAAGCCGAAGGAATAAATTCTGAACTTGAGCTGCCTAAGAACACCCAGAACCATTGTATATGGTCCTTTGCTAGGTGTTTTGGAACAAGTATAGTATGAATGTGCTCAGGTCAATTTTTGACCCAGCAAAGAGGAATCACTAAAAGCTACATGCCTGGGCCCTGTGCTCTTAGTCTTCCTGCATACATACTTCCTTTGCTAAATTGCCCTTTATTTTGTGTTTGCAGCTTTATTGAAAGTTGCTGCTTGAATTCCCCATATTTGCCATAGGATGGTTGCTCAGTGCCCTTTATATAAAACCCCTTTCCAAAGATCAATGGTTCTCGAAACTAGCCTACATCAGCATCACCACAAAGACTCCCTTAAACCCAGGTCTCTAGGCCCCAGTCCACAGTCTCTGATTCAGTAAGTCTGGAGTGGGGCCTGAGAATTAGCTTTGTTTTTTTTAACAATTTCCCAGATGATACTGAAGCTGTTGGTCCAGGAACCGCACTGTGAAAATCACAGCTCTAGAACATAGTTAGGAAAAACTTTGTTTTCCAGGGAGAAAGTAGAATGTTTCTGCGTTTCTGATAATGATGATTATACAGCTTTTTGCTTTGATAGCCAGGAAATTCAGTCAAATCTGAAACCCAGAAAAAGTCTTACGGCCACATTTAATTCTTTCCCCTAGTTTGGATGCTCTGCTCTATTTACGT
The DNA here is from genome assembly GCF_000951045.1 of Mandrillus leucophaeus. NCBI lineage: Eukaryota > Metazoa > Chordata > Mammalia > Primates > Cercopithecidae > Mandrillus > Mandrillus leucophaeus. The sequence continues at coordinate 3,780,705 of NW_012101665.1, read as the reverse complement.
TTTCTGTGTATCGAATTCTTTGTTTCTTTTCTGTCTAACTTTTATTTTATTGTATGTGTCATTTCTGGTGGTAAGCCACATCTTTAGATTTGAACTTGCACCTTAGGCGGTGAAAGGTAAATGGTAACAGTCCAGGCAGAGAATCTCTAAAAAAGAAAGCTCTTTCTTTATACTCAGCAAAATAACTGTGGGATGACTCATCAGAGTAGCATCTCCTTAGAAAGGTATGTGAAAATACTCACAAGTGCTGATTTAAACAAGCAAAGTAGTACTGCAGCCAGGAGCCACTAATGATGTCTTTTAGGCCCTGGCAGCCATCGTTTCTACCCTCTTGTCGTAGGTAAATGTCTTGGGCTTGATGTGCTAAGCTGCAAGGTGACTGTGGTATGCTAGTGTCATCTAGTTCCTGTCTTTTCCAGGCAAGCAGCTAATGCTATTTGCCGGTATTTTTTGCAGGGGTGGGAGGACGTAGAGTATCCTCATGGGGCCTTAGATTGGGAAACCTGTGGGATAATTTCTTTCAAAGAAAATGAGCAGGAAATGAGGGCATGTACGTCCTGTGTTGGCCATGTTGCATATGATAAGCAGTCTTGGTTTTGCTTTTACAGAAAACCCTGACTAAAAATAGTTTCATTCTTCTGGATAACAGGCATGGAAAAGTTGTATCTGCCAAATGCTCAAGCACATACAGGATCATGTGAAATTCACAGGCCATAAAAGTTACTAAGGTTTTCACTGCAGGATGATCATATGTTTTCACCAACTTTTTGATCCACCAGAAGGCTTTAAAGAATACAAATGATAGGAACTACAAGATTACAGACAAAAGAACATTTAAATACAGTCATCCCTTGGTATCCATGGGGGACTGGTTCCAGAACTCCTCGGTGGATACCAATAACCATGATGCTTAAGTCTCTGATATAAAAATGGTGCAGTATTTGCAAATAAGCTACACACATCCTCTGGTATACATTAAATCATCTCTTGTTACTTATGATACCTAATGCAATATTAATGCTATGTAAATAGTTGTTACATGGTATTGATTAGAGAATAAGGACAAGAAAAAAGTCTGTATCTGTTCAGTACAGATGCACCCATTCATTTTTTTTTTTTCTGAGTATTTCAATCCATGGTTGGTTGAATCCACAGATGCAGAATCCATGGATATGGAGAGGCAACTGCACTTTAAGTATTTATAAAAGAAGGGAGTTTCAAGAGATGTTAAAGGCTATTCAATCATTTGCACCCATAGGATTTTAATGTATAGAGATGTCTGAGTGATGACATGACGAGGTTAATACCACTGATAGAATAAATTACTTACACTTCCTAAGAGAAGGGGGCAGGCCCTGCCATGCAGGACCACAGGGGGAGCATCAGGTTGGTCAGGAGGCAGAATCGGAGTGAGGCCAGAGTCTGGGCCACAGCCTTTATTGGAGTTTCCTTGGGAAAGAGCTTAGGATTGGCTAGTTTGAATAATATCCATAGGCTCTGGGCTATAAGGATGGCCTGCAGTTGTCTGGTACCTGACCCTGGGCGATTTAGGACAGGTGAAGTGTGTGTGAGTTAGATAAGGAGGTGGTTGGGGCCACCACCTTGGGATTGGTTGGTTTGTTTATGAAAGGTATGTTCCCAGTGGTGGCTGAGCCCAGTGCTATCTCTAAGAAATGGCTGTAGTCCTGGGAGGGCAATCTGTCCCTGGCCAGCAAGCTTTTTAAGAAGTCAAAGCATTATAAAATATAAAAATTTACAAACATGATTAACAGAGAAGCTTATGTGTTCTAGCTGGAGCATCAGCTCACTGGCCTCCTTCAGCCATAATTATCATGTGGTGTTCCCTCTTTCTTTATTACACCACTTTTCCTCCTCCCTGCTGAGGAGGCCTTTCCTATGCCCTCAAGGCAAAGGCCTTGGTACTGCTCATGTTCTTTGCAAAGCACCCTGTATTTTGGCAGTATCACATTATTTTAAAATTTATCAATAAAAATCCCCATCTTTTATATAACAATGACCTTCCACTCTGGTTGCTGTCATCTTCATTCTTGGTCTCTGTGCCCAATGTGAATTTTATGCCTTGTTTGACATTAGTCCCTTTAAGCTGCCTTTATCTGCCTGTTTGATCACTCTTCTCTCAAAATGTACTTTTATATAAGAAATGGGTGTTATTTAAGACTTTTAGGAAAGGACTAGGTAGGTTTCCAAATGGAACCCAATAATTTAATTATTGAGATAAATGGCTGGCAATATCTATCCTAAGGAAATTTATCTTTTTTGTTTTTCTTTCTCACAAATATGTTTATTGGACAATTACTACAGGACTAAGAACTCAGGACTCATACATGAAAAGTTACAGACCTTGCCCTCAAAGGGAGGCAGAAAGGAAAGTAGACACAATATTAATATGTTAAGTCCTAAAATGGAGGTATGCACATTCTAAGGAGGTGGAAGGAAGAGGAGGAAGGAATCCATGTTGGCTGCCTGAGTTCTGCATCCTTTTAAAATTGCACCTTTTAAAACAAGATCCTAAAAGTAATACATGTTCATGACAGAAAATGTAGAGAATAAAATAAAAGTGAAGTCCAATCCCATTTCTGAAAATAAAATGCTTAACTTTTTTAATAGTAAGAAAGTATTTATATTTTGAAACTAGATAGATGTGGTGGTTGCACATCATTGTGACTGTACTAAATTCCACTAGCATTTTCACTTTAAAATAGTTAATTTTATATTCTGTGAATTTTGCCACAATAAATTATTTTTTAAAAGGGTATGTATTTTAGTTGAATTTAAACATAAGGAAAATAAACTGCCTAGGCTACTAAATTTTAGATAAATGCTAGTATGTCTAGATACATCCATGTCAAAAATTATGAAAAGCATTAAGACGGGCCAGTATGTTTGTTTGGTATTTAATACTCATAATTTATACCTGGCTAGAAATGTACATTTGGAGGTAATAAAATTTAGTCAACTGTTTCGTAGTAATACTAACTTATCTATCTTGCATAATAATAAAACAAGCACTAGTCCTTATCCCACCCCTAGTTTAAATTTTAAAAAACGATGTAAAAGGAACAAAATTAATATCTAATTTTACTTTTAGAAGGGCTCTTTAGAAGAACATAAAAGAAAAGTTGGTGTGGATGCACAATGTCAGTGGGTAAAAACAAACACACAAGGAATACATCCTGGCCATGGAATTTTCTTGCAACCAGAAAAAAATTCAGAAAATTAATGAAGGTTAAAAAATATGGTGAAACTAATTAGCATATAGAAATTAGTATTTATAATTATGACTTTGAATCTTGAAGAAAATGTCTGATTATGCGATGCATTCTCTAGTATTACCAGTTAATACAGCAAAAATATTTAAAGCTTTGTTGCTTAAAGAGGCCATCACTCAGATATCTGAAAAATTAAGCATACCTCTTTCTCAGATATGCTGGATAAAGGACAATATTGTGTATTTTCTGTTTCTCCTGTTAGTATTTTAATTTTTCTTTAATGGACATTTTAGTTTATAATCTTATCTGACACTACTAAGGATTTGTTAGCATTAAAGAACCATACTTTAAAAAGGAGTATAATTTTTTATTTTCAGTGAGTTCACCACTGTGAACCACCTTTCATCTTACGTTTTCTTAACTCTTAACCCGCTCCCCAGGAGGAAATTATGCCTCTTTGGAATGGACTTCATTTTCTCACAAGTATATGGCTATTGTTTTAGTACAAATTATTGGAATGATATAATAAAGAATATTAATAAATACATTCCAAGTATATTTTTTGAGTGCCTCCTATAGGCCAGATGAATGCTGGGAGCTGAAGATGTACAGATACCCCAAGGTCCTGCAGTCAGAGCTTTTATAGTCTCCTGAAAGGAACAGACAGGCAAACACGTGCCGAACCTAAGAATTGATGACTAGAGCTATGGACCAAGTACATGAGAGCACAGAGAGGGAGCCCCCTAGACTGTCTAGAGAAGCTGTAAATGCTTCCACTAGAGGCAGACGCCAATCCTGAAACTTGATGGATGAGTTTGACATTTGCCAAGGAGACCGGTGGGAAATCCACAAGTAGTACAGAAATGAAGAAGACTATGCCATGGATGAAACTTGGGGCAGGGCAGTCATAGGACTACAGAGTGGAAGGGCAGGCAGCAGCCCGCTCTCACAGGCCTGGCATACTCAGTGGTGTTCATGGTAACTGGGTCTTCCTCTTTTGCTTGGTCAATCCCTTTGTTGGCGTACGTTTTTCAAATATGTCATTAAAACAAAGTTTGTTTCAGTAATCTAACACAACAGCAAAAAGACATGGTACAGATCCTTTCAGGTTGTAAAAAGCAGAAGCCAGTTCAAGCCACCTGAGATACCGGGGTCCTGGTGCAAGACTCCAGGGGAGAGCAGAAGCCCCAGCGGCTGGGCCCCTGGCAGACAGGGATATGCCCATTGCCATTGAGCCCCACAGTCACTCTGCAGACTCCACTGTGGCTCCAGGGTCAGTTTTCCTTACTTTTGTCTCTCACTCAATCTTCATACTCCCTGCCTACTTATCCCTTTATAGTCTCTAATGCAAACACTCTAAGGAAAACAAAGTCAAGGGATTTTTGGCCAGTCTTTGCTCACAGAGTGTGCCTTAGGCCTCTGGTGGCTGTTGGGTTGCCTGTAGGTAGCACCTCTGAGTCCAGCCTCCTTCCCTGGTCCAATCAACTCATTTGGGGCTATCAGGTCCTATGGTAAAAACCTTGCAGCTTCTGTATAAGGAGCCACAGAAGAGGGGTCTTTCAGTGTGACAGGGACTTGCAGAGCCCTCTCCAGCCTGGGATATATTTCTCATCAAACTAAATAAACTCCCAGGAATTTCGTCTCCCTGCCTGCTTGAAAAGATGACTGCACCTTTAAGGTTCGCTGAAGTTGGTGCTCATTTAAGCTTTGCTCATCCAAATAAAGGCCTTTTATAGTACCAGTTACTCGGGAGGCTGATGCGGGAGGATTGCTTGAGCCCTGAGTTTGAGGCTGCAGTGAGCTATGATCACTTCATTGCATCCTGGCCTGGGCAAAAGAGGGAGACCCTATCTAAAACAAACAAACAAACAAAAAAATGAAGACCTTCATCTAATACAAACTTTAAATTGTGACTTATTTTATGAATGAGCATAAAATATTCACACATGCTGGAACACGTTTGGCTAATGGTCAAAAAATTAGAAACATATCAATACCTTCTGCCTTATATCATGCTGTGATCAATGGGGTTTGGAGAATAAATTACGGCCTCTGCCCTCACTGATACTGATCCAGTCGCTCCTAAACACCATCCCTTATCAGCTTCCATAAGAATCCAGTCACAGCCAGGCACGGTGGCTCACACCTGTAATCCCAGCACTTTGGAAGGCCGAGGAGGGCAGATCACGAGGTCAGGAGATCAACACCATCCTAACATGGTGAAACTCCGTCTCTACTAAAAATACAAAACATTAGCCGTGGAGGCACTTGCCTGTAATCCCAGCTACTCGGGAGGCTGAGGCAGGAGAATCGCTTGAACCCTAGGGGCAGAGGTTGCAGTCAGCTGAGATCATGCCACTGCACTCCAGCCTGGGCAACAGAGCGAGACTCCAACTCAAAAAAAAAAAAAAAAAGAATCCACACCACCCATCTCAGATTTTCTGAATTTTGACCAAAGGCTTTGGAGGCCACTGGGTGCACCAGATTTATTGCAGCACAGCTCTGTTGTGATTGGAGTGCAATTTAACACCAGGTCCGCATGCACGGGATGATGGGGCTGCCTACACTGTCGTCACTGTGCACCTGAAGGAGCAAATGATCTGCCAATGCTATTAACACTTCTTTTCAAAGTGATTTCAGAGTATAGACCACCTTAAATTATAACCTCTTGAATTTTGGTGCTTTGTGTTGAATTTTACTCCTACTTTACTACCGCTTAAGGTATTTCCTGGTTTTAGTGCCAGCTTGAATTTGTAAGATTTCCTAGCATTAAATGATCAAAAAATGATAATCACTATCATTATTTCATCATCTCTCCTTCATCATGCTTTTTACTGCATCTTTGGTTTTACAATGACACAGTTATAAATGACACCAAGAAACTGATCTAAAATACATTCTGTTGCATAAAAATTAAGTATTTGTTTGCAAATTTAGGAAGGTTTAATAACTTTTTTGCTATCTTGGTCTTCTAAGTTTTATGTTTTTGAAATAATTTTGAATTTTCATGAAAGCTATAGAAATAGCACAGGGCACCAAGTGTGCCTACATCCTGATTCTCCAATTGTTAACATTTCTGAAAAATTGAGGGTATGGTACTCTACTGTCCCTAATACTTCAGTGTATGTTTTCCAAGTACAAGAACACTCTCCTATGTAACCACAGGCAGCCATAAGAATCAGGAAATCCACATGGACCTGGTGCTACCATCCAAACCACAGGCCCCAGTCAGATTTTGCTGATTATCCCAATAATGTCCATCATGTCCAAGATTCAATCCAGGATCACATGCGTTTAGTTTTTGTGCCCTTTAGTCTCCTTCAACCTGAATCAGTCACTCAACCTTTTTTGTTTCTCATGACCTTGACCTTTTAAAAAAGGTACAAGCAAGTCACTTTGTATATCCATTAACTTTGAATATCCTTCAATTTGGATTTGGTGATATTTCCTGATTTATGCATATTACACCACTGGAATGATGCTATGCTCAGTACATAGGAGCAGAGACACATGGTGTTAGTTTGCCCTATCACCAGTTAGGCTAACTTTTATCACTGGGATAAGATAGTACTTACCAGGTTCCTTCATTCTAAAGTTAATAAGTATAATGTAATTATTAATCAATGAGTAATTAAAAAGTACTTTGTGGGGAAATATTTTGAGGCTATGTAAATCCAGTTGACACCCATTATTTGTGGCAGCTATGTTCTATAAAGCCACTGTGAACACTGGATTAGCCTGGACTGAACTTCGCTCTTATGGGAGGTACAGGGTTGGGTTCCTATTACAACATAATCCTCAACCAATCAGTCGATACATGACCTTGCTTCATGTATCTTTCTGTCTAAAGACTCCTTATTTAATATATAGGGTTGATTCATTATCACTGAACTTATTGTCAATTGCACTGTAACTCATGCCTGAAAGAAGCTTATCTAACGTAAGTATTTTCTCCGTAAGGCATATCATGGTCTTTTGCACTTTAGGAACCCTAGACAGCACTGTGGCACAGGGGATTTTAAGCAATGAGATCACCAACAAACAGTACAAAAATGCAAAACATGTGAGACAATGTATTATGGAAAGGACATGAGTTTACAATATGACAGCAGAAACAAGAAAGCAGAGTGTCACCTGGTTCCACCTCAGCTGGGAATGTGTGCCTTGGACGACTCAAATTTTTCTCTGGTCTGCACGTGATTGTGAAAGTGCTGCAAGTGTTAATTTTTGGGGTTACAAATAAATTTTAGCAAATAGGTGTCTTTGCAAATATGGAATCTGTGAATAATAAACACCGAATATATTTCATTCCTATTAGACTTTTGCTTACTGGTTTAGCATCTACAGAGGTCAAATTGTCCCAGATTGGGCCATTGAGAATCCTCCAAGCTGTCTTCTGTGTGCTTCTGACATGTCCTCATCATTCCATGAGCACATTTTTGCTTTCTTGTTCAACAAGATTTTCTAGGCTTATCTTGTATTATCTCTGCTCCAGTTGTAAAGTTAGACATTTTTCCAGGGAGCTCTGGTTCCTTTTAGTAGAAGATGGCTTTTTTTTTTTTTTTTTTTTTGAGACGGAGTCTCGCTCAGTCGCCCAGGCTGGAGTGCAGTGGCGCGATCTCGACTCACTGCAAGCTCCGCCTCCCGGGTTCACACCATTCTCCTGCCTCAGCCTCCCAAGTAGCTGCGACTACAGGCGCCCGCCACCACGCCCAGCTAATTTTTTGCATTTTTAGTAGAGACGGGGTTTCACCGTGTTAGCCAGGATGGTCTGGGAAGATGGTTTTTAGAAACCAAGAATTGGGTGCCAGGTGGATGCATTCCTACCAGGGTGTCATTACTTCTAAGCCTTGTGAGCAGACAGAGAAGGACCTATATTTATACCCACATACAAACACACACATGGTCTATCATCCATGTGTCTATCTTCATCTAATCTATTTATCTATCTGCCTATCTGAACCGTGAGTTCATACCACTACCTGCTTCCAATCTGATGTAGAATGATCCCCCTTTCCATATTTGTAACTCTCTTCTTTGGCGGTTAGAAAACTGATTTCCATTATTTTCAATGCATTTATAACTTGCTAAGTCTCCTTTGATGTAAAAAAATCAACCAGTCCCACCAACTAAAGGTACAACCGTGGATACTGTGCTCCCACCCCAACTCCTGGAGGGCTGTAGGCTGAAAGCTCAGCCCCAGTAAAGGAGATTGAGAAAGGTAGAAGAAAGAAGAGAGGAACTTAGAGTCGTTGAAGGTCTGAACTTTTGCTAATTCTTCTTAGATAACGGCAGACGTTTTTAATAATAGAAGAGAGAACCATCATGCATGTTTTTAGTTACACTTGAAATGAGAAGGCTATTTTATCGTGCCAAATGGCTATAGAAGAAAAACCCATTCCATATAACTAGTATTTCTTAAAATAGTCATGTGATAGTGTGTTAGTTTCTTATGTTAAAAATTTATTTTATATTTTTCCCAGATTTTTAGAGTCAACACATTGGCTTTTAATATACTGCTAAAGTTAATTTGAATCTTAAATGTTGATAGGTAATCTTAACTTTCTAAGTTCTAAATTTTGGATATGACGTTTTAATATACAGTGTTTACAAGAGGCTGTAGGATGACTTTATGAAGCACTTTGATTATGTTTTTTCTCTGGTGTGTTTATCCATGTGAAAAAATGAAGCATGCATCTTAATTTTTTTAATTGTTAATTTAAACTTTAAAAATTAAATTAAAATATAGTACATTAAATTTAGCCTAAATTTTAAAATGATGATAGTGAGCAGTCTTTCTACGTTTCAAATTCTGGTGAATAGGAAGCTATGAATTATAGCTTTAATAAAAGTTCTTGGCTAATTTTAATGAAATGACTCATTATGTTGAAAGAGATAACTGTTCTGAGGTGACTGTATTGCCAAAAATAATGCACCTTACCTTTTCTATGAAGATACGTAAAGATTACATAAATGTACATTAATTCACATTCTAGCCATGTAAAAATACAAAAGTATATACACAATAATCTCCTTTTTTTCCTATTTCCCAATCTTAGTCCCATTCAGAGAACATAAACCCTTAATAATCTGGTGTTATATATTTTTCCCAGATGTTTTAGAATCAACACATTGGCTTTTAATATACTGCTAAACTTAATTTGAATCTTTAACTGTTGATAGGTAATCTTAACTTTCTAAGTTCTAAATTTTGGATATGACATTTTAATTTACAGTGTTTACAAGAGGCTGTAGGATGAGTATGATTGAAAAGTATATATTTGATCATATAAAATACATTGTTTTGATTTGTTTGATTTTTAATTAAAAAGAATTACACACATATATGTACTTCTATTTTTGCAGCTTGCTTTACAAATTAATACAAATATTTCTTGGAGTTCTTTCATGCCAGTACATACAGCTCTATTTCATTTTTAACCACTGTCTGGTTTTCCATTATATGGCTGTGCCATCTTTTATTTAAACATTTCCCATTGATGGAAATGTAGATTCCCCCCTCCTACATTTTTGGTATTATAAACTATGCTCCAGTGAAAATACTTGCACATATATCTTGAAAAATATAGATGGCAGGTTCTGTGAAATAAATGCCTAGACTCAAGGGTGAGGCTTTCCTTTCTTGGAGGCAGCTCAGCAGATGCTAAGCCCCCACCTTTTGGCTCTCCTTTCCCTTTGGAGATCTTTGTTCCCCAATTCCAGTACCTCAGAGTGTCTGACCTCATGGCCTCATTCTTTTAGCTTTTTAAACTGTGACTATTTCCTGTTTCATAATGAGGCTTGACAATCAGAAGTACAACATCATGTAGATGCCCACAGAAGCGGAATAGCTACATCATAATGTTAGTTGGGAAAAGTGGAAATTGTAATTGAAGGCTGCATTGCAGGCACTTTACACATCTAGTGGACTTTGAGGCCTTAACAATAAATAACATTGTTTTAATCAATGAAGAAATGCAAATAATTCTAACAGTTTTTGAAATAGGAACTATCAGTTGTATGGGTATGCTTTTAGGTACTTTACTTAATTTCCATATCCTGGTTGAAAGTAAAACACAAAACAAAACAAAATCTATTTAGAGAGAATGGTTTCTAATCATCATCGGATCTTTCTATTTTTTTATTCTTTGGTGGCAAATGTTGCTGAATGGCTATTTCCGGTTCATTTCAAAAACAATTCAGTTTTATTTTGTTTTCCATCCATTGTTTATAACATTCATTTGTCATTTTTGTCATTTTGTAGACCTACCAAGAGCAGCTGTCAGGATCTTAAGCAACATGACATTCCTTTTTGTGAGTTTGTCATACACAGCTGAGAGTGCCATTGTAACTGCTTTCATTACCTTCATTCCCAAGTTCATCGAGTCACAGTTTGGTATCCCAGCCTCCAATGCCAGCATCTACACTGGTAAGGCACTGCCGCTAGGGCTGCTTGAAAACATGATCATTTTGACCATGAAATGGAATGGGTGAAGAGAAAGTTCAATCTAACATCGAAGTGTTAAACTAGTTCATTAACAGCTACCTTTCCCCCCAGATTTTAGAAGGAGGAAATCCTGGAAAGTGTTCTCTTTGATTCAGATTGTATTACCATGTGACACATTTCCCAACTGTGTTTTGGGAAGGGAGAGAATTTTGCATATTTATATTTACATGATTCTCAGTTTAAAGAAATGAAATAGGCAATGACATTCAAATTTAAATCTAAATAGATCTTTTTATGGGTTGGCATGGGTCTTAAAGTGTTAAAAAAATTGATAACCTGAAATATAGATCTGTTTCATGGTAGCAGGATTTCCCCTTCAGAAATGTGAACAGATTTTATTTGAATTACTGGAGATGTGTGAAGTTAAAAAGAAAATGTATGAATTTTATTTTAGATATTTGATGTCTGGGCAAACTGATTTTTAGGAGACTTTGATGCATATACCCATAGTACTTAGTGTTCAAATCTTCTTTCATAATAAATTGGATGCTTAGAAATGTGGAAACATTAATTCTCAGATATTGGAGAAATTTTCAGTATATTATGTAATATTCTAGATATTTTCTTAGTGGTATCAAAGATGGCTGACCATATCTTCCTAAAGTCTTAATTTATTTAATAAGGTATATTTCAACAGTTGAAGTATATTTAAATAGTGTAGAATTATGATAACTTTTCAGGTCACTTACACTCTTATGAGAATTAGTTCTCCAGTTCCACATTCAAATCCAGTAAACTTGAATTATCTGAAAATGAACAGGCATCACTGTAGAAAGAGAAATTGATTTGAAATATTTGGGTAATCACTTTGTTCTCTGCTTCATCTTACATGTATAAAGACATACAACATTGGGTTGTGGGTCTAGGATAGCACATGTTTTATAAAGAACATACTGCTGTGGACTATTGTAATTGTGACTTAAAATATGCTTTTCTCGATCTTGGTTGCAAAAATATATGTTTTCCTATGTTAAGGTAAAATTTCCAGATTATTTTATAGTTTAGTTGTGAGAAAATCTAAACCTTCCATTTGTAGTTTAACTCTTCCACTAACCCTTTGTTGAGCAATGATTTTTGGACAGGGAAAGCAAAAATTGTCTTGTAGTCGGATTCAAAGCCACACAGCTGTTAATTGTAGTCTCTAGCATTTCCCAAACTAAGTTTCAATATTCAAAGGTGTTACTGGGAAGACAGTTCATAATAAAATAAATTTGGAACTTGCTGAGTTCAACAAAGTATCATAGGATTCTTTACTGCAGGCCCTTTCATTTCCTTTAATATGCCGATATGCATTGTGAAACTCCCAGAAGACGACTCAGACTACAGCCTTTTCCAAAGTCATTTGACCATGAAACCCGATGTTTTTAGAGGCATCTTTTTCATAAACACAGTTCCCCAGGATACACATAGGGCACATAGGGAAGCCATACTGTGTGCCCCGGTTCCAGACAGACTAGGGAGCAGAGCTGCCTAGATCATCCCATTTCTCTGCAGTTGCACCATTTTCACCCCCAGGGTTAGTGGGAGAGTAGTGCAGTGCTGAGCTGGGCAGGCACTAATGCACCTTGAATGCATACTGGCTAAAGTCATCTCTTAGCTACTGGTGGAGGCTGAGGCTAGACAGACAACTTGTGGAAAAACAGAATAAAGGGTTCAGCTGGAGCTGGGGTGTCGGCTGCAGACTTCCACAGTGGTATGGTTGAGGCAGTGGCCACTAAATGGGTCCCACTTGGCCAGGGAAGTGCAGAATTGAATAAGGCTAACTCACAGTGTTCATCCCATGGTCCAATGTCAGAATGAAAGAAGCAATATCTCAAAAATGCCACTTCCATTCTGATTTTGTCATCAGCAACTTTTGTTTGTTTATTTATTTTGATCATAGTCAATGCAGTTTATACAATGTTTGCTATTCTACTTGTTCTGATAAAAAGCTTTTTATTTCCAGGTCGCATATTTTTTTTCTTTATAGATAGGCAACAAATAATAATAGTCAAGAGATATTAAGATTGATTAAGAGTAGAGGGGCCTGTTAAATTGCAGTAAGATTAAACAGAGGTAATTCTTTTTAAAACTCCTCTTGGTTTTTTTCTTCTTCTCTTTTTAAATTTTAAGTTCTGGGGTACATGTGCAGTATGTGCAGGTTTGTTACATAGGTAAATGTGTGCCATGGTGGTTTGCTGCACCTATTAACCCGTCATCTAGGTATTAAGCCCAGCATGCATTAGCTATTTTCCCTGATGCTCTCCTTCTCCCCTCAATCCCACAACAGACCCCAGTGTGTGTTGTTCCCCTCCCTCTATCTATGTGTTCTCATCATTCAGCTCCTACTTATAAGAACATGTGGTGTTTGGTTTTCTGTTCCTGTGTTAGTTTGCTGAGGATAATGGCTTCAAGTTCCATCCATGTCACTGCAGGACATGATCTTGTTCCATTGTATGACTGCATAGAATTCCACGGTGTATGTGCACCACATTTTCTTTATCCAGTCTATCATTGATGGGCGTTTGAGTTGATTCCTTGTCTGTAAATAGTGCTGCAATGAACATACGTGTGCACGTATCTTTATAATATAATTATTTATATTCCTTTGGGTATATCCCCAGTAATGGGATTGCTGGGCCAAATGGTGTTTTTAGTTCTAGGTCTTTGAGGAATCGCCATACTGCCTTCCACAATGGCTGAACTAATTTACAGTTGCACCAACAGTGTAAAAGCATTCCTATTTCTCTACAGCCTTGGCAGCATCTGTTGTTTCTTGACTTTTTAATAATTGCCATCCTGACTGGTCATGAGATGGCATCTCACTGTGATTTTGATTTGCATTTCTCTAATAATCAGTCATTTTGAGCTTTTTTCATGTTTCTTGGCTGCATGTATATCTTCTTTTGAGAAGTGTCTGTTCATGTTCTTTGCCCACTTTTCAATGGGGTTGTTTGTTGTCTTCTTGTAAATTTGTTAAAACTTCTCTTGGTTTTTTGAATTGTTATCAGTTTATTCATTCTTACTCTCTGGGCATAGATTTCATTTTTAAAAGAAATTTTAAAATTTGAGCTCTTTTGTTCTGTGAATCCCTTTTTTTAATGCATGTAGACTGACATGGGGAATTAAGAAATATATCTGAAAAAGAATTTATCATCTGACAACGTTTTTGAGTTAAAATTCTCTTTTCACTGAAAAAATTATTTAGGTAAATACCCTGACCTTCATTGCAATTTGTTTGCGTTGTGTTATGGATAGAGAGGAAGCACCAAACACCTACGGAAGGACTGGCCTTCTATTGCTCGCTCGTTCACATTGCCATTGAATGCCAGCTCTGTGCACAGCGCTGTGCCTGGTGTGTGGCTGGGGAAATCTAAAGACTCACACCAGCGCCTTAAGTTGCTTACACATCTAAGAGGAGAGAGAAAACTTATGAAATACATTAGAAAAAGCTGTCTAAATAAATTAACAGAAAATTTGGATCACAGAGATTATTTTGGCTGATGAGATAGTGTGTTTGAGTTGCATTTCATGGACAATGGCTTTTAACTAGGTTTTTAAGGGAAACTAGAATCTGCCTATTTGGAGTTTGGAGAAAAGGTGTTTATTTCCTGTGAAGGACCAGCTTGAGCAAAGGCAAAGCAGCAGGGGAGGATAAAGCTTCCTCTAGTGGTAGAGAAGGTTGGAGGGGAGAGTTTATCCCTAGGTCAGAAATAGAGCTCCAAAGGCAAGCAGGTGCAGGATGGGAAATCTGCTCATGGACCTTCAGCTCCTCTTCTCTCACGCCATAATCACTTGAGGACGCTTGTGCCTGGCGGGAGGTGGTGACACCAATGTCTGATGAGGGCATCATCGCAATACCACAGTCAATCCCACTTCACTCCTCTGGTATAGTGTTTTTCCACGAAACAGTGGGTTTGTGTCACAGTGCACTCTCCCTGCTCATGGTCTTTCTGCTGACCCACTTGGGGTCATGTTTATCTCTTGAAACTAGCTAAATATTATGAAGTTGGTATTTTGGAGAAGCCTGAAATGATGGGAAGACCACTTGTATTAGTCTGTTCTCACACTGCTATAAAGACATATCCAAGACTGGATAATTTATAAAGAAAAGTGGTTTAATTGACTCATAGTTCCGCATGGCTGGGGAAGCCTCAGGAAACTTACAGTCACGGTGAAAGGATAAGAGGCACGTCTTACATAGTGGCAGGTGAGAGTGAGCAAGAGCAGGAGAAACTGCCTTATAAAACCATCACATCTCATGAGAACTCTCACCAACATGAGAATAGCATGGGGGGAACCACCCCCATGATCCCATCACCTCCCACCTGGCACCTCCCTTGATACATGGGGATTATGGGGATTACAATTTGAGATGAGATTTGAGTGGGGACACAGGGTCAAACCATATCAACCCTGAAGGAGCAGTTATACAGGGTGCCCTTGGAATCCATTCACTGCCAGTAACTAGTTGCATGACTTTGGTCAAGTCACTTTCCTCCCTAAATTTCGGCTGAAACTGGAGTTTATCTGTAACTTGAGGATAGTCTCTCCCCATCTCTCTCTATGTCAGCATTGTTGTGAGGATCAAATGAAGTAGTGAATAGTGATTTGTTTTGAAGTTTACTTAACTTTAAATAGGTACAACAATACAAATGGAAAAATACAACCTGATCATTTCAGAGTAAAAAAAATACTATTTATGATGATAGCACCTTACATCTGAAGTTGTGCACTTTGAATAGGTCTGAGAATAAAATCTCTGTAATAATAATGATGATAATAAAAACACTGCTGACATGTACTGAGTGTTTACTAAGTTCAAGGCTCTACCTAAGCAATTTTATATGGATAACATCATTTAATCAATTTAACTAATGCCTATGAATTATTAATTATGCCAGTTTTCCAGATGAGAAAAAAAATGCCCGAAGGGGTTTAAGCAACTTACTTAAAGGCAAATAGTAAGTGTTAGAACCGGATGCTAGAGTCTTATACTCCTTGGAGTACATACATATTGCTATGTGATTTTTTTCTTTTTTTTAGATGGAGTCTCACTCTGTCACCAGGCTGGAGTGCCATGGTGCAATCCTGGCTCACTGCAACCTCCGCCTCTTGGGTTCAAGTGATTCTCCTCCCTCAGCCTCCCAAGTAGCTGGGACTACAGGCATGCACCACCACACCTAGCTAATTTTTGTATTTTTAGTAGAGATGGGATTTCAACTTGTTGGCCAGGATGGTGTCAATCTCTTGACCTCGTAGTCTGCCTGCCTCGGCCTTCCAAAGTGCTGAGATTACAGGCATGAGCCACTGTACTCGGCCTTACTGTGTGATTTTTACTGAAATATTATAATACGTGTATGCTGTTGTCATCATTTTAATTTAGTCTTTTCACTATTTCCAAAAAGACAATATTCCAAAGGTTTTAGGATTCCACTTCCATCCACTCAGCCATGGCCCACAACGTCTGCTTTCAGAGCACTGTGATCTTTCAGCTTTGCCTTTGCTTGGGCTCTTGCCCTTTGATGTGTAGAATTATAAAGGGTTAGAGCTACTGTTTGTCTTTACAAGGGAAGTAGCTTTGGAAAATTCCATTTTGTTTTTCACTGTAGAGTGATTGAGATACTTATTTCTGTGGTAAAAGAATTAGGTTGGAGTATAATTTTAAAAATTACTGTAATTTTTATTGTTGTCTAAATAACCAAATATTTGCCATCCATCTTCAGCCACTGAATTGGGATTTGGTTGAAGTGATTTACAGCAGTACCACTGAACTTAAATTGCAGCCTTTGGGAATCACTTCATCTTTAGATGCAAGAGGCATATGAATGGGCTTTGATTTGTTTCATTCTTCTAAGGGCATCAACAGCTTTTATATAATTTTATGAGCAGTTTTAAAAATCCATTTTTGTACTAGTTTTGTAAACATGTACACAGATTTTCTTTTTAATGTTGAGACTAAGCGTTTAAATACAAATAAAGTATTTTAGGTGTGGATGTCCACTATCACCGTCCATTTCCATGGTCAGGTGATGACACTTGGCCCTGAGATGTGTACTGACACCACTCATGCATGGTGGCTCTGAGAGAGGAGAGAGGTACTTGCAAACCAACGTTTTGTAGCAGCTGCTAAAGTCTTCCCACTTATATCATTTTAATTATTATTGAGATGAATAGAAGCTATTAGGAACAAAAAGTGACAATTATAGGCTTTTTGTCTTTTGGGCAGAGAGGTATGTATTAACATCATGCTGAATTACATTTGTTCAGTGCTAATGAGAACTTTTATAAGAGCTTATAGTGGACAAAAAGTCAGAATACTCAGCTTCTCTTTATTTATCAGTCAACTAATTTAAGGAATGTTTGAGTGTTTACCATGTGGCAGGTTTTTAGCCAGTGCTCTAATGATGGCAGTTAAACACGGTTCAGTTGCTCTTTAATAATGTCTTTACGACTCAGAGGACCCAAAATGACAAGAAACACATTGGCATTTCTTGCAGGAAAGGATACTACACAGCATCAGCGTTAAAGTAAAGATATATTAGGTTGGTGCAAAAGTAATTGCGGTTTTTGCTGTTGAAAGTAATGACAAAAACTGCAATTATTGGCTGGGCACAGTAGCTCATGCTTGTAATCCCAGCACTTTGGGTGGCCAAGGTGGGTGGATCACTTGAGGTCAGGAGTTCGAGACCAGCCTGGCCAACATGGCGAAACCCCATCTCTACAAAAAACACAAAAGTTAGCCAGGTGTGGTGACACATGCCTGCAATCCCCACTACTCAAGAGGCTGAGAGGCACGAGAATCATTTGAACCTGGGAGGCAGAGGTTGCAGTGAGCCGAGATCGTGTTACTGCACTCCAGCCTGGGCGATACAGCGAGACTTCATCTCTAAAAAAAAAAAAAATTAAAAATTGCAATTACTTTTGCACCAACCTCATACTTTGCAGCCACAGGCCATCTCATAGCAAGAGGCAGGATCCACTTGTCCCCCTCAGAAGGGAGTGGCAAGATCCACTTTCTCTCTTATACCAGGCACCACGGATGTGTGTGTGCATGGATGACCCAGGAACCATAGAATCCAAAATGGTGTTTTGTCTGGAGTCTTATATACTTTTAAACATTTTTTATGTTTTAAAATATTTGAAATACTTGAATATTTTAAATATTTTCTTGGTGCCATAGATTCCTGCTATATAACCAGCCTCAACAACTGAGCTCTCCAGGGGTCTTAGTGAGACCGGTTACAATAAACATGAAATGAGCATGTTTGGAAAAATTGTTTCATCTAAGATTTTAGAGAAGGAAGAAATTACAGAGTTCATGTTCATTTTTGTCAATAAACAATGCTGACAAACTGGTACAAACCATCCTCAACCACTTTGGACCCATAGTTATAAGGCAACACTGTTCATGGACATGTTTTGTGCCTTGACTGGGAGTCAGTGCCCTGAAGATACACGTTGATGATTCGGCAAGACAGCTCAGGCTAATTCCAGGCCTGTGTAGTTACTCCTCACAGGGACTCCCAGGGCTTTTGCAGTACATAAGGAGGACAGTGTTTTTCTCTCCAGGTCTGTTTTCTAGTCTAGAAAACAATAACTTGAACTGAAAAGAACTCTGTAATTTCTTCCTTCCCTAAAATGTTAGATTAAATAATTTTTCCAAAGCTGTGTGTACCAAGTAAACATTTATTCTTACCTTCCCTATAGAGTTACCTTGTTGTCTTAAAAGGGACTAGTTATTAACCAATTAATCACTCTGGTATTTGTAGTAATGTTACATCCCCACAAACTTTGGCCCTGTCCAGAATCAGTATTATCTGTTTCGTTTTGCTGTGGGCAGCCTGATGTAGTACACAGACCTCTCTGAATCCCAGATCTGTGACTTAACTAGATGTATACTTTCAGCCAAGTTGCTTACCCACTCAGAATCTCAGTTTCTCATTTGTAAAATGTGAGTGATCATTCCCCAGGGAGACTGTAAAATATTAAGTGAGCTAATTAGATCTTAAAGCATTTGTTATATAGTAGATAATCAAGAAAAATCAATTTCTCCTCTTTTTCTGTTATGAAACTGTGCTACATTTAAATTTCCTTTAGGAAATCTTGTTAGGTTTTCTGATTTTAAAACATATTGTATTGGTCTACTTTACAGTGGTAATTTGAAGGCTTTTTGTTAAATCCCACTTGCTAAGAGAGGTAATACAGTCATATAAAATGGTAAGAAGTGACTATTTTCATCTTAATCATAGGAGTAAAGTAGCGGAAACTTTCTGGGTCAGGAGACAGTAAGAAGGTGTTAGGGAGGGATGTCCATGCTTGCAGCATATTACGAATTTCTCTCTCTCACATACACACGCTCCCTCTGTCTTTGAATTGTTCCAAATCAGTTCACCAAATGACCAGCTTCTTGTTTGGCCAGTTCCCCCAGTGATCGTAATTTCTTATGTGATTCTTTCTCTTTATTTACTAGTTTTCAGAGTAAAAATTTATATTCTAGCAAATTTATACAGTGGCCAAAATTTGTTAAAGTATTATTTACTTATTTTTAGCTGTTTGATGTGCTTTACTCCATGGCAGTCATCATTCTTTCTGATGCTCCAGTTGCCCAATCTTTGACCACTGGGAGCCCCTTAAAGTCAGCACCTGTGTCCTTTGGCTCTACCTCAGTAGTCTTTGTGGCTTCTGTCATGACAAAAGGTGACTCACTTACCTTCCACATTTCCTGCCCTAGACCTCGGATCAGTCATGTATCTCCAAGGAATCTTGGTTTCTTTGACAGGAAAATGGTACTTGGACACCATCATCTGGATACTCAGGGTGCTCATTGCTACAAGATGTCATTGTTTCTGGGCTTTTTCTAATTAAGAAAAGTCATGAGATTATACAGATATTTGCATTTCAAAGGTTAATATTACAAGTTATTACTTAACTTTTTGATATTATATTTTAATCCCTTTTGTTTAATGATAAAATCTTTTTTCTAATGACTTTAACATGATTATTTTATTCAAGTGTGTGTGTGTTTGTATGTATGTATAATAATTTCAAATCAATTCTCAGTATTACCAACCATAAACCATAAGACATATAGCACAGAAGTTAACTGTAAAATACTAAATACAGCTTTAGACTTTTGCAGTTTCTTTTATTCAAAGGCAATTTCTTACTACGGATGTGCAAAATACTGTTCTGAAGCTATTTGAAGTAATTCTTCTCTGTTTGGTTATGTCTGATATGTTGTGATGTTTATTTGTTTTAATTTGTTTTGAGTTTTTAATTTTAGAATTACTTTTTTTTAAAATTTTAAAGTTAAATTTGTATTTAAAATTACATAAAACATTTATTTGGTTTGAAGGTCAAAACTATAAACAAAGTACTTCCGTTCTAGTTTCTTCCAATTCTCTTCCTCCCTCTATAGGAAGCCATTTAAAAAATTAGTTTATCCTTTTTAAATTTCTTTTTGAATACGTAAGTAAATACATTTATTACATATGCAATATATATAATATATAGTCAGTATTTTACATTGGTGTTTTTCACCTTTCTTTCCATAGGTTGGCATGCTATATGCCCTGTTATGTACCATACAGTCTAGAGACCTTGCTCATTTCTGGATAGCTGCACACTACTCTATTGTGTGAAGTCTATTCAGTCCCCTAGTGATTGGCGTTTCATTGTTTCCATTCTTCTGCTATGACATGATAGTGATAGGCATAAGTCACTTCATACTAAATAACCCATTTGTCTAATACATTATACTTGTTCCTTTTAAACTATCTGATTGCCCAGCATATAGTTTGTCTTTGCACTGGCAGAGAAGCGGATTCCAGAAAGGGAAAGGAGACTGAGAGGCTGTGAATGTTTTTGTCACATAATACTCAGGCCTCATCCTTCCCACGCTCTTTCCTGCCCGAGATTTACCATTTACCCTCAGATTCTTATAAAGATCAAAAGAATTAATCTTTGTGAAAATACTTTAAAAAGCCTATGCAGCTTTTGGGAATCCAAAGCAAATTGGCGTCTTTCCTTCAGTGGAGCCTGTGCTATGATAGTAAAAGCAGGTGAGCTTTATTAGGCTTCCGCTCCGAGCCGGGCATGGTGTTAGCGAGGCGCCTTCTGTGCATGCTTTGCAGTCTTCACCACAATACTGCAGTGGAAGAGAGTCCTTCTCTCTCCAGTGAAGAGTTGATGAAAATGAGGCACACAGATCAATTTTTGCAAGAAACACACCTCGCAATCCATTATAGGTCCATAGTATACAGATTGAACTGGTCCTCAGAGAAGCTGCTTACAATTTGGAATTTTTGTTGTGTCAATTTTTTCTTCTCCAAATTTCACGTATTAGGTAAGACATATAGCATAGAAGTTAAGACAGTCAGTTTAGGAGACAGATAGATCTAGTTGAAATTCTTACTCTGTTTTTTCATCCAGCTATCCCTTCACCCATTCATCCACCTATCCACTCACCCACCCACCCATCCATGCACAACTATTTATAAAGCTTTTGCTATGGGCCTGGCACTATGCACAGGGAAGCCATATGAGAACACAGAGGGGTTGCACCTTCAAGGCCTCAGTCTAGTGAAACTTGTAGGCTGCCTGTGACCCTGGATGAACTCATCATCCTCTATGGGTAGCAAAGGCTCTGAGGATTAAATTAGAGAATGTATATTGTGGGCTTCACACAGTGTCTGGAAAGTAGCTATTAGAAATAAATGTATTGCTCACTTTATAAGATCTTCCAGGAAGAGGAATCTAAGGCAGAAGAGTAAATGCAGGACTTAGGACATGTGGAAAACATTCATAAGAAAGATTATCTGGAGGGAATGGATTTTAAGAGGAAGAAGAAAAAGTGTGGCTAATAGGAGGTAGAGGCTGGGCATGGTTGCTCATGCCTGTAATCCCAGCACTTTGGGAGGCTAAGGTGGGCAGATCACTTGTGCTCAGGAGTTTGAGATCAGCCTGGCCAACAGGACAAAACCCAATTCTCTACTAAAAATACAAAAGTTAGCTGGGTGTGGTGGCACATGCCTGTAATCCCAGCTACTCAGGAGACTGAGGTGGGAGGATCGTTTATACCCAAAAGGCAGAGGTTGCAGTGAGCTGAGATCGCACCACTGTGCCTCCAGCCTGGGCAACAAGTGAGACTCCATCCCTACAAAAAAAAAAAAAAGAGAGAGAAAAGAAAAAAAAATGGGAGGTAGGAAAATGAAAGAGAAAGCAAGAGACTTGATACTGAAGTGAAAGGCTGAGGGATAATCTCATCTGAACTGAAGGAAGCTAGGAGATGTAATATCAATGATAAAAATACAATTGCTTTAAACGTGTATCAGCTGAATCAGTGTAGAGTCAGGGTCAAATGTTTATATCTCTGATTTATTTACTCTGCCTTTATTTTTCCAATATAAATGGCTACTTTTCACAACTCTTAGTGGGAGAAAAGAAATTTTAAGTGTTTTAAATTTTATATATTTGGGCACAGTGCGGGAAAATGTCTGTTGACTAAATCTCTCAATTAACTAAAATGTTTTTTGCTTCACTCATCTTTGATGATTAATAGCACAGTCAGAGTATATCTGGGATTTGTTTCCCAAGCACATGTGTGCATGCTCACACTGAAAAACAAAGACAAACATGACCTACTTATGAGGATATATTCTGGGCTCTGAGGACATTCATCTCTGTGCTCTCCACATTACCACATCTATGGTCACAGCCCCACGGTGTTCTGAATAGCCCAGAGCCCCTTGAGAGCCTGAATCATACAAAATATTATATGTTGTTCACAGAGCAAGATTTATTTGTGAATAAAAGTCCGGTTGAGAAAGATTAGAGAGCTTTTCAAAATGACTGAAAACCCAGAGGAAACACTGAAGTGTCAGGAGCAGACGTAGGAGCATTTCTGCTACTGAGTGCATCTTATCCTTTGTTCAATCAACAAAGATATGCCCAATAGATCTGATGAAGGAACGAATGAAAACTTTCATCTTCCTGACCCTTGGAGTCTGCATCTCTGCAATGAGGACTTGAATTAGACAACATTTCACTAAAGGGCAACTAACAAACATCCCACCATCCCCCACGACTTACAAAATCCTCTGATTTTTTTGAGTAGCTTCTTTTTCTAGGCATTCAATTTAATCACTATCTTACCACTTTACTTTGGATCTATACCTTTTCCTGGAAGTTAAAATTTCTTTTATGTATACATACAGACATATATACATGCATACATACATCTTTATTCTTTTTCTCCCTTGGTACATGAGATGGAACTGAGGCTGAATTGCTTCACTTTTTGCCTTTGTGGGGGTACTTTACAGGAATAAGGTAACTCAATGGTTAAATTTCTGCTTTTAAGAACCCAGGAACTTCTTACTGGGCATGTTAGCAGGCCCATACCCTGCTAAAGTGAGTGATTCCCTACCTGCTCTGTACTGAACCAATATGCTATAGGAAAAAGGTTGTGGGTTTTGGCATTGGGAGTTCTCAGTTCAAGATCTGCCTCTGCCCCTTACAAGCTGTGTAGCCTTGAGTGAGTTAACTAATTTGGCCTCAGTTTTATTGGCTGTGAAATGCTATAATTGTATCCATTTTAGAGGGCTTTTGAAGTTTTAAAAATTAAAATTTACTTAAGTGTAAAGAACAACACAAATATTAATTATTAATGAGAATGACCTTGGCTTTTCTCCCTATTCATCAAATAGACCATCCTCCATATAAAGGACAGGAGAACCAGGATTATTATTGAAAAAGATGAGGGAAGGGGAAAAGTAAGAGACAGGGTAGATAATTAATAAAGATACAGGCGCGAATTCAAGCATCCATGGCCTCACAGGTAGTGGCACACTGTGGCTATTGACAAACTGTTCTGACTCCCAGCTCATGCTGCCGTCTCTCATTTCCCTAGAGATGCTTTCTGTTTACTCATAAAGATCACATCCTGAGCTAATGAATATCCTGGCCCTTAAATACGGCCAGGATAGAGTTATTACCACACAGGCAGGAAATACGTTACTCTTTTTTTCTAAAGAATGAAGCATGTGCTTAGACATTATTAGAAGTTGAAGTAATGTCCTTTTGCTGAACCATCTCACAACGGACCTCAGCAAATTAGCTTTGCTGCCAGGCTCAGCTTCCTGGTGTGGCATCTTTCCATTGTGCAGAAGGGAGAACTTCGGTTTATTTGGATATGTTACTGTTAGACTGATTAGATTTCAGGCTAATAGTTAATTTTTTCGGGTCATTATACTGAAATTCTTCTCCTATCTCTATTTGCAATAAAGATGAATATAATTTATGTTGGATTTTTGATTAAAGTGGATATTTAGAAACATGGGTGCAGACTTCTCTTATTACCTATGCAAGGGACAATTTGTGTATGCTCATTTTATATAGAGTAGCTCAGTGATATTATTATTCAGTATTATTCAGTGATATATTATTCAGTAGTTCAGAAGACATTATTTAGCAATATCTTCCTTAAATTTGTTTGAAATAGGTACTGTATAAATACCAAACCCTTTTGAAAATGTAAAAAATTGAATAGGTATTTATATATTAAATGCAAAAATTGAATGCTTATATATTGCAGTATTCTTTTAGTCAATTAGCATATACTGCTGTTTCTAAAAAGCATACTGGGCTGGGCATGGTGGCTCATGCCTGTAATGCCAGCACTTTGGAAGTCTGAGGCAGGCAGATCACTTGAGGTCAGGAGTTCAAGACCAGCCTGACCAACATGGGGAAACCCCATCTCTACTAAAAATACAAAAAATTAGCTGGATATGGTGGTACACACCTGTAGCCTCAGCTACTCAGGAGGCTGAGACAGGAGAATCACTTGAACTCAGGAGGCGGAGGTTGCAGTGAGCTGAGATTGCACCATGGTACCCCATCCTGGGTGACAGATTAAAACTCAGTGTCCCAAAAAAAAAAAAAAAAAAAAGGCATACTAAAATTGTTGTTAAACAAATGAGCACCTATCCTATTTCTTAGGGAAAAACTTAAGGAAAGAGATTTTACAACTCTCCTTAGCTTCCTTTTCTATTAGTTAATAAACTTAGTCATGTTTTTGAAGTATGAACCTTTTCCTCTCACCTCGAATTTTTTCCTCTCACCTCAAATTTTTTTTTTTGAGGATAAAAAAGGATAAGTGAATTTTGATTTTGAGAAAGATGTTAACTTGGGGTGGGCATGGTGGCTCATGTTTGTAATCCTAGCACTTTGGGAGGCCAAGACTGGATGATGACTTGAGCCCAGGAGTTTGAACCTGGGCAACGTACTGAGACCTCATCTCTACAAAAAATAAAAAAAATTAGCTGAGCATGGTGGCTTGTGCCTGTGGTCCCAGCTACTCAGGAGGCTGAGGTGGGAGGATTGCTTGACCCCAAAAGGCAGAGGTTGCAGTGAGCTGAGATCACACCACTGCACTCCAGCCTGGGTGACAGAGTGAGACCTTGTCTCAAAAAATAAGATAAAAAAAAAATAAAAAAAGAAATGTGTTTAATTTGTATTCAAACATTCATCAGGCACAACATTAAAATTATTAACAAAAACTACCTTATAAACAGAACAAAAAATAGTTTTAATGTTACACAAAACAAATACAGCTTTACAAATATGGCTTCAATATAGCTGAAAATGAAAGTTCTGCTCTTGTGCTATACTTTTCATGTTGTGGTCAACATAAAATCTGATTCTTCAGTAAGTTTATTTTATTGTGTCTTGTACTAATGTGAGTAAATTAAAATGCCAATAATTGGCCAAAGAATATATATTTACTATAGTCTCATATATTGTGGCTAAATTATGGATCAAGAATAGTCACTCACTGCCTCATCTCTGTATCAGTCAAATTCATTGATGCGTATGTATGTTCCTACATATGTATGTATACATTCACACACAATGCATACATGCATACACAAATATTCACACATACACATACACACACCATGAATGTGTTAACAAATCTCATCAGTTTGTCTTGAAGATTTGAGTTTGTTTTAGGAGACAGTGTAACTAACTGAAAAAAATGAGTAGAAGTTAAGAGACTAGGTTTCAGTTTTAGAAGGAACAATGGCCCTGGAACTTAGGCAACAGATTTCTCATGTCAGACCTGAAAGAGCTCTGCCTTTGAAATCAGATTTTTGCCCTGTCTTTGTTTTGTTCGCTTTGTGATCTTGGGCAAGGTGTGTCATTTATGTATCTCAGTTTCCTTATACAAAAAACAGGAATAAATAATAATCCATAAGATTAAATAATATTAAGTGTAAGTAGTTCAAGACTTGAAGTACTCCACACATTTATTATGATTATTACATTGTCATTTCATTTTCTCAGTCTGTTTTACCTGTATAAGCAGATAGTACTTGTTTATAGAGCTGTTATATTGATCCGTTAAATAATTGATGTGAATGTGCTTTGAAAAAGTCATAAGGTCTTATTTCCCACCATGAGTTTAGGTTGTTGTTGGTAATCTTGGTTAAAGTTGAAGTCAGCTCACTCTAACATAAACACATTTATTATTTTATTTTATTTATTTGTTTGATTTTTGAGATGGAGTCTCGCTCTGTCACCCAGGCTGCAGAGCAGTGGTAGATCTTGGCTCACTGCAACCTCCACCTCCCGGGCTCAGGCAATTTGCCTGTCTCAGCCTCCCAAGTAGCTGGGACTATAGGTATGTGCCATTATGTCTGGCTAGTTTTTGTATTTTCAGTACAGATGAGGTTTCATTATGTGGGCTAGGCTAGTCTTGAACTCCTGACCTGAGATGATCTGCCTGCCTCAGCCTCTCAAAGTTCTGGGGTTACAGGCATGAGCTATCATGCCTGGCTTATAAATACATTTCATCTTTTAATCATAGCTCTTATTTTTTTGGTGTGTACCTCAGGATTGAAGACAATAGGGGATAAACCCTTTGAAAGGAATTTGGAGTTTCCAGCTGTTTTAGGTGGAAAATTAGTCTAAAATATCTTCCTTTCTGAAATAAATAGGATTTGAAAGAATTGATCCTAAGGCAAGTTTCTATAAATAAAAATATTTTTTCTTCATTTTTAGGATAAAACTGAGCACCCGTTCCTTAAAAAATGAAGTGGCTTAAATGACTGAAAAGATCTCACAAAGAAAATAACAAACATTTGTAATTTAAATGTATGTTTATGGGAGGACTAGACTCATATAAATCTAGAAAAAGCATTGGATTTAGAATCAGAAAACGGTCTAGGCCTTTCTCTGGCATTAATTAGCCAATTATCCGAGGTGAATCACTCATCTTTCCAGAGTCTCGCTTTTATTTTATCATCTTTAACACAAGGGAGTTAAATACATGATCTCTGGGCTCCTGTGTTAATTTAGGATTATATACTTTTTGAGAATATCAGAGATGCAAAGGAATAGAGGCTTGAACAAAAGAGATCTTTATTTCTCTGTCACATAAAATTCTGAACATAGCTCAGGGCTGGTGTAGGGACTGTAATCACCCATAGTGCTTCCAATTTCTTCTCCACTACAGACTCCTGTCATCATAGTCCAAAGTGGCAGTCCAGTCATTATGTCTGCATTTCAAGTAGCAAAATGGAAGGAGGAAGGAGGAAGAGCTTGAATTTACTACTTTTGCTTACATCACATTGGCCAGAACTTGCCACATGGCCACACCTACTTGCAAGGGAGGCTGGGAAATGTAGTCTGTTCCAAGCAGCCATAAGCCAAGCTGTTACTCTAGAATAGGGATCTTGGGCCACAGTTAGCCTGCTTCCTGCTTTTGTAAATAAAACTTTATTGGAACCCAATCATGCTCATTTGTTTGCACATGTCCATGACACTACAATAACAGAGGTGACTAGTGTAATAGACACTGTGGGGCTCACAAATTAGAAAATACTTACTATCTGGCCGTTAATAGAAAAACTTGTCAACTCTTGCTTTAGGAAAAAGAAGAGTAGTCATTGGAGAGTAAGTGGCAATCTCCGCTCTAGCGCCCTTCCAAATTCTATGATTCTGTGATAACACACAAACGAATAAATAAAAAGCACAAACACTTTATTTCATATGATGTAGTAATAAATTTAAAAATGTTAGTAAATACTAAAACGTGAAGTTTTCTCTTGTTTCAATGGGTCGAAGCTTGAGTTGTGCCTATTACATTGTCCTGTTTTTGTTCTGTCCGCTTCCTGATTTTATATGGCCGCTCTCAGTTCCCATCTAATTATCTAAGATGTTAGCTACTCTCCTGCAACTTTGAGTACAGAAATATTAATACTTTATTTGGCATGTGCCTTGCATAGCCTTCATTTTGGTGAAAATAAAAATGTGAAAAGATTCAGGGCTACCTTTGGTCCTGGTGAAGACTTCCTAGTATAATATCTGTGGTTATTGGTGAACCAGTGACCATCACACCATGAAAGAAGTCTATGGTTGTCAGTGGGAGGTACGTTACAGTCATAGTTGCTACACTGCATTTTCATCCTTTGCTGGTTCACATGTATCTTTGGGGTTAAATTTTAAATATTTACTGCATTTACTTCTTATAGTTTTTCAAGTTATATTGTTGTCTTCCAAAGAGAAGTTTTATCTGAAAATATATGATTTTATTATTAAAAACCAAGAATAAATAAGATCTGAGCAATAAGGGGAAATGATTAGATGATTTGCTGAGAGATTTAGAGATGGGTCTAATAAAATTTAAATTTTTGTAGGCACACAGGAACCATGTCATCTGTTTCCTTTCTAGTAATTTCTACCTAATTATTGCGGGAAATTAAGGAATTGGAGAGACTGAACGGAGTACAGGAAAGTGTTTATTTAATGTGTACACTGACTCAGCAGACATGTGTCCTGAAAGTCTGAGCCCAGAACAAAGAAAATGAGTTTGAGCATTTTGAGGCGGGCACTACGTGAAGCAGGAAGCTGGCTTACAGAAGCGAGAACAAAGGCTGCTGTGACACTTTTGCAACATGTCTTACATGTCTGGGAAAACTCGGTTTGCGGATTATGCTTCTCTGTCTTGTGACCTTGCAGCTGCGCAGGGAAGAAACGAACAGGAGTTTATAGAGCCTACAAAATATGAGGAGGGTAGATATGGTTAATGTTTCTTGGGAGAGACAGTTAATACTCTCTTCTAACTTTAACTTTGTAGGGGGCGCTACTTACATTCTTTTTAGCCTTGGCTAATACAGCAGTTCATTCTATGAGCTATTGTTATTTCTCTTACTATTATTATAATCTTTACTATTATTTCTTATGGCATTATTCTGTTATTTTCTTAATTTCCTACTTCACAATGACTAGTTTCTATAAGGCTGATCAATTAATGGATTTCTGAAACCTAAGTTCTCATAGACAGTAGGATTGATGTTCTCCACAAATGCTCCGACCGTTTGATTCCTAGAGTATGTTTGCATTTGTAAAACTTATTTTGTGGATTTCATTATCTGGTGGAATTGTACATGTCATTTTGAAACAAACAAACAAAATCTTCAGGTTGAAAGTGCAGTATTTAGCATACTGGTTAAGATTTTCAACCCATCTATCACTGTCTTGTCCAAAGTTCTTATTTTTTTCTGGCTTAAGCTGTCTTATTCAGAGAGCAAGGTGAACTGATTAATTTTTGAAGTTTCTTCTTGTTACAAAATGTTTTGATTTTTATTATCCTAGACTCCTGGTAAACTTTCTTTAATGAATAAATGGGGACAGTGTACAACTGGAGTATCATTTAATCCCCCGAATGCTGGTTCACGTTCCTCTTTCAGATTTTTGCTCAAATGGCCCCTTGTCAATGAGACTTTACCCAGGATCCCTCAGTTAAAAATGCAACACCTCTCCCTACTCCTCATTTTCCTTACTCCGCTGAGCATTTTTCTCTTTAGTATTTGTTACCTTCTAACATTCTGTACAATTTGCTTAATTATTGATTTGTCTGTTTCCCACGTTAGATTGTAAACTCAATCTGAGCAGGAATTTTAGTCACTTTTATTCCCTATGTGTCTCCAGAGTTTAGAACAGGCCTTGGCACAGAGTGGTTGCTCAATACATGTTTTCTGTATATAAACTTTAAAAATTACATATTTTTGTAAGTTTTCTGAAAGTTGTTTTTAAAAACATGTTTGTAAATAACCCAAAAATGAATTTTAGCTCAACTGCCATTTAAGTAATTGAAGATTAAAAACACAATGTGATAAGGGGCATCTATGGAAAAACCACAGCTAACATCATACTTAATGGTGACAGACTGGATTGTTTCTCCCTAAGATCAGGAACAAGGAAAGGATATCTGCTCTTGCTACTTCTATTCTTTGTTATACTGGAGATTAGGTCCAGGGCAGTTAAGGAAGAAAATGAAGAAAAGGCATTCAGATAGGAAAGGAGAAGTAAAACTATTTCTATTTACAGATTATGTGATCTTCTATAGAGAAAATCTTAAGGAATATATTATAAAAACTATTAGAACTAATGAATATGTTCAACAAGATTGCAAGATCTTACAAGATCAATATACAAAAATCTATTATATTTCTATTCAGTAGCATTGAATGAAAAATCAAATTAAGGAAACAATTTCATTTACATTAGCATCAAACAAATGAACTATTTAGGAGTAGGTTTAACAAAAGAAATGTAAAACTTATCTTCTGAAAACCACAAAACATTGCTTAAAAGTAAAAGAAAATGTTGGTCAAAAGATACAAAATTTCAGTTATGTAGAAGGAATAAATTCAAAAGATCTACTGTACAACATGGTGACTATAGTTAATAACAATGCAGTGCATTCCTGAAAATTGCTAAAAGAGTAGATTTTGTGTGTTCTCACTGCAAAAAAAAAGTATGTGAAGTAATGTATATTTTAATTAGCTCAATTTAGCTGTCCATAATGTATCCTCATTTCAAAATGATATGCTGTATCTGATAAATGTATACAGTTTTAATTTATCAATTAAAAAATTAAATGTTAAAAAATTAAGGAAAATGTAAATAAATGAAAAAACATTGCATATTCATGGATTGGAAGACTTAATATTATTAGGATGTCAATATTTCCTAAATTGATCTATCTGCAGATTCAATACAATCCCCACCAAAATTCCAACTGGTTTCTTTGCAAAAATTGGCAAGCTGCTTCTAAAATTCAGATAGAAATGTAAGGTACTGAGTATAGCCAAAACAATCTTGACAAAGAACAAAGTTGGAGGACTCATAATTCCTAATTTCAAAACTTACTGAAAATAACAGTAATCAAGACAGTATGGTATAGGATTAAAGAAGACAAAAACATCAGTGAAAACAGAATTGAGACCCCAGAAATAAACTTATATATCTATTGTCAACTGGTTTTTGACAAGAGTGCCAAGGCTATTCAATGAGGAGCAAATAGTCTTTTCAACAAATGGTGCTGGGACAACTGAATAGCCATGTGCAAAAGAATGAAGTTGGACCCCTACCTCATATCACATACAAAAAGCAACTGAAAATAAACTGAAAGCCTTAATGTAAGAGCTAAAATTATAATACTTTCAGAAATGAACATAAGCATAACTCTTTATGACCTTGCATTAGACAACAACCAAAGAAAAAATAGATGAGTTGGACTTCATCAAAATTTAAAACTATTGTTCATCAAAGGACACCATCAAAAACGTAAAAATGGGCCAGGCATGGTGGCTCATATCTGTAATTCCAACACTGGGAGGCCAAGACAGCAGGGTCGCTCAAGCCCAGGAGTTCGAGAGCAGCCTGGGCAACATAGGAATACCTCGTCTCTATAAAAAAATATAAAAATTAGCTGGGGGTGCTGGCATGTGCCTGTGTCCCAGCTATTTGGCAGGCTGAAGAGGGAGAATCACTTGAGCCTGGGAGGTTGAGACTACAGTGAGCCATGGCTGTGCCACTGTACTCCAGCCTGGGTGACAGAGCAAGGCCCTGCCTTAAAAAAAAAAAAAAAAAAAAGTAAAAAGACAACTTGCAGAATGGGAGAAAATATTTGCAAATCATATATATGCTAGGGCAGTTATATCTGGAACACATAAAGAACTTTTACAACTCAGTAATAAAAGACAAACCGATTAAAATGGGCAAAGTATCTAAGTAGACATTTCTCCAAAAAAGATGTACCAATGTCCAACAATAAGCACATGGAAAGATGCTCAACCTTGTCTGTTATCGGGGATATGCAAACCAAAACCACAACGAGGTACCACCTCACACTCAGATGGCTAAAATCAAGTATTATCTGTGATAATAACAAGAGTTGGTGAAGATGTGTAGAAATTGGAACGCTCACACTGCTGCTGAGAATGTGAAATGGTGCAGACACTTTGGAAAACAGTTTGGCACTTCCTCAAACACAGAGTTAACATATGATCCAGTCATTCCATTTCTAGGCATGTATCCAAGAGAAACAAAAATATACGCTCACACAAAACTTGTACATGAATGTTCATAGCAGCATTATTTGTAATAACCAAAAAGTAGAAACAACCCAAGAGTGCATCCACCAATGCATGGGTAAATATTATTAATAAAATGTGATCTAGAAATGCAATGAAATGTTATTTGGCCATAAATAGGAATGAAGAACTGACACATGCTTCAACATAGATGAACCTGGAAAACATACTAAGTGACAGAAGCCAGGCACACCTATTGTATGACTCCATTTATATGGAAGGTCTCGAATAGGCAAACCTGTGGAAGTAGAAATTAGAGTGGAACTAGAAACTAGGGCTGGAGCAGTGAGGGGTGAGGGAGGACTGGGTGTGATAGCTAATGGGTATGGCGTTTCTTTTTAGGGCGATGAAAATTTCTAAAATTTGAGTGATGATTGCATGTTTCTATGAATATACGAAAAACATTAAACTGTACACTTTAAGTAGGCAAATTGTATAGTACGTGAATTATAGCTCAGAGAAACTGTCAATTAAAAAAAAGAAACACAATATGTCTAATTAGTGATCTGACTCTATTTATGAAATGGCTGCTCTGGTCTTCCCTATTCACTTGACAGAATTAATAAGGTTTCTCAAGAGCAAAATTTCTACCTGGTCCCAGTGGGGCAAGGGGCTCTAATAGGTATAGTTCAGATGTGCAGATGTTTGTCTCAATTTTTTCCCCATATACAGAGTTTGAAAAGTCTGCTTACTTCTCCCAGGGGAAGGATAGCTTTGTCAGGGTTTTGCAGTTCTGCTATTAGTGGGCGTCATGACGATGAACTGTCTCGATGGAAAAGCTCTGGGCTGCTGGATTTGGACAACAATGGACAGAGGAGAAGTTGAAAGTTGCTGACAGAAAATGGATCTTGCCCAGAGGGCCTCCAAAGAGGGTTTTGCGCTTGGCATGGGCCGCATCTGTGGGCTTTACCTGTATGAATGGAAACCCAGTACAGAAAATTGATACCAACGTCGTTTGAGGCTTATTTTGATAGCTGAAAAAGTTAGTAAGGTATTATTGTTCTCCTGTGAAATTTCCCCTACAAAGCCCCCTACCCACCTTTCCACTGGTTTGCTTAGAGGTTTTCACCTTCAGTTTCTCAGCACTGGGGAAAACGGAAGTAAACACTGTGATTTTTGCATTTCATCATTTCGAGTGGTTTTGGCCCTCTGTGGGTTTATCGCCTGGATGCAGAAAATTCTTTCAGGTCTGTAAGCCATAAAGGATGAAATATTAATTTGATTTGATTTTTGAATCCCTTTCATAAAACAGCTCAGCCTTCTCTTTTGTGCATTATTTCAGCCAGAGCTTTACAGAAACCCGAAATGAAAAGCATGGTTGTTTTCACTGTTGAATGTTCCTTTCTATTACCTTTCCTTCAGTGATCCCCAGACCTTGAATCCTGAGATTGGGGTTCTCATATTTCTCTCCTACTGCACAGTGTCTCCCTGTGTTGGTAAAGAGTTGAAGAAAGTGTTATTATGGGTGAATGAGATCCATTTGGCCTAAGAGGAGTTAAATACGGGCTTTGTATAAATATCTCCCTGTTGAAGTCATCGACGCTAAGGTTTTTAGAAGTGTGTAATTCCTTTGAAAGCCTTTACTAAAAATTTCAGCAAGGCTACGCTAGAAATTCAAGGGCATTCTCCTTGGGTTAGCTGTAAGTGGTCCCACGGGAGCCACACTATGATTGTCAGGGGGAACCTGACAGAGGAAACTGAGGCTGATAAAGTCTACTTCTGTATCCTCTAACTAAAGTTATAGAGGGGCAAAACTTGAGACAGCTGGGGTGCAGCAGCTTGAGCTAAGCGAGCTAACCCCCCAGCTTATCTGCCTCAAGAGAATTCCTAAAAGAACTTACTGTAAGTTCTTCTACTCTGCCTAAAGACTTTTTCAGGTACTGGCAGCTTTGACTGCAACAAATGCTCAACACATGCAGGCTGCTTTTCCTAAACCTAAGTTCAAACAGGGCTTTGCTACTCCTCTTTTAAGTTTTGGCTTGAAGCTATGCTGTGAAATATGATGGCTATAAAGAAATAGTTTGTTCTCTGTCTTAAATGGCCACTGAGTTCAAAGAAAAAGGTACCTTAAATTAATTCTAGTGATACATCTTGTTCATCGTTTATGAAGGGATTGCTGAATTTTTTGCAACAGTAAGATTGAGATATATGAAAGAGAAAGAGATATACTGTGCTTTTAAACTTTGTGGAGTCATTTATAGTTTGTGAGGATGTATACTTACTGTGCTGTCTATTCTCAACTCAGTTAAAATTTGCTAGCTTCAAGGTTTGGGTTTTTAAACAATCTTTTTAGTTGTTTCCTTCTGATAGTAATTGATACTTACTTCCTATAGGAAAATGTTTGCAAGATACAGTGGAAGCTTAAAAGGGTAAAATTATTTATTCTGAGCAAGAGGAAAAGGTGTCTTTTGAATCATCGAGTTAGAAGCTTAGGCTTTAGAAAAGTGAAATAACCTTGAGTCAGTTTCCTTGCTCCAGAATCCTTTAGGTGTTTCTTCCTCTGTGATGTGGAGAGAATGCTGTATTCCTTCCAATCTCACACTTTTGCTGGCAAGGTGCACCATGATTTTGAGTTACTATGAAAGAAAAATGCTTCTAATTAGATTATGACATAAGGCTTGCAGACTATTGATTGTAAGACATATGTTGGGTTCAGGGCATAAAAATCCATGACATTTGAGGATTAAATGAGATACTGTATTTAGAGCAGTTATCACAGTACCTGGCATGTAATCAACATCTGTGTGTGTATGCGGTTGCTTGTGGATGCGTGTGTGTGCACTTGCACACAAAAAGAAAAAGGGAGGTGGGAAGGAGGGAGAGAGAGAGAGAGAATGAATGAGTAAATAAATGGTACTTTCGGCCGGGCGCGGTGGCTCAAGCCTGTAATCCCAGCACTTTGGGAGGCCGGGACGGGTGGATCACGAGGTCAGGAGATCGAGACCATCCTGACTAACACCGTGAAACCCCGTCTCTACTAAAAAATACAAAAAAAAACAAAAAACAAAAAAAAACCAAAAACTAGCCAGGCGAGGTGGCGGGCGCCTGTAGTCCCAGCTACTCGGGAGGCTGAGGCAGGAGAATGGCGTGGACCCGGGAGGCGGAGCTTGCAGTGAGCTGAGATCCGGCCACTGCATTCCAGCCTGGGAGACAGAGCGAGACTCCGTCTCAAAAAAAAAAAAAAAAAAAAATGGTACTTTCTTCTTTTCTAGGTACTCATTCTGCTTTCTTGTCCCTCCTGTGTGCCCAGCCAGGCAACAGGAGAATCCACATGTCATAATGGCTTACAATGATATTCCTTATTTATTGATAGTCTTATGTTTGCAAGCCATTTATTTTCAACAGAACTTAAGAAAACTTTGGACATAGAAAACACAGAAGGGCAGTGAAACTAGAGCAAAGAAATGACAATGTTTAATATTCTGAGAGTCTGTCTGTATTAATTTAATTCACCATGGTAGGACATTCTGCACCACTGTAATTTCACAACAGATAAGAGGTTTCAGAGACTGATATTGTCCTCTGCATTTCCTTTGATGGCTTGGCAGTTTAATAAGCTTTTGCTAATAATGTTCAATTCAGAATCTTGGTAAAAGTGAGATTTTTCAGGCATCAATCTAGATATTTAGTGCTTATCAGTTTTAAACTGATTTTAGCAATTTATTTTAACCTCAAGTTAGATCTTAGATTCTCTATTTGTAAAATGGGATACAACCTAGTTCCAGGAATAATTGAAAACAGAAATTAATGAGTAAATCACTTGAAGATTTTATATAATAAATTAAAAGTTATATAAGATTTTATATAATAAGTTCAAAATGAATGTTTGTTCTTTCATCCAGACACACACTAGGCATTGGTCAGTGCTAAATAAATAGGAAGATGCTAAAATACAGACAAGAACCTTAAAGAAAGATAACAGAAAGACAGAGAATAAACACAATAGGAGTGGCGGGTGTGATGACAGGGGCTAGCCCTGGGTACCATA
Source organism: Mandrillus leucophaeus (assembly GCF_000951045.1). Classification (NCBI taxonomy): domain Eukaryota; kingdom Metazoa; phylum Chordata; class Mammalia; order Primates; family Cercopithecidae; genus Mandrillus; species Mandrillus leucophaeus. The sequence goes on along the minus strand of NW_012101665.1, from coordinate 3,744,555 downwards.
AAAGCACATTGTTGTTGTCTTAACAATAGCAACGACAGCACAATTGAAGCTCCCTGAACCTATGATACACTCTTGATAATGAATGGGTTGCCTAATTTTGTTCTCTCCTTAGGTTTAGGTTTTCCTGTGCTCCAAATCATGCTTTAAGCTTATGCATATTTTCTGTGTCTATTTACAATACAAATTGGCAAGAATTGGAGCGAAAGAGGAAAAATGCAGTCATTAGCTTTTATATTTGGTAATTAAATAAATATTATGTTTTCATAAAGACCGTTTGGCTCCATGCAGCCACAAAAGGAAAGCAATATTGGGATCCAGAATAAAAACGTCAAAATCTAATGTTGCGGCATAATAGTGCTTGACAGAGAAAGAAAGAAAGTAGGACAATTAATGTCTATTTGCTTGGATAAATGAGTAGATAAAAGATTTCCAGCTGGAAAGCAGCAGGATATTCCCAGACCTTGTATGAGCAAAGCAGAATCTTCTGCGTTGTCAGCACTTAATGTTGCAGTGAGTTCTTTAGATTCAGATAAAAGACATGCTGCTAAATATCTAACAGAGGTTTATGTGTTAGGAACACATAGTAAGTAAATATCAAGGTTTGTGTATTTAAAGAACATGTAGAGGTTTATGTTGGGCCACTAATAGATTGCTTCAATTCAATTCTATAGATTAAATAGCATATAAGAATTTGCCTGATTATAATTCCAACATATGTGTGCAAATTTAAACCCATAATGTTAGGCAGATAATGAAGTTCATACTTGTTAAAACGATGATGATGATGGCCAGCATTTATTGAGTGTATGCTGTTGGTCAGACACTGTTCTAAGTCTTTCACAGGTCTTAATTCATTTAATCCTAACAATCCTATGAAGAAGATACTATTATAATCCACATTTCAGTGAAGAGAAAATCCGAGGCCTGGAAATGTTCAGTAACTTGCCTGAAGACATGCAACTTCTAAGTGGCTGAGCTGAGATTTGAACTCAGGGGATCTGGCTGCAGAGCCCAGACTCTTACCTGGATCTGCCTCTTGAACATAAGGAATTGCGTTGGGCTCTCTCCTCTACGGCTGGCACCTAGGGCCTCGGGTGCCTGGGGTTGGTGCAGGCATTCCCATCTTCCCACACTGTGTCCCCCTTGTCCTCCCCACCGAACGTATGGAAGTGTCCTTGGGTATCCATCCGTTGATGGCCTTTTCCCCACCTGCTTCTCATCTGCGCTCCCTAGGTCTTGGCCATTAGAGGGCGCGTGGAGCAGGAACTCGCAGGTCCCTCCGAGGCTGGGAACCGGGCAGGGTCAGGGGCAGAGGCGCAGAGAGGTGAGGGGCCCAGAGAGGTGAGGGGCGCAGAGAGGTGAGGGGCGCAGAGAGGTGAGGGGCGCAGAGAGGTGAGAGGCGCAGAGGTGAGAGGCGCAGCGGAGGGGCGAGCTGAGACTCTTTGGGGCCTGGGGACAGAGGGAAGGGTAGGAGGGCACCAGCCAGGGACGTGAATTTGAGCTCAGACAGGGCTAGCGGCAGGACCGGCAGGACCGTAACTTCTGCCAGGAGAACCCATCATTTATATTTATTTTTTCCACCCCCAGTAGGGAGTGGGCAGGCGGGGAGGCCTAGATGTCGCGTGGTGGCGGATGGAGAAACTGACTCCCAGCCCCTCCATAAGCTCACCGGGACTACTAGAGCTGCTGTACCTGGAGCCAGCGGCTTTGAGTAGGGGGAAGTAAGAAGGCCCTGAACTGTCCGATCCCATCCCCGCTGCTCGACCCAAGACGCGTGTAATTCTCCAAAGCAAACTTTGGATCTTTCTCTGACTGGAGATCCAAGCAATGTCCATATTCGCGTAAATAAGTGGTCAGATTGTTTTGTTTTGATAGTGCAGCGAGATGCAGATGACGGGGGCGCCGAAGAACATTTTCAAGGGTCTTCACTCTGTTTAATGTGCCCTCATATTTACTGATGACAAATGTTCTGTGTTTGAGAGCCTAATGCTAACTAGGATGCATAATCAAATAAATTATGCTGCTTTTTAATTATGACTCAGCTACCAGCATGGAGATTTGTTGTTATCCTGAGGCTGTAGTACAGTGTCTGAGACTCCGTAATTGCTTAGTTGAAATGGAAATTTTATGAATAAAACGTTTTCATTCTAAAGGTAAATTAATCACATTGATAGCATGTGTACGTTTGCTTTTGGGGGAGGGTACGTTATTCGCCAGCTCATCTCACCCCAGAGCTCTGGATAAGATTCCAGGGACCTGTTGGGTGTAAGAGACAGCTGTGATAATGTGGGCTCAGCGTGGGGCTGGGAACAGAAAACGTCAGTTTCCATCCAAACTCCCCTGTTTGTGCTGCGCACTGTAGAGCAGGTCACTTTCCTGAGCCTTCAATCTCCTCATCTGTAAATGGGCCATGCGGGTCGGGCGCGGTGGCTCACTCCTGTAATCCCAGCACTTTGGAAGGCCGAAGTGGGTGGATCACCTGAGGTCAGGAGTTCGAGAACAGCCTGGCCAATATGGTGAAATGCCATCCCTACTAAAAATACAAAAATTAGCTAGCCAGGTTTGGTGACCAGCACCTATAATCCTAGCTACTTGAGAGACTGAGGCAGGGGAATCACTTGAACCTGGGAGGCAGAGGTTTCAGTGAGCTGAGATCACACCACTGCACTCTAACCTGGGCGACAAGAGTGAAATTCTGTCTAAAAAAAAAAAAAAAAGCCATTGCCGATTTCATAGGACTCTGGTGAGGATTACAGGATGAACACTGGCTGCCAGGCAAAACTGACTTTAAGTTAAGCTCAATCTTCCTCTGCTTCTTTTTGCGGGTTGTTGAACATGCAGGAGCATGCAACCATGCACGTGAATGCAGCTGCAGACTTCTGGTGTCCAATATAGTTTGGATCCGTAGTACCCTCTATTACATATTCTTAGTAGTGCTGCCTTCACTTTCCCACCATGGTTTTTCCAACCCTTGGCCACATTTAAAGTTCTCAATATCTCTTCCTTCTAAGAGGTGGTTTTGTTTTCAATTGCACAGAAAAAAAAAAAAACCCCAACAAAAATCAAAGCTATAAAAAATGAATCTGCAGCATGTTATGAATTCTAGGAGGAAAAACGTCTGCAATGAAATATGCCAGAATGCAATCAGTGGATTTTTGTTCCTTCCTACTTTGCTGTTTTCCTTCCTACTTTTCTATGTTTTTCAACTGTTTTGTTAAAATATGTATTACATTATGTGTATAAAATAATGGAAAAATAAAACAGAAAAACTAACATTGTAAAGCTACTACTCATCCACGGATTTATCCCCTGTTCTAGCCCAGAGAAGGGAGTCTCTCTCCCCCATTCATGGCTAAGTTGATTATCTGTGCTATTAATTCTATATTATCCTGACTTCTCAAGGATCTTGCGTTGTCATTAGCTGAACTTTCCCCTCCACATTCAACCATTCATTATCTTTTTAGTTTATTTTCCTCAGTATATAAATATGCTTGAGTCCTCTCTGCATCCTAGCAAACAGATACAACCCTCCAAACCCCAAGCCTACCCTGGTCCCAGTCTAATTCTAGACCCATATCCATTCTTCCTTTTACATGCAAAGTTCTAGAAAGAGCTGACTGGATTTCTCAAACTCTAGGGCCTCATGACTGACTACTCAGCCCATCACAGTCTGGTTTCCACTTGCGTGACACTCTTAAAATTGCTCTTGTCAGACGTCCAGTGACACATTGTCTCACTTCAGTCTTTCTTACTGGACTTCTCTAATGCATTTGATACTGTTGTCTATTTTCTCCTTGAAACTCTCTTCTTGGTTTCTTGGTTTTCTTTTCTTTTCTTTTTTCTTTTGTTTTTTTGGGATGGAGTCTCACTCTGTCACCCAGGCTGGAGTGCCATGGTGCAGTCTCAGCTCACTGCAACCTCTGCCTTTTGGGATCAAGCAATAATTCTCCTGCCTCAGCCTCCCGAGTAACTGAGATTACAGGCATGCACCACCAAGCCCCACTGATTTTTGTATTTTTAGTAGAGCGGGGTTTCTTCATGTTGGTCAGGCTGGTCTAGAACTCCTGACCTCAAATCATCTGCCTGCCTCACCCTTCCAGAGTGTTGGGATTATAGGCATGAGCCACCATGCCTGTTCTCTCTCCTTGGTTTTCTATGGCACAGTTGTAATGGTAATAATTACAATTTTTTTTTTTTTTTTTTTTGAAAACAGAGTCTCACCTTGTTGCCCAGTCTGGAGTGCAATGGCACATCTTGGCTCACTGCAACCTCTGTCTCCTGGGTTCAAGCCATTCTCCTGCCTCAGCTTCCCAAGTAGTTGGGATTACAGGCACCCACCATCTTGCCTGGCTAATTAATAGCTACAATTTATATTATGTACCAAATACTATGTACTGTGTCTACTTATAGATAGTTCCTGTAATCTTCATTCTAAGGCTAAGGTAAAAGGAATACATCTCCATGACAAGGCAAAAAATCCTGAGTTAGAAGGTTTAGGAAGCCTGCATGATTACATGGCTACAAAAAATGGAGTGAGAATTTGAACTCCAGTCTTTCTGAATCCAAAATCCAAGTTTTTCCGGCTTCTGACATTTTTGTTTCCCACATTTCCTCCACCCTCTGTGGCTGTCCATTTTCAACTTGCTACGTGGGCTTACCTTTTTATGATACCGCATTAACATTGGCACTCTTCTGGATGTTGGATGTTAGTTTTGGCCTTTTTGTTTTCTTACTCTGCACCATCTTGTTGGAGCATCTCATTTATGCCATGAATTCATCTCCTGGCTATAAATCCCCCAGCCAGCTCTTTGTTGATCTTGCAGCCCACAGACACACTGGGTGAGGCATTTCACCTGATTGTTCCTCAGGCCCTTCACAATCAACAAGTCTACAATGGGGGCCATTGAGCTGCTCTGCTCACACATTTCCTCCTCATATTCCAGATTTCTTCCTTCATCTGGTGTCATGTAGTCATCCTTCCTCTCTCCCTGTCCTTATCTAATTTATTGGGCCATCTTTGTAGGGCCCTACTGTGGCTCACAAGGACCTTTGCAGTCATCCCCCTGACCACTTCTCTGACTTGAGTTTTGACCCCATCTAAGCTGTCTTGCATGTCGTTTCAAGATTGATCTTTGTAATACAGAGCTTCCATCCTGTCAACCGCAGCTCAGAATTCTTCAGCGGCCTCTATGATCAGAAATACAACCTGAGCTCCTTTCCATGGTCTTTCATGGTCTCCGTTTTCCCTAACTCTCTTCTCCAGGTCTTTCCACCTCCCAGCTGCTTCCTTTCCATACTCAATATTTTGTATTGCATTGAATCCTCAATTTCATTATTTCATGCCTCTGTGCATGTATTTTCTTTGTGCAGATATTTTCTTTGTGTAGGATAGTCTCTGTGCTGGTCCTTTGGGCAGATTCTGTCTCACCTATTGAGAGTCAACTCAAATACTGCCACTTGTGTGAAACCCTCCCAGATTTCATTCAGGGAAGACTCTCTCCCTACACTTCGTATAATTATTTTATTGTATTCTAATTTCTATTAAGTTGTTTGTTTCTCTTTTAGATTGTAAGGTTCTTGGGGGCAGGCACCATAATGATTTCTTTATTTTATTTTATTTGTTTGAGATGGAGTCTCACTCTGTCACCCAGACTGGAATGCAGCCCCACGATCTTGGCTTACTGCAACCTCTGCCTCCAGGGTTCAGTCAAGCGATTCTCCTGTCTCAGCCTCCTCAGTAGCTGGGATTACAGGTGTGCACCACCAAACCTGCCTAATTTTTGTAGTTTTAGTAGAGACATGGTTTTGCCATGTTAGCCAGGCTGGTCTCAAACTCCTGACCTCAACTGATCTGCCAACCTCAGCCTCCCAAAGTGCTGGGATTACAGGTGTGAGCCACCACATCTGGCCAATTTCTTTATTTTTTTACAATGAAAAATAACTTACCCAGAAGTACATTAAACATAATTTAGAAATTATTATAAAGTGAACACAGTGTAACTGCCTTAGTTCATTCAGGTAACTGTAACAAAATTACCATAGACTGGGTGAATGCTAAACAACAGAAATTTGTTTCTCACTGTTCTGGAGGTTGGGAAGTCCAATAACAAGGCCCTGGCCCTGTGTGATGAAGGAGGGCCCAATTTCTCATAGAAGGCTGTCTTCTCACATGTGACCTCCCACCATGTAACTTCACATGGAAAGGTGAGGTAGCTCTTTCAGGCCTCTTTTATAACGGCACGAATCCCATTCATCAGGCCTCCCACTCTTGTGACCTAATCACCTTCCAAAGGTCCCACCTCCTAATCACCTTGGGGATTAGGATTTCATCATGTGAACTTTTTGGGGACACAAACATTCAGACCACAGCAGTAACTATTACCCAGGTCATGGCAAGAAGTATTTTCAGCACCAGAGGAACCTCCTGCATCCCTTCCTGATACCATGAATCCCTATACTATCTTGGCTTTTGTGTTAATTACTCCTGGTTTTTCTTCATAGTTGTACTACCTGTTTGCACATTCCCAGACAATGCTGTTAATTTTACAAGTTGTTGAACTTCATATCAACGTAGTCATGTCATGTGCATTCTGTTGCATTTGGTTCCTTCTGTTCATCATTGTCTTTGTATAATTCATCATACAAAGCTGTATGTAGCTATGTTTCTTTCCATTTAATGAGTGTATAGAGGCACTCCTTTATATAGATATACTATACATGATATATTTATTAATGGACATTTGGTTTATTTCCAGTTTTTTACTATTACAGTGCTTCAAATATCTTGTCCACTTCTTTTGGTACCCACGTGCACAAGTTTTTTCAGGGTATAGATTCAAGAATGGAATTGATTGCCACAGGGTGTGTATATCTTCAACTCTACCAGATAATGCCAAACTGTTTTTCAAAGTGAGTGTTGAGATTTACATCCTGCCAATGTGTTGAGAGTTCCCATTACGTTCCATCTTTAACGTGTGGTATTGTTAGACTTTACAATTTTCACCAACATGATTGGTGTGTAGTGGTATTTCACTGTGGTTTTCAAATTAAAAAAATTATTTTATACATTACATTCATACATATTTATGAGGAACACGTGGAATGTTGTGACATGCATAGAATGTGTAATGATCAAATTGGGGTATTTAGGGTACCTGTCGCCTGAGTATTTATCATTTCTATGTTAGGTGCATCATCTGTATTTCCTTCTGTATAATGAGGTTGACCCCCTTTCACGTGTTTATTGTTTGTCTGGATTTTTTCTTTGGTGAAGAACTTACTCAAGTTTTATTCACTTTTGTAATGGGTTGCTTGTCTTTATTTTATTGCTGTATAAAAGTTTTTATTGAAATCTGGATGTGAGTCCATTGTTGATTGTATGTGTTGAAAATAATATTATACTATAAAATTACACACAATGAAGATGTATTGATTACAGTAATTTTTGATTCTTTACCTTAGTACTACTGAGCAAGAGAGAGAATAGATAAGATGAATAATAGTGTACATGAGTTCAAATTAATCCTCTCCTTCTCTTCTCCCCAGGGGTTATTATCGTTCCCAGTGCTGGTGTTGGTATTGTCCTCGGAGGCTACATTATCAAAAAATTGAAACTTGGTGCCAGAGAATCTGCAAAACTAGCAATGATCTGCAGTGGTGTGTCTTTACTGTGTTTTTCAACCCTATTTATTGTTGGATGTGAAAGCATTAATCTAGGGGGCATAAACATCCCTTATACAACAGGGTAAGTACCTCTTAAGAACCGCGTCGTATCTGCATGATGGAGGTGCAAAGCCCCATGGTGTTTGTGCATCTGCAGTCAGACTCGCACCCCTCCCTCCAAGCTGTTCTCCCTGTGTGTTCTCTGTGTGCTCTGCCTCTCCAAGTGGAGCATGCACTCCTGCAGAGCAGAAGCCAGGGTCTCCTCTTCCTCTGTGCCCCTTCTGACCCTCACAGAGGGACTTTCATAGCATTTTAATTACATCAGATGAGGACGAAGTGCTCATTGGATTAATGAAAATTGTTCAGTTTTTATTGTAATGTTTTGAATGGGGAATGTGTTTCTGTAGCTCAAAAACATAAAATTCAATGGAAATACAAGGTACGTTGAAACCTCTTGCTCTTACTCAAGTCCTCCATCCACCTAGCTCTTCCCATTCCTCCAACCGAAGATGAAACAGGTAACCCCTTTCATTCATTTTTTGCATATCCTTCCAAGGCTTCTTTATTGAAGACACTGTGGATATGTATTTTCAATTGTCCCTCTTTTGTATCTAAAATAGAGCATTCATACATGCTTTGCTGAGCTTTTAAAAAATGGAACAATATAGCTTGGAGATCTTTGTGTATTGGTAGTAACAATCTGAAGCATAACTCCCCTTTACCGTGACTGTATTGCAGGCTGAGCATTCTCTTAAGTGCTTGACATATGTTAATCCATGAATCCTCTCAATAACCCTATCAAATAGGTACTGTTATCATCCTGAATTTACAGATAGCAAAACGGAGGTACCAATCACATGTAACCAGTGGACTGATGACAAATGTTTAAATGGCTCTCTAAAAAAGGCTCATGGCCGGTGCGGTGGCCCAGACCTGTAACCCCAGCACTTGGGGGATGCTGAGGCAGGAGGATAACTTGAGACCAGGAGTTCAAGACTAGCCTGGGCAACATAGTGGTAACCCATTTATACAAAAAGTAAAAAGTAAACAAAAGCCTTGATTTGTAGCATTTGTCAATTCTGAGATGTAAATACACCCCTGTGGATGATTTCACGTCATCAACTTGTCGACCCTGAACACTGAGTTGGGAGGAGGTGCTCAGTCACACACCATTGTATAATGTTTCTATCATACAGGTGGAATACACTTAAATAGCCTAGACAACAGCATAGATAATAGTAAAATAATTAGAAGGTGATGAATTTTACGTATTTATTATCCTTGTCTTTAATATCATTTAATTATATGTTCATATAATTTAATTTTTAAAAATAGTTGTGTTAAACAAACAATTGACAAAATCCCTTAGAATTTCACAGTAGAATCTTGTCATCCAGGGTGGCTGCCTCCAGTGTGGCACTGCCCAGAACCCAAGACTTAACCTCAAGCAATCTGGCTACAGTGTCTGTGCCCATAAGTACTACCTTTAACCACTGCATAGCGTTCCATTATATTCCACTTTGTGTCTAACCTGCCCCCATTTGGTGGGCAGTGGGTTGTTCCTAATCTTTAATTGTATTTATTTATTTATTTATCTATTTATTTATAGACATGGTCTCACTATGTCTATGTCTCACTATGTTGCCCAGACTGGTCTCGAACTCCTGGTCACAAGTGAGCCTGCTGTCTCAGCCTCCCAGATAGCTGGGATTATGGGCACATGGCACCGTGCCCAGTTAATTTTTAGTTGTTAAAAGCAATGCTGCAATAAATAACTTCAAGGCATTTATCACTTCTCTTGTGTGCTCTGTATGTACAGGATAAGTTCTCAGAAGTGAGATTGAATAAATAGTACCAAATTACCTCCACAGGTGTTGTACCAATTTTTGCCCTCACCAGCAATGGATATGAGTGCTGTTTTCCCCACAGCCTCACCAAAAGAAGGTGGAAAGCTCTTCTGTGAGAGTTATGAAAACCTTAACTTTTATTTCTTTTCTTTTTTCTTTTCTTTTTGAAACAGAGTCTCTCTGTGTCCCCCAGACTGGAGTGCAATGGTGTACTCATGGCTCACTGCAGCCTCAACCTCCCAGGGTCCAGGGATCCTCTATCCTCAGTCTCCCGAGTAGAGAGGGTCTCCAGGCATGCACCACCATGTCTGGCTAAGTTTTTGTATTTTTTGTAGAGACGAGGTCTTACTTTGTTGCCCACGCTGGTCTCAAACTCCTGAGCTCAAATGATCCTCCCGCCCCAACTTCCCAAAGTGCTGGGATTACAGGCGTGAGCCACTGTGCCCAGCCAACCTTTACTTCTTAACTACATGTATTTTTGTTAGGATCTGCTCATTTAACAGAGCTTCATTGGCCAAGTTTTGGTGCTTGGTGCCAAGAAACACTTCTGTGTCCTTTTGTTTCTCAGTGGAGTTTTATGTTATAAAATGTTCCACTTTGCATTTGAATAACAAAAGCTTTGATTTCATCTAGCCAATTTAGAATGTTTGGGGGTGAGGAGAAGGAATAACAAATCAGAGTTTATTTAGATTATAGAATTCTGTGCCATCTTTTGTCCTGGGGGTTATTTTTTCTACCAGAAGACATCGGTGTGTGTATGCGTAAGATGCGTGCACTGGGTATGTGGCTTCTTGATAGTGCCTAATAGGATGGCACAAAAAATAAAGTCTTCAAAAATGGACAAGCAGTATAGAATAAGAACTCAGGTTCTGGAGTGGAATTAGAATTTGGATCTTGACTCCGCTTGGCTGGTTGCTTAACACTAAACCTCAATATCTACCTCTGTAAATTGGGGTGATGTTAGCAACAATCTTAGAAGGTTGTGGGCAAGGGTTATGTATGTAACATGTGTAAAGCTCTCAGCTAATGTGAGGCACTGAAGGCTAGCTCTTGTCATTAGTCATCACTAATAAATTAAGAATAATTTCTATTTCTATCAAATTATTTTTTTATTAAAATTAGAGAACATAAATAGAATTAAAAAGTTCATAACAAAAACACAGTAGTCTTATGACTAACTCTGATTTGCAGGGGCAATAATTTTAAATTCCTTTTAGCTGTTTCTTTTGCAATGTATCTCTGTATTTTTCAGAAATACTATATAAATTAATCAAACTAAGGTGTTATTTGTGACTTCCTAGCTTGGCAAATGAGGAACTTCACTTTACAAATTGTGGTCAAATCCTTTTTTGGTATTTTCATGTTAAATTTATGACATATGGATTGTCAATGAAAAGAGTCAAACTCTGTAAAATATTTGAAGAGATTTATTCTGAGCCAAATATGAATGACCGTGGCCTGGGACACAGCCCTCAGGAGGTCCTGAGAACATGTGCCCAAGGTGGTCGGGGTACAGCTTGGTTTTATACATTTTAGGGAGACATGAGACTTCAATCAAATACATTTAAGAAGTACATTGGTTTGGTCCAGAAAAGCGGGACAGCTCGAAGCAGGGGCCTCCAGCTTATAGGTAGTTTAAAAAATTTCCTGGATGACAATTGGTTGAGTTTATCTGAAGACCTGGGATCCATAGGAAGGAATGTCTGGGTTGACATGAAGGACTGTGGGGACCCAAGTTCTTATTTGCAGAGGAAGCCTTCCAGTAGCAGGCTTCAGAGAGAATAGGCTATGAAATGTTTCTTATCAGACTTCAAGTTTGTGTTGATGTTAATGTTGGAGAGGTATAATGAGGCATGCCAGATTCCCCACTTTCCTTCCTGGTCTGAACTGATATCTCAGGTTAAATTTTAAAAGAGCCCTGGCTGAGGAGGAAGTCCATTCAGTTGGTTGGGGGGCCTTAGAATTTTATTTTTGGTTTACAGTATCGTGATTAGATTTCCTTATTTGTGTAACACTGATTTTTCTGGAATTAATAATTACCTTATTTTCATTTACTTTGTGTTCTTTGAATCTGCATCTAGTTTCCCACACCCTCTGAGAGCTCAAAAAATATCTCAACATAACCTTCCCCCTATTTGATGAGCTCACGATTCCATTTGCCCACTCCTTGGAGTCATCCATGCAGGGCCCACAGTCCCCCTACTCTCATCTGGACACAATGTTTCTGGGCTGGCTGCCCGGCTGTCATCCTGAGAATTCCTTTGCCTCTCTCTGTATTGATCCTTTGTTTTTTGGACTCTATGGAGTCCTCTTTTTTGATTTACTCCCTCATTTTGATGGAGCACAACCTCCAGTAGCTACAAAAAGGCTGTATAGGCTGTAACTTTGTTTTTTTGGGAGACTTTTTATTATATATATTGATAAATATTATATATAGACATATACACACACATACACACTGTTACATTTGATTGCCAATTTGGCTGAAATTTTGGATGAGTCATTTTTACTCAGAGTTTTGAAGTTTTTGCCCCATTGTCATCTAATTTCTAATGCTCTTGTTAGAAGTCTGGCTTTTCTTTTTCCCAATGCTTTGTAGGAGATGTATTTTTCCTTCCTGGGAGCTTCCTTTTATTACTAGTATTTCAGAATTTCACTATGATGTGTTTTGAGATGGATCATTTTGATTTTTTGCTAGGCACGTGGTGAGCTCTTTCTGTCTGGAGACTATATTTTATAGGTCTGTTTTTAAACTTTAATTTCTTTTTTCTCCTTGCCATTTTTTTCTTTCTCCCCTTCATTGATCTCTCCTGTTCTTATTCTTGCTTGGAGGTACTGGCAACTTTTTGTATGCCTTTGACCAAAGAATGATCCTCCTCTATCAGAGGAGGTTGTCCTCTTTGACCAAGTGTGCAGCTTCAGGAGGGACACAGGTGGAGCGGTGAGGGAGGCAGGGGACACCCGTCTATTCAGCCAGATCAGCCGAATCAACTCTGATAATCAATGTGGTGGCAGGTGTCACAGCCAAATTACTCTCATATCCTCCTTTCCTTATTATTTATCATCATTTCTTATGTCCTTTTCTGTTCTACTTTTTAAAAAGATTTCTTGCATTTTATCTTCTAAGTCCTCGTTGAATTCTTTATTTTGGCTGTCATTTTTATTTTTTTGAAATAGGATCTTGCTCTGTCACTCAGGCTGGAGTGCAGTGGCACGATCATGGCTCACTGCAATCTCTGCCTCCTGGACTCAAGTGATCCTTCCCCCTCATCCACCTGAGTAGCTGGGACTACAGGTGTCCACTACTACACTGGGATAATTTTTTGTAGAGATGTGGTCACTCTATGTTGCCTATGCTGGTCTTGAACTTCTGCGCTCAAGCAGTCTGCCCACCTTGGCCTCCCAAAATGCTGGGATTACAGGCGTGAGCCACCTCACCCAGCCTATCATATTTTTAATTTCAAAATTCTTGCTTGATTTCAGATTGTCCCTTGTTTCTAACCATCTTGCTTCATGAGTGGAATATTTTCTCTTACTTTTCCAACATTATTTAGATTTCCTTTTCTTTCCTAATTTGTCTCTGTGTCCTATGAGAGCCTACTTTCTGTTTATTTTGCTGTCTTGATTGTGTTAGCAACTCTGTTCAAATTTCTGGTGATCCTTAGCGTGCTCTTGGTATTGAAGAATGAGAACTAAAAAAGCTGAGCAGTTGCTGTGTGTGTATGAGGGTAGGGCTTGTTATCTGGTAGGTCTCGCTGTGGAAGGTGGATGCAACTGGAGTTTTCATCAGGGTGCTGCAGTGTCAGGACCCAAGGGCTTACCTCTGAGGTGCTTCAGTTCCTCAAGAGACAGATGCTCCTTTCTCTGCTGCTGGGGCCCTGCTGGGGAGGACTACAGGGTTGTAAGCCTTGCTGCTGGCATCCTAGAGCTGAGAGTCGGGGGAATGGGCCTGGGTCCTCACTGTTCATTTTGCAGGCTTTTACCTAAGTTCCCTGTCATCATTCTAGCATCTCACTGAACTTCTCCTTTATGTGTGGTGCTTTTGAGCCAGAGCCTTTGGTTCATTTTCTCCAGAAAACAGGGAGTATGAGGGAAGGAGCAGTTACCTAAGTAGAGAAGGGATGGGAATTTGCTTAAAATGGTGTCATAGTTGGACCATATCTTTCTTGTATTACTGTCCTTGAGGTCTAAGCGCCTCTTCTTTCTCTTGCTGCTTGCCTTGATCATGCCCATATGTTTTTCTAAGTTCTCAATCATGCTTTCTGTTTTACTGAATCTTCCTGTTTCCCTGAACTCCATCCTCCTGCTTCACTTTGGACTGCTTGCTCAGTTGACATAACTTATACCCTGGGTCCTCCTTTCAGAAGTTTCCTCAGTTGTATCCACTAGTTTTTGTTTGTTTATTTATTTGGTAACTCCTCATTTTGCCAGAAAAAACCTTAGATAACTTCCATGGAAAGGGTACATGGGAAGGAAGTCTTTCTGAGCCTGTGAGCATATTAAAGCATCTTTGTTCTCTAGTGGTGGTTTAAGCAGGCATAGAATTCTAGGTTAAAAAATTATCAGCCCCATTGAAAAGTGGGTAAAGGGCATGAGAAGGTACTTTTCAAAAGAAGACTACACACAGCCAACGAGCATATGAAAAAATGCTCAATATCACTAGTCACCGGAGAAATGCAAATCAAATCCACAGTGAGATGCCATCTCACATCAGTCAGAATGGCTATTATTAAAAAGTAATAAAATAACAGACGCTGACAAGGTTGTGGAGAAAACGAAATGCTTATACACTGCTGGTGGGAGTGTAAATTAGTTTAGCCATTGTAGAAAGCAGTTCGATGGTTTCTCAAGGAACTTAAAACAGAATTACCATTCAACCCAGCAATCGCATTACTGGTTATATATCCAAAGGAATATGAATCATTGTACCATAAAGACACATGCACACATATGTTCATTGTAGTATGATTCACAATAGCGAACACATGGAATCAATCTAAATGGCCGTCAATGAGAGACTACATAAAGAAAATGTGGTACATATACACCATGGAATACTATGCAGCCATAAAAAAGAATGAGACCATGTCCTTTGCAGCAACATGGATGGAGCTAGTGGCCATTATCCTAAGCAAACTAACACAGGAACAGAAAACCAAATAGCGTGTGTTCTCACTTGTAAGTGGAAGCTAAACATTGAGTACACATGGACACAAAGAAGGGAACAATGGACACTGGGGCCTAACACCAGAGGGTGGGAGGAGGGAGAGGATTGAAAAACTGCCCATTGAGTACTATGCTGATTACCTGAGTGATGAAATGATCTGTCCACCAAACCCCCTTAACACACAATTTACCTATATAACAAACTTGCACATGTACCCCTGAACCTAAAATAAGTTTAAAAAAATGAATTAAAACAAACGAGTAAAAATAAAAAAAGTATCTTTCTGGGGACTTTGAAACCATTGCTTTATTTGTCATCTAGCATTTCTGTTGCTGATAAGAACTGTAATTTCGGCTGGGCGCCGTGGCTCAAGCCTGTAATCCCAGCACTTTGGGAGGCCGAGACGGGCGGATCACGAGGTCAGGAGATCGAGACCATCCTGGCTAACACGGTGAAACCCCGTCTCTACTAAAAAATACAAAAAAACTAGCCGGGCGAGGTAGCAGGCGCCTGTAGTCCCAGCTACTCGGGAGGCTGAGGCAGGAGAATGGCGTGAACCCGGGAGGCGGAGCTTACAGTGAGCTGAGATCCAGTCACTGCACTCCAGCCTGGGCAACAGAGCGAGACTCCGTCTCAAAAAAAAAAAAAAAAAAAAAGAAAAAGAAATGTAATTTCAGCCTTAGTTCTCATTTCTCTGTAGCTAACTTTATTTGGAAGTTTTCAGAATACTTTTTTTCAAGGTGGTGTGAAATTTCATAAGGAATGCTTTACCTTCAGATTTTGTCATGGCTGGAGGCTTCTTATAATCCCAATGCCACCTTCTCAGAGAGGCTTTCCATCTCTGCCCAATCTAGGGGAGCCCACTGTTCCCCCACTCTTGATTACATTATTTCTCCATGGTTTCCTCATGGCACTTAACATTATCTGAAATGATCTCATTTAATGATTTGCTTTGCTTTTGTCCCATCTGTCTGAAATATGAGCTCCTTGGGCACAGTTTGTAGAGCTGTATATATATATAATTTTTTTGAAACAGAATATCGCTCTGTCATCCAGGCAGGAGTGCAGTAGCACAATCTTGGCTCACTGCAACCCTGCAACCTCCAACTGCCAGGTTCAAGCGATTCTCCTGCCTCAGCCTCCTGAGTAGCTGGGATTATAGGCATGAGTCACCATGCCCAGCCCAGCTATCTATATAACAGTTGCATCCTCACCGTCTAAAACATGTACGATATTTGTTGTGTGAATGAATGAATGAACGAATGAATGAGTGAGTGCCTCGGCATAGGGCTTTGTTCATTCATTGTACTAGGCACTTTCTGAACCCTTTTAATGCAACACGTCTTTTTTTTTTTTTTAAACTCTTTCTCTTTTTCCTGTGTTCTCTAGTACTCCTGCTAATCAGATGTTGGAACGTATGGACTGGTTGCCTGTGTGTTTAATTTTAATTTATTCTCTCATATTGCATGCTTTTGTCTTTTGCTCTGAGAGATTTTTTTAAGCCTTGTTTTCTATCTTTATGTACATTTTTTATTTTGAGGATTTTTTTCTTTGCTGTGTTCTGAGTGTTCCCTTTTCATAGCATTCTGGTGTTGTTTTATGGAATAATGTCTTCTCAGATCTCTCTGCACATACAATTATGATTTTTTTTTAACTTTGTTTTTTTTGTGCCTTGCATTTTATCATTTTGTTTTGAAGAATCAATTTTTCTGTTTGTTTATTCTGGGCTTTGCAGGTGACAATACTCAGCCTAGCATATCTCAGATGGTGTCTTTCCTCTCCCTCTACCTCAAATCCAAGAATGAGGGGATATTATTCAGAGTTGTCAACATCTAGAGTAGAAGTTTAGCTTTTTACATTTCTTCCAGTTTCCTTAGAGAAGCACGTCCTGAAGAATGTCTGGGCCATAAATTGGAGATGGGAGGGAACGGATAAATGAGAATGGAAGGGCTCACCGATGCAATTTTCTCTTCCTTAGAGCTCCAGGGAGGCCCACAGTGGTTTCTCCACCTCTCACTTTTGCCCTCTGTCGCATCTGCTCACTTTGAGCTCAGAACCCATGGAGATTTGATCGGGCAGGCTGGCTCCTATTCCTCCAAGGCAGCCTCTGCCTGTTTCTCATAAACCCATCCCTATCTACTTGCCATTTTTGTGAAGTTTGGTGTCACACTTTCCTTTTAACCCTACTCTGCTTTTATTTCAAGTGTGTTCTCAGAAGGGAACGGAAGGCACAGTCCATGTCTTACCTGCTTTTAAACAGCAAGTCTCCTTAAGATTCTTAAAATCCCGGCTTAACACCACACCTGCCTCATCCATCTGGAATCAACTGCGGCTGGGCTTGCCCAGCACTCCTGGGAAAAATTATATAATTGTGCTGATTGGCTCCATTACAAATTTATGAGTTCCAATCTTAGCAGGCCCTCATCTTTGCTGAGCAATCCATTTACTTCATCTCAGTCAGCTTTCCTTCTCATGCCCATGATGGTGGCTCTGTTTTTATATTTGAACCCATTTCTTCAAGTCCTTTATCATGCCCCGGTCTTGTTTTTCTTAGCAGACAGCCGAGTGGCCCATGTTAGTTACAGATGAAGTTATGAAGAGTGAACTTTCTAAACTTCTTTCTTCCATCCCCTCAAACTCATTTGTCTCACACAGTATTGTTTTCAAAGGCAAGTACTGGCTCCATCATTTTCTAACTGTGTGACCTTGCAAAAAAGTTACATAATATTTGTTGAGTCTTGGGTTTCTCATATTTAAAACTGGTGATAATGTCAGTCTCTCCTGGTTACAAGCATAATTAAAGTTCATCTCTCCTGGTTACCAGCATAATTACTCATACATTCGATTGAAAACATTAAAGTAGTGCAGAAGGGTTAAAAAAAAAAAAAAAGAGAGAAGTCAATGTCTCCTCCTCTCATCCTCAACCTTTCGTTTTTTATTTTTTATTTTTGAGACAGAATCTCGCTCTGTTGTTCAGGCTAAAGTGCAGTGGCACAATCTCAGCTCACTGCAACCTCCGCCCCCTGGGTTCAAGCAATTCTCCCTGCCTCAGCTTCCTGAGTAGCTGAGATTACAGGTACCCACCAACATGCCCGGCTAATTTTTGTATTTTTTAGTAGAGGTGGGGTTTCACCATGTTGGCCAGGCTGGTCTTGAACTCCTGACCTCAGGAGATCTGCCTGCCTCGGCCTCCCAAAGTGCTGGGATTACAGATGTGAGCCACCATGCCTGGCAACCTTTAGTTTAAATCATGTGAATATTTTAAACAAATATTTGTAGTTTTGATAATGAGAATGATATCGGGAAGGTTCTCATATTTCCTAGCACAGAATCTAGCACTTTGAATATGCTGAAAAAAGTTAGCTTCTTATCTCTACTCCCTTTCCTTCTAGATCATGCAGAGCAATTCCATTTTCTTCTTTAATAGATGAATGAATGTCTGGCACCTATCTCAGTTCAGGGATGTTACTCATATAGTGAGGCTGCAACTCTTATGAACTCGACGAAAATTTACATCTTTATTATCGAATCCCTGAATTACAGTACACCTTTTCTTACTTATTCAATCTAGAACAAGTGACCTGATTAAGAGTGCTGGAAACTGTGGCAAGGACCCAGTTGTTTTAGTATTTGCAGTCTGACTTTAAAGGAAGTTTATAAATTGTAGCAAAAGATTAACCTAGTTTCCATGGAGAATTTTTCTGGTTTCCCAAGTCCTAGGAATATAGTCTAGAATGACTTAATGAAAACACTACTGGGTGGTGCAGCTGCATAGGCGTGCCACTTTTAGAGTAGCAGATACCTTTTGTGAACAAAAATGGAATCCTTTCTTCAAGCAGGGTGTGAGCTACATTTTAACTTTGCTCCCTTGGCTGGGTGCCCTTGTTCAGTGTACAACCTGCTCAACAGTATGTGGCTGGCCTGCCTAGTAAAAACTGTTTCTCGTTCTGCATGATTTTAAGACTTGCATGTGGCTTTTTTCCCCTTTCAAGTCAGTAAAGAGAAAGACGAAGGGAGTGGCAGTGAAGAGAGGAGTCTTTGTAAGGTATATGTTTGGTTCAGTGTGATTGGCACTTACACATGTCTTATGCCTACGACACCCCTGTACTGTTTATGTTATTATCTATGTTTTAGTTAAAGAACCTGAGAAATTAAGTGATTTATCCAAACTCATCAGTTAATAAGGAGTGGAGCTGAATCAGATCTAGATGATTTATGTCAGAGTTTGCATTCTTTCTGAACACCTCACTGAGGTGCTGTTTTAAATCGTGTATTTCATGCGTGTACGCAACTGCATGCACACACAACCTTCTTGCTGGGTGAGCTATTGGGGATGTATCTACTTCTCAATACTGCATGGTTTTCTGATATTTCAGAGCAGCTGAGTTACAGGCGTCATGCTACGTGCTCTGCATGCCTGCAGCATTTGCTCTGTGGCTCTCACATTGGCCAGTCTAGATTTTCACCTTAGCCTTGCCACATACTGGCTGTCTGGGTATGGGCAAGTTATTTGACTTTTCTGGGCTTGGTTTCTACATTTTTAAGGTGAGACTACAGATAGTATCTATCTAGTTGGATTGATGTGAGGATTGAGTAAGATACTTGGCCAATTCTTTAACCTTTCTGTGCCTCAATTTCTTCAACATTAAGATGTGATCAATTATAGTACTTATCTCTTAGGGTTATAGGGAGGATAAAATGGGATAAAATGCATAAATAGTAAGCACTTGATAATAACTATTTAATGATATTTCAATGAGGATAAAGTCTCAGAGAGGTTAAATAACTTGCTTGAAGTCACACAGCTAGAAAATGGCTGAGCTAGGGGTTGAAATTAAGTTTCTTTGATTCTGGATGCAATGCTGCAATACTTTTGATTATTACACTATTCTGACAGAAGAAAAAAATACAAAGAAGAAAACATTCTATATAAGTCATTTCTATTCATTAAAGTTTATGTGAAGGGCTTCAGGTTTACGGGCATGGTGAATTTTCTAACATTAAAAAGGACTTAATGACTGACCCTTCTTTGATTAGTATCAAGTACTCGTGAATCACCTAAGTGCCTGAGATGGAGTTGGGATGTTTTAGGAGAATGAGCTTTTCCTGTGAAGCCAAAACGTAATCACGGTCTTTTTGTAGAATGAACCTGATGTGTTATTAGTGGTTTTCTTAGAAAATTCAGATTTGATAGCCAGGATATGGAAACAAGTTAAATGTCTATAGACAGGTGAATGGCCAAAGAAAATGTGGTATGTTCATGCCACATCACATAACAACGTTTCAGTCAACGATGGGCCACATATACAACGGTCATCGCGTAAGATTGCAATGGAGCTGAAAAATTCCTATTGCCTAATGATGTTGTAGTCATAGGGTCGAAGTGCAATGTATTGCTCACAAGTTTGGAGTGATGCTATTATAAAGAAACCTACTGTGCTGGCAGTCCTGCAATATAGTACAGCACATCTAGTTGTGTAGAGTACATAGTACTTGATAATAAGCATCTGTTTTTATTGGTTTATGCATTTACTATACTATACTTTTAATCATTATTTTACTGCATACTCTTTCCACGTATTAAAAAAGTTAACTGGGAAACAGCCTCCAGCAGGTCCTTCAGAAGGTATTCTACAAGAAGGCATTGCTGTCTTAGGAGATGATAGCTCCATGCATGTTATGGACCCTGAAGATCTTGGGACAAGAGGTGCGGGTGTAAGACAGTGACACTGATGATCCTGACCCTGTGTAGGTGTAGGCTAATGTGTGTGTTTGTGTCATAGTTTTTAACAAAAAGGTTAAAACAGTAAAAAAAAAAAAAGAAAAAAAAGAAAATAGCTTTTAGAATAAGGATATGAAGAAAAAATACTTTTGTACCACAGTTCAATGTGTGCTTTAAGCTAAGTGCTATTACAAAAGAATCAAAAAGCTAAAAAATAATTACAAAGTGTATAAAGTAAAAAATTATAGTAAGCTAAGGTTCATTTATTATTGAAGAAAGAACAGCGGTTTTTAATGGATTTAGTGTAGCCTAAGTGTACAGTGTTTATGAAGACCACAGCAGTGCACAGTCATGTCCTAGGCCTTCACATTCACTCACCACTCACTCACCATGCACTCACTCACACAGAGAAACTTCTAGTCCTGCAGGCTCCATTCATGATAAACGCCCTATACAGGTGTATCATTTTTTATTTTTTATACTTTATTTTTATTGTACTTTTCCTGTGTTTAGACATACAACTCCTTGCCATTGTGTTATAATTGCCTACAGTATTCAGTACACAAACACACTGTACAGGTTTGTAGCCTGGGGGCAATAGTCTATACTGTAGAGCCTAGGAGTGTAGTAGGCTAGACCACTTAGGTTTGTGTAAGTGCATTCTACGACATTTGCACAGCGATGAAATCACCTGATGATGTATTTCTCAGAATGTGTCCCTGTCATTAAGTGACATATGATTATATACGTACAATGGAACACTATTCAGCCTTAAAAAAGAAGGAAATTTTGCAATATACAACAACATGGATGAACCTTGAGGACATCATGCTGAGTGAAAAAAGCTGGTCACAGATTTTACTTACATGAGGTATCTAAAAGAGTCAAATTCATAGACTCAAAGAGTTAGAATGGTGGTCATCAAGGCTGGGGGGATTGGGAAATGGGTCGTTACTAATCAGGAGTCATACAGTTTTAGTCAAGCAAGGTAAATAAGCTCTAGGGATCTGGTGTTCAACATCATGTCTAGAGTCAACAATACTGTATTATACACTTAAAACTTTGTTAAGGAGGTAGATTTCACGTTAGGTATTCTAACCCTCATAAAATAAAATAGAAACTTCAGACTTAAAAATCTGATGAGTTTTCATTTTGAAAGATCCTAAGAGCTCTAGCAAAATCCTGGCCCATTTCCAACTCATGTAATTGCATTCCCAGCACCCACAATTTTCCTCCAGTTTTAATTAAGAAATGTGTTTTGCTTCGTCTCTGTGGCTGCCAGACTATACTTCACACAGGTGTGTCCTAATCACCTTGGACCCAAAAGAGCTGGCATTGACCATGAAACTTTGGTTAAGTGATGCTTTACATAAATACATTGTGTAATGTGAGTTATTGCCCCTCACTCTGCCTTTTCTTCAAATAATTTTTCAAAATGGGGTTAAGTCTGAGGTCCGTGTAAAGACTTTTTAACCAGTGGTATGTGCTGATAAATCACTTAGTATTTACTTACTGTCTACGACTATCTGTTATTTATCAGTTACCGTCTTTTTGAACTTAAAGCAAAATCTATTATATTACCTGGTTTGGTGACTTGAGCTACTGAGCTGAAACTTTTCCAAGGGTAATTTCTTGAACTACCAAATGACCAGGAAGATTTTTCTCAGTTTTCTGTTCCCGGCAGAGACTGTTGGACGGAATGATTCACTCAGTCCCACCCAGCTCCAAAATATTTCCCTAAAGCATCTTCTCTGAATATAGCTTTATTGTCCCATCGTATTCAGACTCTAGAAATTAAATAAATACAGTCTGTTAATTCAGACCTTTGCCACAGGCACAACTCAGCTTCCTCCTCACCACACTGGATTTTACCATAGGACAACATGGTGTCTTTAGATAGTGGACCAGCCCTCTCAGGTGACTGGCGTTTCTGGCCAGGTCATTCCTAAATTCTCCAATTATGTCATTCAAACCATTCATCTCCTTGCCTGTGTCTCATGGGTAGCTTAATCTGCTTAAGAGTTTTTTCTCCATTGTTTAAATATTTTAGCACCATTCAAAATCATTTATTATAGATATTACTAATTTTAACGGAAGTTTCTGAGAATTAGAGGGAAAGGAAGTTTGCTTTAAAAGATCATAGATATACAAGTGTTTGGATTATCCTAGCTCTTTTCATTGATAGGCTTAGAGTTCATTTCTAGATGTAAATATATGAGTTCATCTTTAGTTGGCTCTATTTGGAGGCACAAACAACATTTGTTTTACTTCGTTTTAGGAGTATCAAGGGGATATAAAGTATAAGCAAATTTTCTTTCTGCCAAGTTTGTAACAAAGATCTAAAGAAATCAACATGAAGTCTGTAAGGTATATATCTTAAAACATGATAAGTTTTTATTTCAAAAATGCCTATGAGTATTATTAAACTTAGGACCAAGTTTACCTTTCTATACCCTTATATTAACATATGTTATATTATGACTATACATATGTTAAAATATGTTCTATTAACATATTAACATAACATAATATAATGTAATGTTAGGAGGAGAAAAAATAGAATTTCAAACTTTACATACAATCTTGGTAGCAATATGTTATTAATGTTAATCTATGTGTACATTGAAAAAAGACCAGAAAAAAATATACTAAAAGCATTAAAAGTGGATATCTCTGGGTGTAGCACTATGCATAAGTTTAATTTTTTTGTCTTTGTGTATTTTAAAAAATTTCTACAATGAGTGTGTATTACTTTAATAATAAATAAAGATACTTTGAAAAGCATATAAGTGACACATTATTTTATTTGAAATGATTTTGGACTTAAAGAGATAGTTTGTACACATTGTGGGTTATTACATATAAGTTTCAAGTTATACCTGGTTTAAATTTGTTGTCTACAAAGCTGAAAGGAGCTTTAATGATAAAAATAACAATTAGACACGATAATCACAACCTTCCTTGAATATAGTCCTCTTCCAAACCTATGCTAGCACATATGCTATCATACACTGCGCTTTGTTGATTATTCTTGCTCTCCTTTGTGTAGTCAGGAAGGGTATTTAATAGCCATAGATGAAAAGATTTGGCCCAAGGTCACATAGCTACTAAATGTCAGGCCTGAAACTAGATCTCCATCTAATTCTTTTCCCACCATTCTCTGTAGGAGTAAATTAAAAACTATCCTTTTTGAAAGGAAAAATGTCACAGTAGCCTTTTGCACTCCTCATGTTTGTGATTGTGTTACTGCTATTCATTCCTGCTTCTGTTAAGTGTGGAAAGATAGCACACCAATATCTTAGTGTGTGTTATGTCCCCGGCACAATGCTGGACACTGGCCATACATTCACCCGCCTAATCCCCCACAACAACTGTGTGATACTGATATTTTGATATCTGTTTTACAAATATAAAATCTGAAATTCACAGCACTTGTGAATTGTGGATATGAAATTGAACCCAGCTCTTTCTGACTCACACTCAAGAACATTAAAAGCAGAGCGCCGGAAAAGCTGCCTTAGAGCTTTCTCCAGTAAGAAGAAAGTGAAATAAGCCACCCAGAAGACCTGCGCTGGAGGAAGTAAAATGAGGGACAGTTACACAAAGCTTCCCTGCCAGTGTTGGGGCTTACAGATGCATGCTGTGGTGAAACATAAAATTGGGTTTAAATCCATTTCTGACCCTTACTAGTTGTGTGACTTTGGCAGTGCCTATCCCCTCAAACCTTCAATTTCCTTGTCTGAAAGATGGAAGCATGGCAATAATAATGACAATTCTCATGAGGAATGAATGAGACAACTTATGTTGAGATCTCAGGGTGCAATTCATAGAATCAAAATAGGGTTCTGCTGATGTTAGTTTTAAATGATAATGATGCTTATGGTGATGATAATAATATTTGTAAACCCAAAGTTGCATAGCTCTGTATAGCCAAGGAAGTGTTCTAATATGAAACCAAAAATTTAAGTGGAGTTGAAAAGAAACATTCTCATTGAAGTCTTCTTGAAGACTGAGATAAATTGATGAAGATTAAGAAATTATAAGAAAGATACTGTTCTAGTTTATTAGTATATTTTGCTAAAGAGGCTCTCTCTCTCTCTCTCTCTCTCTCTCTGTGCTGTGGGAATCATGTTCTTTTATGGCTTGAACATAGTATGTATGGATTTCTACTTGTCACATCTTTTAATAGAGAAAAACTCAAAAAGAGTCAGAAGTCCCTTAAGAAAGTTGGGAGACTTCTCTTTGGTTTATAGAGACCAGTAGAAGTATGTAGGAGAAGTATGTTTAGGTGGGGAAGTTCAGGTGTTCTTTAGGTCTTGGGGCAGGGTGATGGGACACAATTGCTGGGGTGTGGTTGTGGTTTTTGAGGGCCATTGTGTTCTTACATACTTAGCTGTAATGACCCTATCGCAGAAATAGTTGTCTTGCTGTTATGTATTACTTTACATAAGCATCGATCCCTGAGTGATTGATTTAACAAAGATTGGATAACAAGGTGGTTGTTTTTACTTCTTGTTTTCTTTTTTGCTGTCTCCCCAGAGCTGGTTTTCCTGAGGCCTCAGCGATTGTGAGGCTTGCAGTGATACCTCTTACAGTTTCCTGTTCTTTAAAGTTAGCAAGTTTGCCAGATAATCTCAGAGATGCCTCCATCTCTCTAGCTCTGTAATTTCATCATTTTTATATTAAGATGTAAGGTGTGACTCTCAGGCTTACATTGTGGACTACGCAGTTATAAGGTATTTGCTATCGAGGCCCCGTGCCTCACTCAAAATTAACACTTACATTGATTCTTGAGTTAACACAATCCTCTTATTTGGAGGATTACCTTCAGCAAGAAGCCCTTGTGCATTTTATGTCTTGCCAGAAATGCTTTTTGTTTGTTGGGAGGGAGCTGCACAGTCCCTTTGCACAACGATGAGTGCAGCCTTCAGTAAGTAGTCCTTGTGCATTTCGTGCTCTCATGATGGGTTCACGTCTGGCTAATGAGAGACTGCTTAGTGTTACTCAGGTTTAAACATTGGTGCTATTATTAGAATCCAGTCTGTTTTCTGGAGAGTGAATGACAATCAGACAGAACATCATTATTCTTAAAAATGATTTTCAGCACAGTGTAAAGGATGAGCCATTTCAGCAGCTTTTTGTGTGTGTACCATGATCACCTTCTCTCCTAATAACTTTTTCAGGAACACCCACTTCCTTTCATTGCTATTTATATTTGTTGCATGTATTGATTTTCTTAGAGCCTTTCATTTCATAGCATTTATTCGTATCAGACACCACGATCTCATAAGAAAAGCAAACATACCCAAAGGTGACCGGGGACTGTGCCTGTTTCCCAAACTCAGAAAAGCTTTTTGCCTCCTTGAACAGTGTGAAAATTGGTCTAGAACAGGGTATCTCATCCTCAGCACTATTGACATTTGGGCCAGATAATTTTGTATTATGGGAGGGGGTAGGGCCCTTCCTGTGCGTTGTAGTGATGCCAGCAAAACCTCAAAATTGGGTCTCAGCTCGGGGGAGTTCTTGGCTTTGCACAGGAAAGAATTCGAGAGCAAGCTGGCAGTGAAAGAAAGCAAGTTTATTAGAGCAGCAATGTACAGCAAAATGGCCCAGAGAAGCACTTGTGGATTGCTGGCTGGCTATATTTATACCCACTCTTAATCATGTACAATATAAGGGGCAGGTTATTCACAAGCTTTCTGGAAACGGGGCAGAGAGTTCCCAGAACCATATAAGGTAACTTTTGAGCCATTTGCTGTGGCATCATTTATAAACTGCCATGGTGCTGGTGGGAGTGTCTTATGCAAATATATCATAATTAGCATATAATGAGCCATGAAGGCAATTAGAGGTTGCTTTGGTTGCCATCTTCGTCCTTCTGGTTTTGGTCAGTTTCTTTGCTACACCCTGTTTTGATCAGCAGGGTTGTGACCAGGACTCAGAAAGCAGGTCCTGCTGATCTCCTACCTCAGTAGGAACTAGTGGCCCATTAGATGACAGTAGCACCCCCTGAGCTGTGAGAACCAAGATTGTCTCCTAACATTGCCAAAGGTCCCCTGGGGGGCAAAATTGACCCAGTGAGACCCACTAGTCTATACAAACTTTAAAATGGTATGACACTAGAAGTTTGTGAATGTAATGATTATTAGAGTCTTGTGATAATTTTTTTGTGTGGAGTGACATGAATGAAAAACAGAATTTATCTGCCTTTTGCCTTGTTAGAAGGCTTTCTTGATAAGACTTTAATATTGTTTTGAATTTGTTTCCCCCATTAAAATTTAAGGACTCATTATCAAAGTTTGAAAGAAGCCACAGGAAAAAAACCTTTGAACAAACCTTTGAACAAACACTGATTAACACACATGGTTGGGATGGGCTATGCTACTGTGTAAGTGGTACTAGCAAAGTCATTAAAGATAAGTCTTGGCCAGGCATAGTGGCTCATGCCTGTAATCCTAGCACTTTGGGAGGCTAAGGCAGGTGGATCATGAGGTTAGGAGTTCGAGACCAGCCTGGCCAACATGGTGAAACCCCGTCTCTACCAAAAATACAAAAATTAGCAGGGCAAGGTGGCGGGCACCTGTAATCACAGCTACTCGGAAGGCTGAGGCAGGCAAATTGCTTGAACCTGGGAGGCAGAGTTTGCAATGAGTGGAGATCACGCCACTGCTCTCCAGCTTGGGTGACAGAGCGAGACTCCTTCTCAAAAAAAAAAGTCTTTGTGGCGAGGGAGGGGAGTTGAGGGGTGAGAAATTACCTATTGAGTACAATGTACATTAGTCAGGTGATGGGTTCACTAACCAAACTTCACTACTACACAATATATTCATATGACAAAATTATGTTTCCCCCCTCTAAATCTATTTTAAAAAAGATAAGACCTGGTACATAACAGACATTCCAAAATATTTGTTGAATGGGTAGATAATGGATAAATGGATGGTTGGATGAAGGATCTGCCACTGCTAACTCATATAGTCTTGGGAACAACATTTCATCAGTGATACACAAAACTGGTGGTCACAAAAGCAAAAGTGGTCACTAGGTACGAGCAGTACAGAGCCCCTTTCTTTCTTCTGTGGATCCCCCAGGTGCTCCTCTGCTCTTCCACCGGTTTGTTTACACTCCCCTCCCTAGGCCTATATCCTTACCTGCCTTTCCTTCTCTCTATATTTGTTGCCTGAATTTATTTTCTTCAAGCTTTTCATATGGTATCATTTCTTTGTATCAGACACCATGATCTCAAGAAAAGAAACCCACCATATCTGATTGTGGATCCACACCTGGGCAATCCTGAGTGAAGAACTGCTTAATCTTTATTCTCTGGTTGTTTAAATCAAACTAGCAATGTGATTCCTAATCATCTTTGAAAATACTTCATTTTTATTTTCTAGAGTCTCATGCCTTTCTTTGATAATTTATTCTAGAGTATAAGTTTTTGGTCAAAGGAACGTGTATTAATAACTGGGATAGATGGGTTTTAACTGTGATCATGTGCTCACAGTGATGTTATTGATTCAATACTAAAAAGTATTTCCTCCATTTTATAAAGAAATTGAGGTACAGATTTGTTAAGATGTAGAGCCTGATGCCTACAGGGTGAGTAGTTATATTAGGGTTAGAAATGCAGATCCTAGATGTTGAGACCAGGTTCATAGCACCAAGAGGGAGGGTGAAATTGAGGTGGGGCAGTACTTTGATAAAAAGCATTGAATCTGTAGTACCAGAAAGTTGAAACATTTTTCTTTATGTTTTGTTTTAAAGTCACAAAAATAATTGTTGAGGGTGGCCACTTAGGGTATCATGGCTTTGATTCAATGGGAAGAATATTTTCTCTAAAATGGACAAATTATTAATTTCAAGACCTTTCCTATGAGTTTTATTTTGGTAAATGTTGCTCATGATCTGCTTCTCTTCTCTCTTAGACCTTCTCTCACCATGCCCCATAGGAATCTGACAGGAAGCTGCAACGTTAATTGTGGCTGTAAAATACATGAGTATGAGCCAGTCTGTGGATCAGATGGAATTACATACTTTAACCCTTGTCTGGCTGGCTGTGTTAATAGTGGTAATCTTAGCACTGGGGTGAGTATATTTCACAAGTTCCTCTTCTGTTAGTCCAACATCCTGTGACAAGGATGTGATGAAATTCATATGCTGCCACAATGACTTCAGTCTTTCTTTTCAAGAGGCTCCAAGTAACCTACAAAATACCTCTGACGAAAACCTCAAGGAAAGAAAGTTATGCATTGCTATTATTTTTTTTTTCCAGGGATGACTGGAACATTTGGGTGCAGGGATTTGGTTCCATATCAGCATTCTCCTACTTTATATTCTGCGCCAACTCAGTGAAACTTGATAAGGTTGAGCTCTAGGCCTGCCATTTGTTTCTCTGACAGGGCCCTTGTGATGGATTTGAAGGTCAAGATGACCATATTTGGTGCTGATAGAAGAGAATAGGAAAGTACCTCCCCTGAGGAGTCTGTGAAGATGGGCGATGGCCATTTTTCATACAGTATCAGTTCAGTTCAGGCTTAAAAAAAACTTTCAAAGTAAAGATATTTCTGACAGTTCAAGAATAGGCTATTTTGAGAATTCCCTTTCCTGTAAATTATAAATGGGCCGTAATACTGTGGGAGAAGGTTTTCATATTCTACTCAGTTTCTTTCTTTTTTCTTTCTTTCTTTTTTTTTTTTTTTTGAGATGGAGTTTCGCTCTTGTTGCCCAGGCTGGAGTGCAATGGCGCGATCTCAGCTCACTGCAACCTCCGCCTCCCAGGTTCAAGTGATCCTCCTGCCTCAGCCTCCCTAGTAGCTGGGATTACAGGCATATGCCACCATGCCCGGCTAATTTTGTATTTTTAGTGGAGACGGGGTGTCTCCATGTTGGTCAGGCTGGTCTTGAACTCCCAGCCTCAGGTGATCCGCCTGCCTCGGCCTCCCAAAGTGCTGGGATTACAGTCTTGAGCCACCGCACTTGGCCTCTACTCAGTTTCTTATTGAGCCCGGTTTGATTCTTTGTGAAGAACAGGCTGTAGGAAGTTGCTTTCACTAAAAGGTTAAAGTGCATGTGCTTGTTCTGTGCAGGTGATAAGGGATTATACCATCCACTGAATGTTTTGGGGATATTGTTTTTGATGTCTGAGTTTTAAACGGCAATGACAAATTGAGAATTCCTGTTGTTTGTTCCCCATCGTATAACTGGTGAGCTCCACTGTGTTGCCATGTTGAAAGGGTGAGATCTGTTCTCCTGGAGGCTAAGTCCTTCCTTGAGAGTGAGTGCTCATCCTTTAAAAAATGCCAGCAGTCTTTTGAGCATGATAGCCAAACAGTGCCCTGTCTCCATACTTATTCTTACCACTGCTTCAGGTATTCAAGGTTGCAATGAAGGTCAGCTCAGCTGATGTCCATTTAGCGTGACTCTGTCAGAGTCCAGGAGCAGTACTGGGTGGGGGCTGTGGTAGTCAAGTTCCATCTATGGAGCTGGTTGCTCTTCTGTAGGGAGTAGGGCACCAGCTAATTATAGGGACTAAAAAGATGTTTAAAATGGAAGCACCAGAATGTACATTAACTTAGCCACTGTGGAAAGCAGTTCGGAGATTTCTCAAAGAACTTAAAACAAAACGACCACTCAACCCAGCAATCTCATTCCTGGATATGTATCTAAAAGAAAACAAATCATTCTACCAGAAAGACACATGCACTTGTATGTTCATCACAGCACTATACACAAGAGTGAAGACATGGAATTGAGCTAGGTGCTCATCAGTGATGAATTTGATAAAGAAAATGTGATAATATACACCATGGAGTACTGCACAGCCATAAAAGAGAATAAAATCATGACCTTGGCAGCAACATGGATGCAGCTGGAGGCCATTATCCTAAGTGAATTAATGCAGGAACAGAAAACCAAACACTACATGTTCTCACTTATAAGTGGGAGCTAAACATTGGGTACTCACGGACACAAAGACGGAAACAATAGACACTGGAGACTTACTAGAGGGGGAGGTGGGGAGGGAGGTGTGAAAAACTACCTGTTGGGAACTATGCTCACGACTTGGGTGATGGGATCATCTGTACACCAAACCTCAGCATCACGCGGTAGACCCATGTAACAAACCTGCCCATGTACCCCCTGAATCTAAAATAAAAGTTGAAAAAGAAAAGAAAATGGAACACCAATGAGGTGTTTACTATTATTGGTGCTGAAGTCATCACGGTTGCATTATGAATTCTCTGCATTTAATAGATGTTTACTTTAGGGCCCTCTGTGTGCCCAGAGTTGTGCTAGGTGCTCTGTGAGCACAAAGAAAAATAAGGTTTGGTTCTGGTTTTTGAAGGGCTTCTCTAATTGGAGAGCCCAAGAGTTAACAGCAATTGAGGCAGAATATGATGATGACAAAAATGAGTCTGCGGAATGTGAATGATATTGAATGTTGAAAGCTTCTTAGGAAAGTTTAGGTTTAAACAATTCTGACCAGCAGACTTTGGTTCTGTTAGACACACACTTGAGATCCTTACTGTTATCAATGAGGAAGTTACTTTCAATGAAATATTTTGTGTTTTAAAAAATATTCGAGCTATTTTAGAGTACTTTTACTTAACTTTGTCTTAATATTCCTATGCCCCATCAGCTTTTGAGGGGCACACAACTGATCTTTATTTTGCTCACTTAGATACGGAATTATACAGAATGCACCTGTGTCCAAAGTCGACAAGTGATCACTCCGCCCACCGTGGGACAGCGCAGTCAGCTCCGTGTGGTTATTGTCAAGACTTATCTCAATGAGAACGGCTATGCTGTGTCTGGGAAATGTAAACGGACCTGCAATACCCTTATCCCATTCTTAGTTTTTCTTTTCATAGTCACCTTCATCACAGCTTGTGCCCAACCATCGGCCATCATAGTAACACTTAGGTGAGAAGAGCATTCAGCTTCTGGGGTGGGTTCTGCACTTAGAATTTCCAGAGCACATAATCTAGGAGAAGGGGCTTATGTGGTAAATCATAGAGCAAAGCAAAATTAGCATGTGCAGGAGGGCGCTCGGATATTTGCCTGGTGAACTTAAGAGGGATTTTTCCCTTTTGGGAAGGGAAAGGAAGGTTGTAACATTCCATACTTTGGAAGGTTCTTTTATTCAGTTGGGTTATATTCTTAACGTATAATGAAACTTCTTTGATGTTTTTGATTCCTGAAGTCTCTGCCCTGTGAGGTTCAACTTCAGCAGTTGAAAGTCATCACTCTATTAGCTATGAGAAGCTGGACCCCAGAGGAGGGCAGGAAGTAATTTGGGAAAGTTGCTAAATCGTGCATACAGCAAAGGCTATTATCTTCAACCTTTTAGATAGTTACTACCTTTGGGATCAGTGGTGATTTATGCTGGGCTTGCAATTTGAAATGCTGAGTTCATTAATTTTACTATCATACAAAATTTCAGAGTTGAGTCAAGAAAAGGGCATATTGGGGAATGTGATTTCTCTCTCTCTCTCTTTTTTTTTTTAGTTTTTCAGGCTGTGCTTTCTTTGCCATGTCTTGTTTGGATTTTTTGTTGATAAGAGAACACGGAAGCTACTTTTGTCCTATTAAAAATGTTGGCACTGATGTTCGTGAACCAAAATGAGAGTTGGGCTGCTATTTTTTGCAGTGCAATAACAAGAGATCCAGATGAACTGGGGAGAAAGAGAGTTTTTAATTTCTGTAACCAGTTACAGGGAGAAGGCCTGGAAATTATCACCAGACCAACTCAAAATTACAAAGTTTATTAGAGCTTATATACATTCTAAGCTATCTGTCTATGTGTAAGTGTGCATTCATCTAAAGACATAAGTGATTAATTTCTTTTAACCTATAACCAAGGTCTGAATCTTGAAGACCTTCTTCTGGAGCCTCAGTAAGTTTACTTAATCTAAATGGGTCCAGGTGCTGGGGTGATTACCCTTATCTTATCTCCTGCTAAATCATGGAGGTTTGGGGAGTTCCTTCAGACCCCCAATAAACTTGTTTGTGGAGGCCTAGGGAGTTTTTGCAGACCCCCAATAAAACTTGTTTAATCCTAAATGGATCCTCTTAAGAATTCCTTCATTGTTTTTTCATGCTTTAAGTCCCAGGAAAGACCTAGGCAAAAGTCTTGGTGGGCTTTTGTTACATTCCAGCATTTGTATAAGGGCACTGGCTTTTAATATTTAACTTAACCACTCAGCCAGTACTGAAACAGTTGTTATGGAGGCCTGCCACACTGATACATTCACATCGGTGTGTTGATATTTGCAGTAAGGACTGCAGTGGACAGAGGAACTGGGCAGCGTGGTGAAGCCAGAAGAGCACACCCATGGGTCTGGGCAGCTTCAGGGGGATTAGGGGGTGGAGGGCAGGGAAGGAGTGAAGAAAGGGAGTCAGTTCTTACTCTTCCTCCAGGCTCCTCAGATGCCACAATGCTGGGCACCTTGCAGGAAGCGCCTGCTGAGATGTCATTGCTTAGCAAGGGCAGTGGGCTGCACCAGGCGTATTCTGGCTTCTTTCCCACTGGGAAAGAATCAGGCATTTCCAAGCAAAGCTGTTTCTTGACAGCCAGATAGTGGTGTATGAAAGGCCCACTGGTTTGTTTACTCATTTCTTCCAGCAGCAGATATTTATGGAATAACAACCTGTGTGCAGCACTTTGCAAATTGCTATGAGAAATAAAGAAATTAGGGAAAAGGTGACAAGGGCACTGGTCTTGGGAAAGTTCCCATTATACACCGTACTCTCATGGGTATTCGATGGAGAGGATAAGGTACTGCAGCATTTAAAAAGACATATGAATCATTCATAAATTTACTCAAATAATCTCATTCTTTGCACTTTAATTCCTCAAGAGATATTAAATAACCCATAGGCTACTTTTTCCTTTAGTGTTCATACATGGCAAATAGCCAGCTGGCTTCTAACCTAAAATTTCAGAAAAGGAACCCTTTAATCTTTGCTAATTACAAAACCGGTAGACGCCAATCTTCCTGCCACATGGGAATAACTTGGAGTGTAAGTTTTTAAAAAAGAAAAAAAGACGTGGTTGGAGGGCTTATGCTTCCTCTGATGTTTGACTTGTTTCCTATACATTTTTTGAATATACTTTCATTCTTTACTCTTTTTTCTTCCTGTTTTGGAAGAATTGTTGGAGTAATTTTCAATGTACACATCTACCACTCTGGAAGATGCAGGCACCCAGGCAGAAAAACAAAAACGAAAACAAAAAAACCCCGCAGTATTTAGGATGAAATTCTATTAAAAAAAAAAAATGGATCTGATTTTGGAAGCTCAGTTAGAGGCATTTCAGCTTCTTCAGCCGAAAGCCTTTAACCTTCCACCAGTATTTATGTAGAAACAGTTAGAGTTAGTCAGAGTTTCTTTGGTGTCTGCGTTGGGAAGATCTTTATTCAGTGATTTAGCCACCAGCAATCTTATGTGGCTATTGTTAGTAAATAATAGTGAGTTAAATATTTTGGCATGGTATCTCTTTAGTCCCTGGCTCTGCACAAAGCCGACTTGATTTGGCATTCATTTTCTTGGGGCTACTATTTAAAAAACATTGCCTTCTTTCCCTTCACTGCAGGTCCGTAGAAGATGAGGAGAGACCTTTCGCACTGGGAATGCAGTTTGTTTTGTTGCGAACACTTGGTACGTCCCTGAATTTCCAAGTGCGCCTCTTAGTTCCTCTTTGCAGATGGCAAATTTTCACTGTCCTTTAAAAATGGCAAGTCACGTCATTTATTACCATGAGTAAGATTTTACAGGTTAGTGGTGAGGGTACAACTTCCTTGTTTTCTGATTTGAACTAGAAGCTGACAGGTTCTGTTGTTTGATGAAACAAAACAAAACCAACGTTAGGTTAGTTTCTTTTCCATCATGAACATAAACTTGGACAAAATTCCCCAGCATTTTGCACAGCAAGAAATAGGAAATCAAGCAATTTGTCAAGGATTTGTAATCCTAGCATTCTGACCCCTTTATGCCTTTTTACTATGAAAGCAATAGAAATCGGTCTTTATTTGCGAAGTTTTCAATTCCTTACTTCTGTATAGTAATTTTATTGGGCTAAACAAAGAGTATACCTATCATGTTTTCTGAGAAAAATAAAAAACTTTAGAAAGGAAAAGAAAGGTGCCCAAAGTGACATATAGGGACTGCCTTGTAAGTCTTTACTTATCAAAAAGAGAAGCTCAGTAGTGCTGTGTCCATGTGACAAACCACAGAGTACATTTGTGCAGGAGGAATATAGGTCTTCTTTTTACAAACACCACAGCACTCTGTGAGTTCTTGAGACAATGGGAAATAAGCATGTGAAATACAATGTTCCTTTGATCAGTTTCAATGTATTTTTAATTGATATCCTTGTCTTCAAGCTTATTTTTCCTTTTATAATTTCTTTTTCTTAAGTGGCAGTCTGTCATTTTCTTCAGCTGTTATTTTCTCCTCAGTAATCAGTGTTATTGTCTACAAGACAAAAAATTGTTTTTTGATTCAAATTTCTTATTTCAGTTTTGAAGAGGTAATGTTTAAAAAGGGCATCGTCTGACCCCCTAAAGCACTAATCCCCTGGCATTCTCCATTTGTCATATGTTGTGGTTGATGGCCCAGTCCAAAAATGAGCTCTTTTCAATAAGACCCAGGAGGAAGATGCTTCTAGTTCCATGTAATGAGTGGCTTGTTTTTGTTTTTGTTTTTGTTTGGTACTAATAAGACTTTGAGGGTACCATTTTTAAAAAAGCATGCTGTTTAAAGGAAATCCTGACACACTTAGATATAGTGAAGAAGTCTGCTTTAGGCCGGGTGCAGTGGCTCATGCTTTAATCCCTGCACTTTGGGAGGCCGAGGCGGGTGGATCATCTGAGGTCAGGAGTTCGAGGCCAGTCTGGCCAACATGATGAAACCCTATCTCTACTAAAAATACAAAGACATTAGCTGGGTGTGGTGGTGCGTGCCTGTAATCCCAACTATTCAGGAGGCTGATGCAGGAGAGTTGCTTGAACCTGGGAGGCAGAGGTTGCAGTGAGCGGAGATAGAGCCACTGCACACCAGCCTGGGCAACAAGAGCAAAACTCTGTCTAAAAGAAAAAAAAAAAAAAGAAAAAATCTGTCTTGTAGTTCTTGTTAAAAGTTAAACAGTATTATTTAGAAATAAGGAGATTTGTTAACCAAAGGGGTAATTGAATAAGAAAAGACATATATATATATAAAAAAAGTTTTTTTTTTTTGAAACAGAGTCTTGCTCTGTTGCCCAGGCTGGAGGGCAGTGGCACAATCTCAGCAAACTGCAACCTCTGCCTCTAGGGTTCAAGTGTTTCTCCTGCCTCAACCTCCCAAGTAACTGGGATTACAGGCATTTGCCACCATGCTTGGCTAATTTTTGCATTTCTTTTTCTTTTTTTTTACAGAGACGGGGTTTCACCATGTTGGCCAGGCTGGTCTTCAGCTCTTGACCTCAGGTGATCCACCCGCTTTGGCTTCCCAAAGTTCTGGGATTACAGATGTGAGCCACCATGCCTGGCCAGAAAAAGGTAATTTCTTTTTTTTGCTTTGCCCCTCTCTGATGCCATAGAGTTGGGGTCATTCCATACGATTTAGAGGTAAAGGTGAGTCCACACATGTATGC
Source organism: Mandrillus leucophaeus (assembly GCF_000951045.1). NCBI lineage: Eukaryota > Metazoa > Chordata > Mammalia > Primates > Cercopithecidae > Mandrillus > Mandrillus leucophaeus. The sequence goes on along the minus strand of NW_012101665.1, from coordinate 3,708,523 downwards.
CACAGCATCAAGAATAAGTGGAGGGAGGACATTGCAGGCATTTATTATTTAATTCAACTTTATTTTAACTTCTATGAATTGTGAAAAAGTCTAGTTGGGCCAACAAGCCAATTTTCATTTCCCCCCAAATTCCGAAGCAGAAAAAGAGTTAAAAAAAAAACTTTAATAATATTAAAATTAAACCAGTAGACTTTATTTTAAATAAAAACAACTTATTTAAAATGTATCACTCACAGCTTCCTGGATTATCAGCCCACCTATCCTCTCTGCCTTCCTTTCTGTCTTCCTGGCTCCCTTCCTCCTTTCTCTCTTTTATTCCTTCCTCCCTCCTCTCTCCCATCGCTATCTTCTGTAAATTTTTATTGAGGTCTTTGGGATGCAAAGAATAAAAGGCATGGTCTCTGCCTTGAAGAAGCTTATGGAGTGACAGATTTGCAAACATTTACAATACTATGTGATAGTTAATAAAATGGAGGTAGATACAAAATGCAGTGAGAATATGATGGCATCTGAGTAAGTCAGGAATTTAAAGGGAGCATAGATATTTGCAAGGTGAATGAGTTTGGGGAACATTTTGGCAAAGGGAGTAGCATGTGGTGAAGGAGTCTATGTACTAGGTAGACTTTTTTTCCTCATTGGATTAAGGAAATGTCTATATCATAGCCCAGATGACGAAGCTACTATTCATCTCAGATGTTTCATAAACTTCAAAGATGAAATTTATGCCATAATAAAGTACCTTTATATATATAATTTCTTGGATTTATAAGTGCTTTTATAAAGTTGCCATTTTATGTGGTGTTTGACTCACAAGAGATGCTGCTTTTCTCGTACTCTTCCTGCATCCAAGGACTAGCGCCCAACCCACAAGAACTAAGTGTATTGAATTTCGGTGGGTAATAAAGGGTTCTAGTGTAGCCTGTTGAATACTTAATGACAAAATCCAATTTTTAGGTTTAAAACGAGTCTCTAATTGTATTTTTAGCAATATCCCTGTTTTCAGCTTTATTGAGGTATAATTGACAAAATTGTATCTACTTAAAGTGCACAACATGTTGATTTGATCGTAAAAAGCAACAGCGCATTCTGGGTGGCAAACTCGATTTTAAGTGTTTATCAAATAGCGAATGCTTTTATGATAAATATATTGTGATAAAATGTGATGTGTCTTTAAAAAAATCTGGTAACATAAGAAAATCCCTCCCATCAAGTGGTTTTAGAGCACACAAGTACCTTGCTAATTTACAAATCTGTTCTCCCTTGTAAGACATGCTATAAAATCTTCGTATTTTCTTCTTTCCCTCTCTAGCATACATTCCTACTCCAATCTACTTTGGAGCAGTCATTGACACCACCTGCATGCTCTGGCAACAGGAGTGTGGAGTGCAGGGTTCTTGCTGGGAGTACAACGTGACGTCGTTTCGTTTTGTGTATTTTGGTTTGGCGGCCGGCCTCAAATTCGTTGGCTTTATTTTTATTTTTCTGGCCTGGTACTCCATAAAATACAAGGAGGATGGACTCCAGAGGCGGAGGTGGAGAGAATTCCCCCTGAGCACCGTGAGTGAGAGAGTGGGCCACCCCGACAGTGCCCGGACTAGATCTTGCCCAGCTTTCAGCACCCAGGGAGAATTCCACGAAGAGACTGGTCTGCAAAAAGGGATCCAGTGCGCAGCACAGACCTACCCGGGGCCCTTCCCAGAAGCAATAAGTTCCTCTGCGGACCCGGGGGTGGAAGAGAGCCCAGCTGCCCTGGAGCCGCCCTCCTGAAGCTTGAAAATGGAAGAATTTAGTTTTGTTGGTTGAGTTGAAAATGGCGACTTGAGAAACAACCGTGCCTTCTTTTCTTTATTTCTTTTTTTAACCTCTACAGACACAATCCTCAAACCAACAAAACTCAGTATACACAGCCGCTATTCATTGAGGGCTGGATACCTCAACAAGACTGAGAGCCTTTCCCCGCTTCTCTCCAAGAAGGAGACGTTCAGCTAGATTTGTTCCCATTTCCGTTGTGTTAATTTAAAGCTCATGCTCCCCTACGGTATAGGCTGAGGTACACGGTTAGCAAAATCATGGGAAGGGGAATGGCGGTGCATATCATTAACTAACACTCCAAACAAAGGTGAGCTTGCCCAGGACTTGGCATTTCCAAATCAAAGTTTTTAGATATGAACACCTACTGTGAGTTCTGCTACAAAGCACAAATGACTTTGTCTCAACTATGCAATTTGATTGGAAAAATGTATGTGCAGCATGTTACGTTTACTTTCACAGAATAAAGCAGATATGTTTCTGAAAAGGGGAAGCCGAACTTTCCATCCAGTACTGTTAATAGCATTTTAAGCCATAGCAGAGTTATAAATCAGGTAGAATTTGTCAAATGCTTCAAAGGAACCATAGGCATAGTGTGATAGTAGGAACAGCTACTTCAGGTCAGAGGACACATTCTCTTTTAGTCTGCCTGCCCCATCCTAAGATAAAGAGGCTGCTGAATCATAAATCTGATAGCTTAAATATCAACTCCAGTATTCTTTCGTAAGGGGCTTTAAAACTAGTGTGCTAAACAATATGGCTAGAAACTGTAATTTGAAATGCATAATAAGGAAAGAAAATGACAGCTTTCTCATCCAAGAAAATTGTTGCAGAAATTTTCTTTAGCTCTACGGGTCCTCAAGGTCACTGGGAAAAGTCCCACCTGAGTATTTTAGTTACATCTTGAAAGCACTGGCAAATCTGTGTGGTTTTCTTTTTTTCTGGACGGAAAATTGCTGTGGTTGTTCCTGAAAATGAGTACTTATATCAAGAAATCTGTGCCTGGGATATGAAAATCACTTTGAATACAGGAGGAGGGAGATCTGTGTTCTGGAACAGAATACGATCTTAAGTAATTGTTGAAAATTATGTAAAATAAACCAGTCCATCCTATTGAACCCTACCTTATCAGAGTTGGAATCGTTTTACACTACCCTTTGATTCCCCCTTACTGTAAGTTTCTGGCAGTGATTCTGAGAGAAGATTTTTCTGTTCCTAAATGCACTTTGGGTTCATTATCCATCATTCTTTTCAGTACCTCCCAGCACATCACTTTGACGTAAGCATCATACAGAATGCTCTCTACATGGCTCTTAAGATAGATGCTTCCTGACGCCGCTAACGAATTGATAGCAAGTTAGTTCATGGGTTCTGGCTGCAAGGGAGTGTAAGGGCCAAATGCTGATATAATTGTGAACTTTTTCTGCCAAGGAGCCTATGGTCATGGAGGGCTAATTAGGGAAATGTTTTTCTCTTCTGGTTTACCCTTATCCCCAGAAGAGATGTGATTGACAGACTCAGGCTTCTGCTTTCCATCCTTGCTTGACTGCACAGGTGGAATTGTGCAAATACTCCTGGGCATAAGGCTGTTTCCCTCTTTTCCTAGGAATGACATTGGTCAAGTTGTTCTCTTGGTTACGTGCAGTTTGCGTTAACACTATTAGACTGAACAATGTCTACAAGGGGTGGAGCTAGTGGTCTCAGGGGCTAAGGACTTCCCTCTGGCTGTTGGGCTTGGCTCTCGGGGAAGTGAGGATTCTGGCTTGGTTAAGACTGTAATTGCACTGGTAATTGTCAAACTCTGGCCAATGTGGCGTATATTGGAAGTATTCAAAAAATCTTGCTGATTCAGAAAACCTTGCTGATTGACCTAGTGTCTCCTCTGGGGCCTCACGGTTCCCCTTTACCCTCTGTGGGAGAGCTTTGATCCTTTAAAGGAGAAAGTTTCCTTTGGTGTGGGAGTTAAATATATGTAGGTTGGAGAGGTGTGGTGTTTTCTTAATTTTCCTCTGATCATTAAGATACTGCATTGAGAGAATGTGGATGGGAATGGCACTTTTTCTGGTAGCTAAGATTGCTGGACTCAGCACGGGGTAGTTAGAGAGCTCCCTTACTCCCTTTGCTGCCTTGAACAGTCATCCAGTTCGGCGATCACTGACCAGGTGCCAGGTATCTTCAGGTGTCATTTTACCTGACTGCCATCTGCCACTCCATAACATCCTTTGAGATGATTAGGCCAGAACTCAAAGAAATGTGCACCACAGTGTTAATATTGTACTTGCTCAAGTATCTGCTCCTTGTTAAGAGCGGGTATTTCATTAATGTGTTGTTGGTGAATGTAGACTAAGTAGTAAAAATCATGAGAAAATAAAGCTTTGGAATATGTACCAATTAAGTGTTGTTCACAAAATACTTGGGGCTATGGTAGCATCATTGGAATATTACATAGCCAACTGAAGTGACTATTTTGTAGATGATACCATTTAATTGTATATATAGGGTCTTATATGTTTCTTAATAAATTACATTACTTTATAGTCACAGCTCCTATTAGAAGTTTTAATGAAGACTCTCCATGACTTTAGGCTTCGAATTACTTGTTTTGGAAAAGGTCATCTTGTTCCTTTATAAACTGTAAATTCATATATTATTTAGCTTTAATATGCAAATACAGTATCCTTGAGTTCATCCTATTAATTTAGAAACTCCCAGGAGGTAAGATGGGTGGTTGGGGCACATTCTTTGGTTATTTTCATTAGCATTAAGTCCTTATTCTTTATAGGCGGATTTAATTCTTGAAAATATTCAAAAGTAATTCAGAATCAAGGTGTTGGAGATGGAGAGAAAGGAGGAACAGAGAGGAAACAATTTAGCATTTGTTGAGTGTTGACAATTTGTAGAGCATTTTGTCAGGCACTTAATATATATCATCATTCATTTTGATCCTCTTAATTACCTTGCAAAGATTTGATTCTTTTTTTTTTTTTTTTTTTTTGAGACAGAGTCTTGCTCTGTCACCCAGGCTGGAGTGCAGTGGCATAATCTCGGCTCACTGCAACTTCCGCTTCCTGGGTTCAAGTGAGTCTCCTGTTTCAGCCTCCTGAGGAACTGGGATTACAGGTGTGTGCCACCATACCCAGCTATTTTTTTTCTGTTTTTAGTAGAGAGAGAGTTTCAGCATGTTGACCAGGCTGGTCTTGAACTCCTGACCTCAAGTGATCCACCTGTCTCTGCCTCCCAAAGTGCTGGGATTACAGGCATAAGCCACATGCCCGGCTGATTTTATTATTTTTTAAAAAACGTAAAAGAACTCATTTAGGTTTGTACAGAATGGCAAAGTCAGGATTCAGACATACATTTCTCTCACTCCATTATTCATTTTTTACACTACACAATGCATACAATAGCTTTTGGTTAACAAAGGCAAGGTGTGACTATAAAATCGTGAGGTTAAAGCATTTCAATTTTTTGATATTTTACCGTTTCTGAAGAGTAGAGAGGTTTTTTTGTGTAAATAAAAAAAAAAGCTGTGGAAACATCTGTAGGAAATATCACGATTTAATGTTTAACTAGATTTTCAAGGTAAATGTACATTTATTTAGCTAAATGTTATATTAAAGTTATTTGTCATAACATACCTCAAATATTTATTTATAGTTCGTATTTAATACAGAACAAATCCAGTCTTCGTGTTAACATCAGGTCTCAGCAGAGTTCTGAAATGAAACATTATGAAGAAAGGTAGTTCAGATTTGTTGAATCTGAGCTTTAGGGATTTCAGGTGTATGTTTTTTTTTTTTTATTTTCCTTGTTTAGAATATTAACATTTCCATTGCTTTTTTGATGAATATGAGTTTTAAGATTCCTAATAAGGGTTTTAAATGAACACACAGAAAATACATATCAAACCACTGATCCTGACTGTTCCCTTTAGTCACTGTGACATTGTTACCATTAGTTGCATGCATTTGGAAATGTCAGCCTTCAGAGAAGGGGGAGTTACCTGGAGTAAGGCCTCATGGATGTCATGGCAGTCCTCCATGTTCACCAACCACCAAGAAAATTCTTCTTCGGTCCACAATTCCAGCTTCATTCTTTGGTGGACTTGGAGCCAGAAAGTTTATTTTTGGCCCTGTTTTGTAGAAACCATGCATTTACCGCGGAGAAGCTTTAGAGTTTGGATGGAGCTGAAGCATTGGTGGGAATTCCCTAGTGCACCCAGGAGCAGGAGGCAAGCCCAAGCCTCGAGTGGTAGCCAATTATATTTTGCGATTGTGTATGTACTTAAAACATCAGAGATGGCACAGCACATGAATATAACGATCGATATGTAGGTGCATACTGAGTATTCCAAGTAGCAGATAGGCGCCAAAATACTGTATAATCCCAGAACTGCCTAAACTGCAGGTTTGCTAGTTCTCTGTCATACAGACCAGTAGGTAGCCTTTGCACACATTTGTGTTTTCTCTTTCACAGTAAGAGAGTGCCGTGGCTGGCAGGCACAGGTAGTTACCTCGTGCACTTTATCGTTTTGTCTTTTTCTCTTCTTCATCTTTAGGGATGCTGCTGGCTGTATCTGTCCCAAACTTGTTGTTGCATTAGAATCAGATCTGTGTATGTTTGAGGAGGTTTTATTTTAAAGACTTCCATTTTTACGCAGCTCTAGGAAGGGTCAAATATGACAAAAACAAAAACAAAAAACAAAAGAAACAAAACCCTCCCTAGGTGTTTGCTTTTGCAACATTAAAAAAATGCTTTGGTGCTAAAAAGTGTTTAATGATGCATGTTCACCATTAAAAAGCGCCACTGAATTCACAGCATTTCACTGCTAAGGGGCTGCATGTACTTTTTCTTTGGAAATCTGAAGAATTTTCCAGAAAACAAGCATCCATTACTCTTATTTCAACAGTTACTCCATGAACTCTATGCTGCAAAAACGAAGTGTGTAAGGGGGAATACTTTTCTATGGAATACTCAGTGCTTTTGATATTTATTTTAGCAAGAATAATCAAATGCTAAAAATAATTTCAGAGAGAGGTAGAAAAAATATTTCAGATAATCTTTTCTTATATCTTCTCCAAAAAGCTTACACCCATGTAAGGTATTTTTAACACTGGGGTTTTGAAGATGTTATCTTTTCTGGTATCCTATCATTACATGTTAAAATTGAAGGAGAAAATATTATTGAAAACTAAAGTAATTGCAGGAACACATTAAACCAAAGGGGTGAATAAAAGAGGTTTAAAGTTTCCATCGAGAAATGAAAAATAAGAATCATTGGCAAGACTAGTACCAATTACTGGCAATTGGTAATTGATAATTGGTAAGAGTAGTACCAAATAATGGGCATTTTTCTTAAAATACACACCTCTACCCCAAACCCCAAATGTTAATTTAGAATCATGAAACAGGCAGGTCAGGCGCTGACCCTTTTGTTTAAGGAAATGTAATACTGTGTCAACTAAACTGGCATTAGGTTCTTAGTGGAGCGTGTGTTCTCTGTGTGTGTGTGTGTGTTTTGTGTAGAAGCGTGTTTGTGATGAAAGGCTGTTTTGCATTGTTGCATAAAGAAGTTTGATTTTGTGATTTTTAAAATGATATTTATTTGGAGACTTCTTAGGGTAATTTAAAAGATGTATAATTTCCATATGTTTAATGAAATCTATTGTCGATGTACTAATAAATCTTGGTTTACAGCATCTTGAATACTTGATTATTGAAAGTTAAGAAAAAAGTTAAAAATGAATAAAGTGTGTTGGACTGAAACGAAATTGTTTCTAGAACTTTGTTGTTTGAAGAGATGAAGCATTGAGATTGATGCAATTGTCCACCCCGCCTACAAAATTAACTCCGTACCTAACTGTTAACTCTACCTTGAAGCAGAATGTTCTATGTGTAAAGTTTTAGGAGTATAGTTTTAAGAGCCATAGCATATTTTTTTAAATTGAGTCTCCAAAGGTAATAATTTTAAGTAATTCATCACTTATGTATTCAAAACAGACTTTCAGAACACAGAGCTATGTACCTTGAATGTGATTTGTTAAATTATACTTAAATAACATATTAACCCTCAAATCTCAATGGCTTCATAACACACGGGTTTGTTTCTCATTCACTTACATATCTATTAAGGCTCTGTTCCACACAGTCTTTCAGGGATCCAGGCTGACACAGGCTCCACCATCTTGAAGTGACACCATCTGGAACTTTCAGGGTTAATCTTGGTTGCTGGGGCAAGGAAAGGAAATGCCCAGAGAATGGCAAAAGAGCTTTTCTCTTTCTCAGCCTGGAAGTGCTGTATGTCTATTCTCCCCTTTCGTTGGCCCTAACTAGTCTCATGGCTCTGCCTAACAGCCTGAGATCCTGAAAATACAGAGGAGTAAATGGTAATTCAGTGGGTATAATTCTTTGCCACATGATTGACTTTGATAGGTTAAGAATAATTTCCAAAGAAGTCCAACTCCTTATTCCAAAAACTGGAATAATTTCCAAAGGTGTGAATATCAAAACTTGGTCAACAAAGCACTGAAAAGCTCCCTTCCTCCTATCTGCTAGTTTGCTACTGAATAGCAAACTAATCATTCATTGCTAAAGTGGCCCAGAAGCCACTGCTCTGAGACAAGAGTAAGAAACCTGCACACATACTTCTGAACTTAAAAGTTAAGTTAAAAAGAAGAAGAACTTGAGCTCAGACCCACTTAGGGAGAAAAAACCCCCTGGATCTGGAGGCCTCTCCTGACTAGCAGTGGAGTTTTCTAAACACAGTGGCATCTAAAACTTTGGGGTGAGAGGTGGAAGGAGGTAAGGGAGTCATAACTCACGGAATGAAGCATAAGGTGGGTGTATTTAGAATCCTGCCTTGACCACTTTGTAGGTGGGAAGCAGCGTAACTGATTTCCACTTTTCATTCCCTCATCCCACTGCTCACCTAAAGGGCAGCAGTGGTCTAAGCTACATGAGTTATTGGGGGAGAGGATATAGGTGTTAGTGCTGACTTCCCCCCATGGCTTTCTGCATTCACCTAAAAGGCAGCCTTTTAGGCAAAGAGCAAGTAGTAACCCCTGCCTGAATCTACCATCTTCTGCTCAATTATGTGTGCGTAAGTTAGGCAAAAGGATTTCTGCTAAATTTCTTAAATTTCCCACACTTTCAGCATATAGGTAGATCTGTGTTCGGTATTGGGCTTTTTAAACAGGCACATTAGAAAACGTTTCTTTTTAAGAAATGAGGAGAGGGAAAGGTTTTGAACATGGTCACTTGCCTTCCTTGCTTTAGCACCAGACTTGGTACACAATCTTGGTGTTTTAAGAGCTGTTAAAAAGCATACAGTTCCACTCTTCTTTGCAAAATTGCCAGCTAGGCAGAGATGGCCTCTGTTGCTTTAGTGTATGGGAGCTAAAAAACATTTTTAATTGCACAAAGACTTTGGAAAGCAGGGAGATCTATATTCAGTGCTCACTTTCGAATTGAAACGTCAAAGTTTGAGGCAGTTCCAATTTAAAATACAAACATAAATCAGAAGTAAGCAAAAACTGTTCTTTCGCCTGCTGGAATGGCTAAGATCCTAAGCACTGAAGAAAGGGTAAGCCTGCCATCGTGGATCAAGTTGTTCTAGCTGTGTTCTTGTCAACATGGTAGCGCTGCTGCTTTAGAAATCAAAGTAGCCGCTTTGCAGGGGTAGGTCCTGGAGCCAAAGCAAAGATGTCTTTAGTTGAACTAGACTGCCATCTAGTGGTCATTTTGGAAAACACACGCTAATCTCGTGTCTTCTGGTTCTTGGGCTTGACGGGGTGATGCTCTTAGTGATGGGGAAACAGATGAGGGGGGCAGGGTCGGTCCATGACCCCTCTCCTGCTGAAACTTACTAGAGGTTGGGTTGGTTCCTCTCCAGTTCTGAGTCATCCGCCCTGTTGGGACTGGAAAGTGGGGAAACGTCGGGGAAGGAATGGGGAGGTCGGTGGTGGATGCAGATTCAGGACCTGAGTCTCGGAAGAAGGCTCACTGATGTGAGGACATTCAGAAATAAAGCAATACCTTCGCCAGCTGAAGAGTGAGGTAGTGCGGATTCCTTTGTCCCCTTTCTGTAGTGCTTCGCCCAACATGAGGGGTCAGGGATTCTGTAGTCTCAACAGAGAAAATTTGATTTTTAAAAGTCATTCTCTCTACTTACTTCACACAGCAGTGGGGTCACTACAAGACCCAAGGTACTGTGCTGGCAACGTGCTCAGTGTCAACAGCACCACTGAGGGAAAGGTGAGTTAACTGGACCACAACCAACGATGGTCACATGAGGGTCAGTTTCTTGGTCAGCAGTGGGGAAGGGGGAGGTGATAAGTGTGGCCAGTGATTGTTCTTCCATTGGCCGCACACTTGGTACAACATCAGCATTTTCTTACTGGGGGGAGAGTGTCAAGTAGGGGAGATAGTAGTTCCAGGGGTCGGTGAGTCCAGGAAAGTGTACACAAAAGGAAAAGCTAAATTTCGAACTGATATGGGAATTAAAGGATGGACAAGATTTCTCCAGGTTGAGGCGGGGCTAGGGGTAGATATTATAAACAGGAGGGGAGATGAGAAGTGAAAGCTCTGGCCTGGGAAGGCGGCGCTAACCCAGGAGTAGCTGAGTGATAGGTGAGGCGGGGCGGGAGCCGCAGCAGGAGCGGGAGTGGGAGCAGGAGCTGGGTGGGAGGCTGGGGCTTCTTGTGGCTTAGAGTCCAGAACACGGCGGGCATTGGGAAGCACTGAAGGCTTCTGAGAGGAGGCTGAGATCTGAGCCAAGGCGGTGGAAGACTCCCCAGGCAGTGAGTGTGGGAATGTGCCGGGAGCTGGGAGAGGCAGGAGGTGGGAAAGGGGCTTGGGGACTATCGCAGCTTTCACAGCAGCTTCTATGAACCCTGGGGGCGTAAAAGCCCCAGCTGGTAGGGCATAGTCAGGTATTAATTGCCCTAATGAGTACTTACTTTAATTATCAACTGAAGATCTTGGTTTTCTGTTAAATACATTTCAGAAATATCAGGCAGAATTGGACTAATTTGGGGAATGGAGGGTTTTAAAAGAGCTCTGAAAAATAAGTATTTAAAATACTTAAAAAAAAGCCAACATATTGAGATATATTTGGCAAAGGGATGGAATATAAAGTATTCCTTCCTTGTCTCTGAAGCAAAGAACTGCACATGCTGCCGATCACAGGTTTGTTTGGTTATTTTTTAAAGGCAGGGAGGGTCTCAGAAATCATCTCATTTGGGTAGGGACCATTGGTTTTCGTCTCGCACGCCAATGCTTATTCAACAGCAGAGCCGGCTGGAGAAGTAGTTGGCTGTGTTGAGAAGGCCTGTAAGGCCACAAATGCTCTAGCTTAGTGGATGAGCATCCCATTGGATTAGCAATGTCTTCCTGGGGATATTTTGGGAAAAGAAGTCACACATGCTATGTATTTGCCATCCTTGACCCAAATGTCTTATTTTGCAGTCGAGAAAGCTGTTTTAGAGAGGTTTGTGTGACTTTTCCAAGCTAACAGAAACAGTAAAAAGTATCATTTGAAGTTAACTTGGGTCTTGCTGAGTTTCATGTTCACAGTTCTTTCCACTAGTCCTTGCAGATGGGGCCCCACGATGCCCTCTCTTCCCCGTTCTGGTAAGTGTGTGTGTGTGTGTGTGTGTGTGTGTGGAGGGTGGGGGGCGGGTGCATGCTTGTGTGCCTCACACACACTGGTATATATGCATATGAGTTTAAATGGAGAAAATGGAGAGGCCTGGCCTCTGAGAGATCTCTTCCTCTTTTACGTCTAGGGAAGTCACTCGGCTCTTCTGAGCCTCAGCTTCCTTGCAGATCAAATGAGGCTAGGTGGGCAGTCAATCTCTAAGGGCCTTTCAAGACCCGATAAACAGCTCTGGGAGACACGCAGTCTCTCTCATGTCCTTGCCACGTAGTAGGTACTCCATACGCAGCTATTGAATGGAAAATGAATTTTTCTCCAGGATGGTAATATTTGACTCAGGTACATTTTACAGAAGGGAACAAGGAGCAAGGCACCAAGACGCACCTTTGGACCACAATGCTATTATCTTAGGCTCTGTTCTCTTGATGAAAACTTGGTTTCCTTTATTATCCAAGGGCTGGATTGGTAGGTCCCTGACCCTGTGCTTTCTTTTTTCTTCTTCTTCTTTTTTTGTAACCTTCTGATCTCTGGACATTTCACAGATTTTTAGCCCCTCAACCTGAAGGCTAAATTTCTTCAGGAGATTTGGAACAGATAGAAGGAAGCATATGGAATTTGTGTATCAGAAAACTTGAGATCTTGAAAGGTGTTTAAGTATCCACCCAAGTTCATGGTTCCTGAAGAACCCACACGGCCTTCGGTAAGTCTGTTCCCTTGGTTTTGAAAAATTCCATTTTACTGCCCAGAATCATTTTTGGTTCTGTCTGGACCTAATTTGCAGGGCCCCTGTGGAAAATGAAAATGTAGGGCCTCTTGTTAAAAAATTATTAAGAATTTCAAGGTGGTGACATCAGAGCATTAAACCAAGTGCTGGGCCTTTGTGACCATCTAGATTGCCTGCCGGGAAAGCTACCTCAGTGCTGCCTCCCACAAGACAGCAATGAAGTAAATTCATGGTGAAGTCATTAATCTGACAATGTTCTGTAACACACTGACTTCAGCTCCGTTTTATGTCTGGCTAATATTCAATCATATAAATAGAGGTCAGGACTCAATTTTACTTGCAAGGAATGGGTGTACCACAAAAACTTGGTTAAGTTCATTTCTCTGAAACAGAAAAAGTTTAAACACCTTTTATTTGAAGAAATATTGCTTCTAGACTTTCCTGAAGCCAGAATTGTTCTATAAAAGTATCACGGAATATTATACATGATTAAAAAACACAGTATGCTTCCTAATAACTTGAAATCTTTTTACAAATCACATTATTCATGATCATAAATATGTTCTGTCATCCCACCGATGATACACACATCAGGTAAGCAGCTAATTTGAACATATGTACAGAGTCTATGATAAAGATTTAAAGTTACCAAAAAGATTCAACTATAACATATTAAATTTTTTTTCAAAGAGTTTACCATAAACACTTAAAGAAAACAAAATTTATCTAAGCACTTGAATTATCTAAAAATAAGAAGAAAACCTCTCTTAGGGTAAGCAAAAACACATCTTCTTGGGAAGGTGAATAGGAATAGGAGGGTACTGATGACTCAGTGAGGTAATCCTTTAGCTGGTATTTAAAAATCTAATACACAACAAGAATATTTTCAAGAATACAGATTTTCGAAAGCAATTTTGAACTATGTCTTTAAACGATATCAGAACTTGGTGAAGGCCTTACAAATAATCATAGAACACAAGGTTAAGAAATTAACTTCCCTTGTGGTATGTTGAAATTGTAGCACATTCATGATTTTATTTTATTGAGAAGTTCCTGGTGTAAATTCAAAACTAACCATATTTTGTCAACATTTAAGCTTCTTAGCCATGCCAAGAAAACCAAATAAAGATGAAAATAAAAGGTCTTTGGATCTTTTTCTCCTGTCAAGAAAATAACCCAAAATATAGCAATCTTAAAGGTATGATGTATGATGAACGCTTTGAGGCTAGGCACAGAGAGAGCAGGCAATCTTCATTTTGTTTACTTATTTATTTATTTTCACCACCAACATTATTAGCCATGCCTTTCTGCTAATCGATTTTAGCAAGTCGAGGTAAAACACATGCAACATTTTCTGGCAAAAGTTTAATGTCAAACAATATGTGATCCATACTGTGTGTCATCCTTGGGGGTTTATTTGACTTTGTCACAATGACAGCCAACAGTGAGACTGAGAAGCCTGTACAAATAAAAAATAAGACCAATCAAATAGACATGGCATTTTAATCTCAAAGTGCAAAATCATCGAACTGAAAATGACGGCATTGAAAAATTCCAGTGGTTAAAAATGAATCAAAACTTCATTACGCAGGCAGTGGAAGTGTGTTGAAAGATTTACCAGGGGTGTCAAGTTTTAGACACTCAGAAAGGCACCATTCTAGCCATCTTGACTGGATAACATGTATATACTTATGTCCCTACGATATTCAAAAGATAATACTGTTTCAGTATAAAACAAACAAACAAGTAAGAAATCAAAACCAAACCAACCAAGATATCCCCAGCCTTTCTTTCTACTCTTGGCAGATAGTAAATGATAACGATGAGTCTCCGTGTGCACACTGCTCGCTCACATGCTCACCAGCTTCTACTGCACAAAGGTACTCAGGGTAGCTTGGAATGTTGGTGGCTAGGATTACCTTTATTAGTTTACAAATAAAAAAGTTAAAAAGAAATACTGTGTTTAGGGTAAGATAACAATTTCATCTAATCAGAGGAGAGTGAAGAGGAGGCGCTGCCTTCTAGGTGCTGTGACTTCTCCTTTTCGTGATTCTTCTCCACCTTGGTCAACATCTTCCCCATTGTGCTGGAATTACTTGGGTGTTCTGCAGTGGCCATGGTGAACATTTGAGGAACTGAAATTCCATCGGAATGCACGGGAAGATACAGCTGATCTTCAAAAACGTCCTCTCCAGGACCACCATCCTGGGGAAGTTCTTTCGGGTGCCTGCGAATGGGCTGCAGCCGGGGGCTGGGCCTCAGCTCAAGCTCTGTCATGCCATCGCCACTGAAATCGGTTTCCAGATGATTGGTCCCTTCATGTCCCATCCATTTTTCAGTTTTTCTCCAGTGTTCAGAATTCAAACGATTAACTTCTGGAATGTCGTTGTTCCATTCAGGTTTACTCTCTGGACTTAATGTTGGTCGGTTCAAATGCAGCGTTCGAAGGTCGGCTGGCAAGGTCAAATGAGGTGTTTTCCCAACCGTATGCCTTGGGTCTTCATCTGAGTCAGCAGAGGCCATCTCCACTGACACAGAGCGCTCGGCAGAGACACCCAGGAACCCATCACTTTGAGCAGTTTGAGTCTTATTTGTTTTATTTTGCTCATAGTGACTCTTCAGCAGTGCAAATACTCTATCTACATCCTTCAAGTAATTAGTCCAGTCCACCAGACTAAGTCTGTAGTTTTGTCTGTACTCATAGATGTTTTCTTTCACACTGTGTAGCTCTTCTAGGCCTTGCCAGTTGATGTCTGTAGTGAGACGAGGCTGATTAACCTTCCCATCCATCCCATAACTGTCCTCTGTGAAAAGACAGAAGAAAGTGAATCATTAGTGGAGAAAAGATTTTCTACTTATCTGGACAAGCAACTTACATTGTTTTTCCAGAGTTAATCAATGAAAAATATGACACTCAAAAGCATTTTTCCCTAGTCATTTGTTATCACAGAGTGGCCTTAGGTTACAAGTGATTAAACGACAGAAAATTGGGGGGGTAGGGGTGGGGAAGATCACATTCGTGAAAACATCTATGACTAAATATGGTGCTGAAAATGGCACTGTCCTTTCAGCCGGGGGATTTGGGCTTCACTCCTGGCCCCACTCAAATCAACTTTGCAACAAGAAGAGCATGTGAGTGAGTCCCTCTGAGTCTTGCTCCCTCATCTGTCAAGTGTAGAAATAATTGTATGATAAAATCATCACTACTTATAAGGTTGCTGGGTGAATGACAAATTTGAAAGTATTTGAATGTAATAGGCAATGCTTAGTATGATATTTTTATTTTATATTCCCTGACACTCAGTATAAATGCAAATCTGAATGCAATTGCAATTGAGTTCTTCAAATCAAATGCCCGGATTTATTTCTTTGATTGTTGTTTTTGCCCTGAAAGTTCTATGTCCTAGATAAATGTGTGTCTCAGATAACTGAATGGCTTTCTCATATGCAAAGAAGGCACCAGCTTTCTCTCTCTCAGATCTTTCTGCATCTCCAGGATGACTGTAGCCCTGCAGAAAACAACACTTGTTCTCTAGTTGTGCCTAAGTACCATTTGGAAAGAGGTGGCCTAGATGAGTGCAATGACCACCCATAAAGCCACACAGACCAGTAAGAAGAATAAGCAAAACTACACCAAACCCACAACCTCGGTGTAGCTAGAAGATAGAGAATCCTACAATCTTCAGATCACCTGTAAGTAAAAAATGTTAACACCAAATCCCAGCAGAGCTGAATGTCATGCTGTGGCCATAAGCCCTGGGAAAACAGTATGGAAGAGAGAAGAGGGAAGTGTCAATGGAGTCAAAGATTGATTGGAGGCCTTAGTGGAAAGAATGTCAAGTCTTTTGCATAAAATATTGTAAAGATTCCTGGTGAGTCACAGCACTGACAATGAGAATGGGACCCCTAAGTCCCAGCCTTGTGCCTGTGCACGATTCAAGGTGGCAGTCTGGAAGGCATTGCTTCAGGCAGAAAAGGATACAAAGAAAGAGAGAAGGGAGAAACGCCTTTGGAAACTGGGTGATAAAACAAGGAGGAAGCAAAAGGTGGGAAATTTCAGGTCCTGCAAGAAAAAAAGAGATACGAAAAGTTGGAAGACACACAACCTCTCTCACTTTCACTCCCAAATAATAATAAAATAAAAAGGTAAAGAGAGAGTTACAGTCACAGAATTCTGTTAAACTAGGAGGCTTGTAAATACTATAAATCCATGAAATAAAAGCAACCTAAATCTATATCAAATTACTATAAAATAAAGAACAATGAGATACCATCTCATGCCAGTCAGAATGGTGATTATTAAAAAGTCAAGAAACAACAGATGCTGGCAAGGTTGTGGAGAAATAGGAAAGCTTTCACACTGTTGGTGGGAGTGTAAATTAATTCAACCACTGTGGAAGACAGTGTGGTGATTCCTCAAAGATTTGGAACCAGAAATACCATTTGACCCAGCAATCCCATTACTGGGTGTACACTCAAAGGAATATAAATCATTCTGTTATAAAGACACATGCACACATATGTTCATTGCAGCACTGTTCACAATAGCAAAGACATGGAATCAACCCAAATGCCCATCAATGATAGACTGGATAAAGAAAATGTGGTACATATACACGTTGGAATACTATGCAGCCATAAAAAGGAATGCGATCATTTCCTTTGCAGGGACATGGATGAAGCTGGAAGCCATTATCTTCAGCAAACTAACACAAGAACAAAAAAACCAAACACTGCATGTTCTCACTTATACGTGGGAGCTGACCATTGAGAACACATGGACACATGGGAGAAAGAGAGCATCAGGGAAAATAGCTAATGCATGCTGGGCTTAATACCTAGGTGATGGGTTGATAGGTGCAGCAAACCACCATGGTACACATTTACCTATGTAACATCCTGTACATGTATCCCAGAACTTAAAAAAATAAAATCAACAACAACAACAACAACAACAAAAACAAAGTGGAAAACAGGAATTTAAAAAACCATCTTGAGAAAATGCCTCTGGCAAAATAAAGTGCAGAAAACCACAACACACCAGTGCTGTGTGAATTAAATGTTCTAAATCAAGCATCTGAGGATGGAAAAGCATCTGAAATCAGAAATTAAAATATGAACCTAGCATCTCATGTCCAGTCCAGCTCTCCTTCAAGTATCAAGGCTATAGAGGAACAGTTTGAAACACATAAGAACGCAGGGGGTACTGTGCACATCAGCTCTTCTTCAGCAATCTTCCAGAGGATGTGACTCGTTCATCCAAGAAATCACTAGGGAAACTGAAGCAAAAATATAGAGGGTGCACATTTAATAGATTTATCAGATCTAGGATAAAAATAAAGGTAAAAGAAGAGTGAAAAAATAATATATGCATTTTATAGGACACGCTAGAAATAATGCAACTAAAAATGTGAGAGGGAGCACAGACCAAAGAGAATAAACTCATTGAGTATGATTCAGGTAATAGTTGGGAATGAAAGAAGGCCACTAAAAACTGAATAATGAGATAATGAAAGGTTAAATAAGATAACAGGAATTCAGTCCAGGCACGGTGCCTCATTCCTCTAATCCCAGTACTTTGAGGAGGCCGAGGCGGATGAATCACTTGAGGTCAGGAGTTCGAGACCAGCCTCGCCAACACGGTGAAACCCCGTCTCTATTAAAAATACCAACCAACCAACAAATAAATAAATAAATAAATAAATAAAAGAAAAAATACAAAACGCGGATTAAGGGCATTAACAATGTATAAGTACAAAGATAATTACCAAAATGCAAGCCTTACTAAGTTCTGAAGGAAAAAGAAAAGAGCAACTATCTTGATAAAGAAGAAATTATAGAAGATGCAACAAGAAATATATAGAAACACAATAGGTGATATCAGTCCGAGGCAGATCAAATACAGCAAGAATAAATAAGAATATGTATTGGAATATTACTGGAATCATCAAGTGGAGCTTTTGTTGTGCTCCCTTGTGGTAGCCACTGGGGCTCATAAAATGAGCGGGCATGGGGGGTGGTGTTGCAGCCATGTAGAGACGGGCTAAGCCTAGACCTATTCCTCTTGCACTCTCAGACATATAATGCCAAAAAGAGAGCCAGGGACTGCAGATGTCTATGGGCCAGATTCCCCTGGGGTAGGCACCCCGCACATAGCTGGTAAGTGGATTACATGGGAGCAACCAATGCCAGTAGCCCTGAGGGGCTAGACCAGGGTCCTAACAGAAGTAGACATTTACCCCAGGCTGGGTTTTGTAGACCCAGTGGTAGACGCAAATGCTTAAAATATTATTACAGGATAGGAACAGAAAACATTGTACTAATTTGGACCACCAAGTTATATTTCTTCAGATCAAAGGACACATTTTATAGCCCACCATATCCAAAAGTGAGCAAAGATAGTTCACATCAAATGGACGTATAATGGTGCACATTATCCTTAGAGTAACAATTGTATAAGAATAGGAAGGAATGGGCAGTTAAAACATTTGCTGTCTAAAATGGGGAGAGACAAAAGCATTAAAGGCTGGCTTACATGCCTTCACACCCAACATGCGAGGGCTAAGGGAGGGTCCCCCACTGGACAGATTTCTCTGCTTTGCAGGGGGATAAGAGGAGAGCGGCAGGAGAGGATGCTGGTGTGATGATGCAAGTCTTCTGCGCAGCACCTCAACTTTCGTTTTTTATTCCTCATGCAGAGATGCCACTGCTGGTGTTGGAAGCAGGGATGCTTTGTAAGCAAAAAACCCAAATTATACTTTAAAATGATGTCAGAATTCCTAAGGGCCTGATGGGGCAGGTTATGCCTTCATCCCAACTGGCAAAATTGGGGTTAACAGTGAATGCAGGTATATTGCCTGGTGGTTAAAAACAGCTCATTAGTTCTGTACCTATGTGAACTTACTCTATTTGAATGGAAGCAGACTGAGCAAGAGGTACTTGCTAGACTATTACTGGTAGTCTAATGATAATACTAGACTAGTATTACTGCCTGAAGTCTAGAGCGGCACAATGGATTAATCTAATGTCTCTTCCAAAGGTGGAAAAGTTTGGTCATAAATGGAGAGATGGAGGAACAGTAACTGAGGCTGAAGGAGTGAATAATTGGGTTATGTCATGAGTCATGAGGGAAATCCAGTATTACATTAACAGCTCAAAAAAGGCTCAGAACAGGAGATGACATTGTCTCTTACCTCCATTACACCAGACTCCTAAAAGGGTGAGGTCATATATTGCTAAGCCACTCCTGGCAAGATTCAACAGAAGCTGGCAAACCTGAGTGGCCTTGCCCTCGGAGGTATTTTCATATGACAGAATGATGGACTGGACTAATTTCTGATGGCTGAATGGAATTCTAGGAATGTGCCAGTATATTTTGGCTTTTATAATCTTCTCACTAAGGGATTCATGGCCAGGGGACTAGGGCATAAGAAGAAAGATATATTTGATGTATCCCCAGTTCACAGAGATCCTAATGCCCTTGCAATCTCCAGGGAGATAAGAGTGTCTTTTATGTGCTGAGGAGATGGCTGCGGTTCCCTAGACAGCTCTAGGTTGGGAGCTGGGCTGATCATCAGAAAGACCTTCACATGATTAGAGAGCTGGGACTCTCAGTCCCACCTCCCGACCTCTGGGGAGCGGACAGCGACCTGGAGATTGAGTTAACCACCACTGGCCAATGATGCAATCGATCATGCTTATGTAATGGAACCTCGTTAAAAACCTTAAATGATAACAGGGTTCAGAGACATTTCCAGTTGGTGAATGCAACCACATGCTGTGAAGGTAGCACACTTCAAACTCTAGGACAGAAGCTTCTACGTTTGGGACCCTTCTGGACCTTAGCCTATGTTCCTCTTCATCTGGCTATTGACTTGCATTTCTTATAAACTGGTAAATATTTTAAAAATCGTTGAAATATACAGAATTAAAAACACAAGAGATGTGGCTCATGCCTGTAATTCCAGCACTTTGGGAGGCTGAGATGGGAGGATTGCATGAGCCCAGGAGTTTAACAGCAGCCTGGGCACCATAGCAAGAACTCACCTCTAATAAAAATTTAAAAATTAGCTGAGTG
>NW_012101665.1:3685250-3685953 GCF_000951045.1 Mandrillus leucophaeus | reverse complement strand
AAATAATAATAAAATAAAAAGGTAAAGAGAGAGTTACAGTCACAGAATTCTGTTAAACTAGGAGGCTTGTAAATACTATAAATCCATGAAATAAAAGCAACCTAAATCTATATCAAATTACTATAAAATAAAGAACAATGAGATACCATCTCATGCCAGTCAGAATGGTGATTATTAAAAAGTCAAGAAACAACAGATGCTGGCAAGGTTGTGGAGAAATAGGAAAGCTTTCACACTGTTGGTGGGAGTGTAAATTAATTCAACCACTGTGGAAGACAGTGTGGTGATTCCTCAAAGATTTGGAACCAGAAATACCATTTGACCCAGCAATCCCATTACTGGGTGTACACTCAAAGGAATATAAATCATTCTGTTATAAAGACACATGCACACATATGTTCATTGCAGCACTGTTCACAATAGCAAAGACATGGAATCAACCCAAATGCCCATCAATGATAGACTGGATAAAGAAAATGTGGTACATATACACGTTGGAATACTATGCAGCCATAAAAAGGAATGCGATCATTTCCTTTGCAGGGACATGGATGAAGCTGGAAGCCATTATCTTCAGCAAACTAACACAAGAACAAAAAAACCAAACACTGCATGTTCTCACTTATACGTGGGAGCTGACCATTGAGAACACATGGACACATGAAGGGGAACTATATAACACTGGGGCCTGTTATGTGCTTGT
>NW_012101665.1:3682382-3683989 GCF_000951045.1 Mandrillus leucophaeus | reverse complement strand
GCCCTTTGGAGAAATGGCTGCTTCCAGATATGGAGTGGCAAAAATGCAAGATGAACCTGGAACAGGCCTTTAGGCCAGAAAGCAATGAGGTGGTCAAAAAATGATGAGGATGCTTCAAAAGTACACGGAACTCAGGTGCAGCGACACCAGTGGCCAAATCTAAGACACTTTAGTCATCAAAATAAATAATGATAGCAAGATAATATCCATGGAATAAGCTGAGAATCTGAGTTCATACTGATAGAAATAAATACACAGGAGAGGAGGAAAATCTCTTCTTTTATATTTTTGAAACAGGGTCTGACTCTGTCACCCAGGTTGGAATGTAGTGGTGCTATCTCAGCTCACTGCAACCTCTGCCTCTGAGTAACTGGGACTACAGGTGCTGGGACTACACCCAGCTAATTTTTTAAATGTTGTATTTTTAGTAGAGATGAGGTTTTGCTATGCCGCTCAGGCCAGTCTTGAACTTCTGAGCTCAAGCACGTATTCCTCCCACCTCAGCCTTCCAAAGTGCTGAGATTACAGGTGTGAGCCTCCACATCTGGCAGGGAAATCTCTTCTTTACAGTACAATGCTACCTAAGAAATGCAGGAGGAGCCAGGTATGGTGGCTCATGTCTGTAATCCAGCACTTTGGGAGATTGAGAGCTGGGAGAATCGCTTGAGCCCAGGAGTTTGAGACTAGCCTGGGCAATAGAGTGAGACCTTGTCTCTGCAAATTTGTTTTTGTTTTTAAATTAGCTGAGTGTGGTGGCATGTGCCTGTAATCCCAGTTACTTGGGAGGCTGAGGTGGCAGGATCCCTTGAGCCTGGGAGGTCAAGGCTGCAATGAGCCAAGTGCTCCAGCCTGGGTGACAGAGCAAGACCTTGTCTCACAAAAAAAAAAAAAACAAAAAACCAAAAAACAAAAACAAAACAACCACCAAAAAAAAAACAACAAAGCAAGAGGAATTACAGAGTGGGAGAAATCATCATTTGCAGCTATCATGGTAACAACAAATGATTCAGGCAGAAATGAATCATGGAATCATGAATGCCTTAAAAGCTAGTAGATGAATTACCTATTAATTAAAAAAGGAAAAAATTATAGTGGCTTCACCTAGCAAACTCCACCTTTGCCAAGTAATCAAAGGTAATACCACCAAGATGTCATGCAGCTCCTGATAAGATATCCCAAGAGCACAATATGTGGTATTCTTAACAAAAATCCACAGCTTCAGTTCAATCCTGACGAAACGTCAGACAAACCCCAATAGAGGGACATTTTACAAAATAACTGGCATGTACTCTTTAAAATATCATGACTGATAATGAGAAGTTGAGGAACTGTTCCAGATAAAAGGATGTTCGAAAGAGGTGAGTTTCCTGCAATGTGTGATTCTGGATTGGATCCCAGGCCAGAAAAGCAAAAAAGGATGAATATGACATTATTGGGACAATTGTTAACATTTGAACATGAAATGTGGATTCGACAATTGCATTGTAACAATGTTAAATTACTTGATTTTGATAAATGCATGACTGTTATATAAGAGAATGCTTTTGTTCTTAGGAAATACCTCCTAAACCATTTATATATAAAGGGGAATGATGTTTGCAAATTAC
>NW_012101665.1:3677860-3679582 GCF_000951045.1 Mandrillus leucophaeus | reverse complement strand
AGTTTAACAGAGTTTAATTGAGCAAAGAACGATTTGCAAATCTGGCAGCCTCCCAAGCCAGAGTAGGCTCAGAGACTCCAACGCAGCTGCGTGGTGGAAGAAGATTTATGGACAGAAAAAGAAAAGCGACGGACAGAAAACAAAAATGAGGTACAGAAGCAACCAGATTGGTTACATCTCAGCGTTTGCCTTATTTGAACAGAGTTTGAACAGTTGGCCACCTTTGATGGGCCAAAATTCAGTGATGGGCACAAGAGTAGGCTACAGTCTGTATGCAACTCTATTTAGGTTATAGTTCACGATGTACAGAGAAACCTTTAGGCTGAACTTAAAATATGTGAGGAGGCAGCTTTAGGCTAAACTTGATTTAACAACCCAATATAGATAGAAGGCTTTAATAGAACAGTTTTCATAGAAGAAAAAGAAAGCCCAAAGAACCACTCTGCAAAGATGCATCAGGTCTATATACTTTCACAGGAGAAGTTTACCAAATCTTCAATGAAAAGAGAATCCTGATAAACTGTTTCAGAGCAGACAACTCAAGAAGACTTCCAAACTCTTTTTACGAAGAAAGGATAACATTGATAGCTGCGATAGGCAGAATAGTGGACTCCACCCAGCAAAGACGTCCACATCCAAGTGTCTGGAAACTATGGACAAGTTCCTTTACCTGGCAAAAGGGACTCTGCGAATGTGACTAAGTCATGGATCCTGAGATTGGGGCATGGAGTATCCTGGAGTATCCAGGTGGGGCCAGTGGGATCTCAAGAGTCCTTATAAAGGGAAAGGGAGGTGGTAGGAAGGAGGGTTAGAGAAGGAGATGTGATCCCAGAAAACAGATGAAGGTGTGGGTTGGGGGAGAGACTGATTTGAAGATTGGCTACGTTTTTGTATTTGAAGATCGTGGAAGAGACCATGAATGAGGAATGCAGGCAGCCTCCAGAAACTGAAAAAAGCAAGGATATTCTTGCCTTGAAACTCCAGAAGATTTCAGTCTAGTAAGATTCATTTTGAATTTCTGACCTCTAGAAACACGAGAGAACAAATTTGTGTCGTTTTAAAGGAACAGTGGTAATTTATTACAGCAGCAATAGGAAACTAATATAATATCTAAGAGATAATGCCAGTAAAAACAAAAATGAAATCACAGATTGGTATCTTTTAAAGATATGATACAAAAATCTTAAAATATTAGTGAACAGAATTCAATATTATGAAAGCAATACACAATGACCCAGTGGAATTTATTTCAGGAATGAAAGGATTCATTCTTACTAAATCTATTAATATAATATACAATAATAATTTAACAGATCTAAAGAGAATAATTATCTGATCATAGATGCTAAAAAATGCTTTTTGACAAATTCAACATTCATTAAAGATAAAAGCACTAAAAAAAAAGGACTGATGGCTATTTCCTTAGCACAATAAAACTATATATAACTCAGTCCTAAAGCTTGCCTCTTATTTAATAGAGAAACCCTAAAAGCATTTTAACTGAAATCAGGAGCAGGGTAACATTATATTGGAAGTATTAGTTCACTCAGTTAGACGTATCTCTACATATCTGTAGGTACAAAAATAGATGTCAAGGCTGGGCACAGTGGCTCATGCCTATAATCCTAGAACTCTGGAAGGCCGAGGTGGGCGGATCACCTGAGGTCAGGAGTTCAAGACCAGCCTGGCCAACATGGTGAAACCCTGTCTCTACTAAAAATA
>NW_012101665.1:3672100-3673195 GCF_000951045.1 Mandrillus leucophaeus | reverse complement strand
AAGACTTCCAAACTCTTTTTACGATGAAAGGATAACATTGATAGCTGCGATAGGCAGAATAGTGGACTCCACCCAGCAAAGACGTCCACATCCAAATGCCTGGAAACTATGGACAAATTCCTTTACCTGGCAAAAGGGACTCTGCGAATGTGACTAAGTCATGGATCCTGAGATTGGGGCATGGGAGTTTCCTGGAGTATCCAGGTGGGGCCAGTGGGATCTCAAGAGTCCTTATAAAGGGAAAGGGAGGTGGTAGGTAGGAGGGTTAGAGAAGGAGATGTGACCCCAGAAAACAGATGAAGGTGTGGGTTGGGGGAGAGACTGATTTGAAGATTGGCTACGTTTTTGCATTTGAAGATCGTGGAAGAGACCATGAATGAGGAATGCAGGCAGCCTCCAGAAACTGAAAAAAGCAAGGATATTCTTGCCTTGAACCTTCAGAAGATTTCAGTCTAGTAAGATTCATTTCGAATTTCTGACCGCTAGAAACACAAGAGAACAAATTTGTGTCGTTTTAAAGGAACAGTGGTAATTTATTACAGCAGCAATAAGAAACTAATATAATATCTAAGAGATAATGCCAGTAAAAACAAAAATGAAATCACAGATTGGTATCTTTTAAAAATATGATACAAAAATCTTAAAATATTAGTGAACAGAATTCAACATTATGAAAGCAACACACAATGACCCAGTGGAATTTATTTTAGGAATGAAAGGATTCATTCTTACTAAATCTATTAATATAATATACAATAATAATTTAACAGATCTAAAGAGAGTAATTATCTGATCATCTTCATAGATGCTAAAAAATGCTTTTTGACAAATTCAACATTCATTAAAGATAAAAGCACTAAAAAAAAGGACTGATGGCTATTTCCTTAGCACAATAAAACTATATATAACTCAGTCCTAAAGCTTGCCTCTTATTTAATAGAGAAACCGTAAAAGCATTTTAATCAAAATCAGGAGCAGGGCAAAATTATATTGGAAGTATTAGTTCACTCAGTTAGACATATCTCTACATATCTGTAGGTACAAAAATAGATGTCAAGGCTGGGCACAGTGGCTCATGCCTATAATCCTAGCACT
>NW_012101665.1:3665739-3668355 GCF_000951045.1 Mandrillus leucophaeus | reverse complement strand
ATCAAAGGTAATACCACCAAGATGTCATGCAGCTCCTGATAAGATATCCCAAGAGCACAATATGTGGTATTCTTAACAAAAATCCACAGCTTCAGTTCAATCCTGACGAAACGTCAGACAAACCCCAATAGAGGGACATTTTACAAAATAACTGGCATGTACTCTTTAAAATATCATGACTGATAATGAGAAGTTGAGGAACTGTTCCAGATAAAAAGATGCTCGAAAGAGGTGAGTTTCCTGCAATGTGTGATTCTGGATTGGATCCCAGGCCAGAAAAGCAAAAAAGGATGAATATGACATTATTGGGACAATTGTTAACATTTGAACATGAAATGTGGATTCGACAATTGCATTGTAACAATGTTAAATTACTTGATTTTGATAAATGCATGACTGTTATATAAGAGAATGCTTTTGTTCTTAGGAAATACCTCCTAAACCATTTATATATAAAGGGGAATGATGTTTGCAAATTACCTGCAAATGATTCAGAATAAAAGGTGTGCGTATACGTGGAGAAAGTGAGTGAAAGAACAAGAAAAAACAAGAAAGCAAATGGGGTAACAGTTCTTGAAATTATTCTTGCAACCTTTCTGTAAATGTAAAGTTTTATCAAAATAGAAAGTTACACTTATTTGACAATAGAAATTAAATTTTCCATGTGTCTCCTGGTTTCTGCCTGTCTTTAGCTCGAAAAAGGAAACCTTTTTCTTGGGTCATGTGGAAGCTCTTTGTTCAGAGAGAAAAGGTATAGATAGGATTGTTCTGACAGGTGAATTTTCAGAATAAATGTAGATGATTTCACGTTACAGGTAATTATTCCCCAATCCCGGAAACAGAAAAGCCGTGAATCCACTAAGAGAAATTCAAGAACATACCCTGGTCACAAGCCAAGTCACATTCCTTTCTAGATGACACTTACTTACTTTTAAAAACTTAACCACATAATTACATCATGCTATATTCCACAGATGGGTAACTTAACAGATGATGCATGCTTGGAATTTTAACTCTACCTGGAGCAGTGTTACAATTAACAGGTGCTGATGATGTCATAAGAAGCAGAAGGGATTGTTTCTGCAGACACAGGCTGACTTCTGCAGCTTCTGTGGTCTCTTCTCTTCCCCTTTGACACATCACCTCTGTACCAGCCACAGAAACAAGTGCAAAGTCCTGAAAGTATCAGGCTTTCTCCTGTTTGTATTTATTTCTAGAATGTACTTCCCTGACTCATTAGCCCAGCTAGATCTCAGCCTTCAAGATTAAGCATCATCCCCTCCACAGAGCCTCTCTGGCCATTCCCCTGGGTTGTGTGAACCCCTTCATTATTGGCATCATCTATACTTGATTCTGGGTATCTGTGCTCAGTAGCAAATTGAATTTCACCGGGCCAGGTGTCTACAGTTTCAAGAAGCAAGAAATGGGTCCATCAGAAAATCACAAAGCCTTATATATAGTTTGTTTCTTGTTGCTATCTGGCAGGATATTTTAATTAATATAGCTGTTCTCTTTCAAGTCTCATTTCTAATGGTGCTAATTTATATTTCACAATGGAAAGAGCCCGAACAGAGTATCTGCATTAATATATCTGCTCCTTTCTCCTAAGCCCTTCCATGTTTTGCTGAGCTCTTTGGGTTTTTTTTCTTTGTTTGTTTGTTTCTGAAGGCACAGGGTTTCCAATATTTGGACCAAATTGGTATTCAACTTGCGTGATTTTCGTGTTACTTGAAACATAGTATGTTTTAGCTTGAAATGGAATTTGATTGAGGCTTTGAAATTTCAGATGTTCTGATTTTAGTGTCCTGCCAGTATCAAAAAGCCAATTTACAATTTGCTTTTGGATACTAGCAGGTCATCAAAATCAGAATTGGCCTTAGTAAAAAAGACCATAAATTTCTTTCTCTTTTGAGATGGAGTATCACTCTTGTTGCCCAGGCTGGAGTGCAATGGTGCAATCTCGGCTCACTGCAACTTCCGCCTCCCGGGTTCAAGCCATCATCCTGCCTCAGCGTCCCGAGTAGCTGGGATTACAGGCATGCACCACCATGCCCGGGTGATTTTGTGTTTTTAGTAGAGACGGGGTTTCTCCATGTTGGTCAGGCTGATCTCGAACTCCTGATCTCAGGTGATCTGCCCACCTCGGTCTCCCAAAGTGCTGCGATTACAGGTGTGAGCCACCGTGCCTAGCCTTTTTTTTTGTGAGGTGAAAGTAAGTTTATTAAGAAAGTAAAGGAATAAAGAATGGTTACTCCACAGGCAGAGCAACCAGAAGACCATAAATTTCTAACCTACTTAATTTTACAGATGAATTGCAGGAATAGCTATTTATTTTACAAATGAAAGCCAATTAATGTTCAACCATAAAGATAGTCTAAAAATAGAAATAAATATATATGTCATTTATAGATGACTACCTGTGTGTGGTCAATGGCTGATTATATCCACTTATCGGTAAATGCATATAACTTTTCTTCTTTATTAATATGGCATTGACATTAAAAACTGCAATTTTATCATCCATTAATGTGAAGATAAATGTCCTTCAAAATTCCAGGGCTCAGTCAGGCGCAGTGGCTCATACCTGTAATCCCAGCACTTTGGGAGGCTGAGCTG
>NW_012101665.1:3651765-3664134 GCF_000951045.1 Mandrillus leucophaeus | reverse complement strand
GGCCCGATCTCAGCTCACTGCAAGCTCCGCCTCCCGGGTTTACGCCATTCTCCTGCCTCAGCCTTCCGAGCAGCTGGGACTACAGGCGCCCGCCGCCACGCCCGGCTAATTTTTTACATTTTTTAAAGTAGAGACGGGGTTTCACCGTGTTAGCCAGGATGGTCTCGATCTCCTGACCTCGTGATCCGCCCACCTCGGCCTCCCAAAGTGTGGGGATTACAGGTGTGAGCCACCACGCTCGGCCTAATTAACTATTTTTAATACTCCTCCCCCATGGTCAAAACATCCCTGTTTGGAGGATAAATTATATAATCATTCTGCATATAACACGCTCCATAAAATAGGCCCTGGTTGCCTTTTCAGCTAATTCTTCTCTTCTCCTTCCCTTGCACCGTCACGGAACTGATCATAAGTCCCCACACGAGTCTTGCCTTCTGGTTGGACTGACTTCCTTTTCCATCCTGTGTCTGGATCACCGCACTGTTGCCTTCAGGATGTGGCATAAATGCCAACTCCTTGGAAAGCTTCCTCTGATTCCTCAGGGTTGGGTTGGAGCCCTCCCCTGGCTCTTATGGAGCCATATATTTCTGGTCAAAGCACTTTGCATCGTGCATTCTAACACCAGATTGCACTCCGGGTGAAGGCGGCGTTTGGCACAGAGGTGGTCGTTTAGATTCTTTCTGTCTTTATTTGTTGCATGGATGAATGAGGACACATTTTCCCCCTATATATTGAAACTGATTAAAGATACATTTCATTCTGCAGTCTGGGGAGGATCTTAAGGAGTTCTGCACATGCTACACTTTAGTTTCTTCTATGGCACAAGAAACAAGGCCTTTGGAATAGGGTCACTATTGGAAAGGTAAGAAAAATGATGAACATACTCTGACAACTTAGACTAAACCAAGTCTGACCTTAACCTTACCAGGGTGGCCACTGTTGTCACCCCTGCCACTACCCAGCTCTCATGGCAGAGCTTTGGTTGCATTTTGGTGCCTACTGGCTGCTCTGTGACACACCTCTGTGCACACAGTGGCCCTGGCTCTGACCTACACCCTAACGATCTTCACCCCAAGTCTCCTCAACACCTTAGGGGGCCAATCTCACCTCCAGTCCATTTAACTCAAAACCCTGTCCCTGCCCCATCTCTTGTTTGAGCATCTGAAACAGAAAAGTCCAAAAGTGCTAGTAAGACAGCTTTAAAATAAGATGGAGTCCCTGAGAGGACTGATGATGGAGATTAGTGGTGCTGATGAATACCTTTTTGTCTTTCTTATAAAATATACTAACACGCTTTCGAATTCATATCACTGAAATTCCCTTTTCCATACTCTTTCATTCATATACATGTCCTGCATTTGGTATTATCTTTACCAATGACTCCACCACTTATTGGGGCTTGGCCTCTGCCAAGGTCTGTTCTAAGCATGCCAACCGGGGAGGCTGGGATTTGAACTCAAACTAGTCAGGGGCTCCAGCGGCCACCCCCATGACCACAGTGTTGTATGGCACTAACACACAGCTGTGTCACCCATGGCCACCTTTGGCACACACTGTCACTATGGGGGAGATGAATCAAAATAAGCAAAAGCAATGTGGTTAGAGCGTGGCTGCTGAGGGTGGAGCTCAGTGTGGTCTAACAGCTCAGAGGCTTGAAGCAAAGGATCAGGAAGCAGCCCTGCCAGAGGAAGGCCGCCAAGAACTGACCGTCTGCCCTACCAAGCCACGGGACACATGGCCATGGCTGCCAGGAGCTCCTCTTGGCCCTCAAAGGGCAGTAGCATCAGCTTTCATACGCAGTGGGAAAAATAAACACCCCATCAACCTGCTGATTTTCTATATTTTGCAACACACTTAGAAGATGTTGCTTTCAAATCAGCCACAAATTATTTCCTGAGTCATGAGTGCCACCTTCTAAGCTGTGCTCTCCCTCTGAGCTTGTCCTAACTGGAAAATGACCAGGGTGAGTATGCAAAGCATTTCAGCTGCCCCTCCTGCCTCATGCACAGGGAACAGCAAAAGGAAGAGAAGAGAAAAGATAGAAAAGAAAAGAAAAGAAAAGAAAAGAAAGAAATTGAACAGCAACAGAAAAAAAAAAAAAACTTGCTTTATAAAAATCCTCTAAATAAGTCTGAAGATTAATTTTTGAAAATCCACCAAAAAGAAGGCAGTTTATAAACATTTATTTAGTTCATCTTGTACAGGATACATTTTTAAAAATGCTCTGTTGAATTTTCAAATTTCAAATTCTTCAGATCTGGTTCTTATCATTTCTCTCAGTCTTTTGTAATCAAATTTCACGATAAAAATCTTTTTTTTTTAAATTAGTTTTCTAAAACTATCAAAATCTGAAATAATTAAGGCACTGAAGCCTCCTAAGTGGCTCCATCAATGGAGGGCTTTGAGCTGTTGGACCCCGTTGGAAGACAGTACTTTTCCTGGCATTTCTGTACATACTTGTTTTGCATCTGTTCTCATTCAATCCAATAAGATATAAGGAGCAGGTAAGGCCACATCAAACACTGCATTTGGGTGTTTAGTGAATTCCCAGGTGTGACTAGGCAGATATTTTCCATGTCAAGATTTCCTGCCTGCCACTTGGATATCCACTGAAAGATGGCTTGCCTTGTGGACTATGAAATGGCAAAGTCTGAAAATGCCAGTTATTTTGAGTTATAAAGTATCCTTAGATCTGGTCTCTGGTAAGGAGCTTACAAGGGGAAAAAAGCAACAGGTAACACCATGTTGCCCCTGCACATATGCTTTCAACAACTAAAGTTGCTAAGATTATGTGAAAATGACCTCAGAAACAATTGATTATCTGGCCCATTGAGTGGTGGTGGCAGGGATCAGGGAAGGGGAGGGTCCCAGATGCTTGTCATTTACACCCAAAGAGCAGTTAAACATTCTTCCTTTCAAAGTTGGCCAGGGGTAACTTCATGGAGAATGACTCTCTGACTCATCCCTGACCAGTCTTATGTCTTAAATAATCTGTGAACACCCTTTTATCTCTTTCACGACACTAGACTGAAAATCCCTTAGCTATAAATTGAGTGTCTCGTAAAATAACTGTAAAGTCAATATTTAGAGATAAGTCCATTTATAATATTACACTTTGGAAATGTCTTAATGTGACCAGTGGGAGGCAGGCAAGATCGCCCTAGTGTGCGGGATATTACCTCATCAGCCCATGCCCCAGGGAGACCAGCTCAAGGGTGGGGTCTTCTGCTCTGTCTTATGTGTGCTGGGAGTGACACAGGGTTGGTGTGGGGCAGACTGAGGACAGTTAAGATAAAGAACAAGAGAAAATAGAAAAAAGAAGACATACATAAATGGCTATAACATATCCCCAAAAGTCCAGCTTCTTTTGTTTTCATCTGCCCCATCGCCTTTCCTGTTGTCATTTGGCTTCTTGTTGGACGAATGACCTGTTCTCTAAAGGGAAGCCTCTGAGACCATAGCTCTGGAGGTTAGAGGGGCCGAATAGGGTGCCAGGAACAGAAATATTCTTTGGTATATTAATTTTAAAGATATAAATACAGATGAAGAAGATTAATATAGATAAAGAAGATATTAATATAGATGGCACCATTGAAGCTCACACTTCTTTGATGGATGTTTTTCTCCCAAGTGGATCCATTAACTAGGGTACTGGTAACGTCCGTGCCTCAGTTTCGCATCAGCAGAGGCGGTAAGGACAGTGCCCAGCTGCTTCAGATGGAAGACCTGCCTGAGGTCTGTGCTCAGAGTAGAAAATTAGCAATGGTGAATACTGCCAGGTGACCAAGTGACATGGCCACCAGGAGTGTGTGTCCCCCCTCAGGAGCACAGTGAGGGATGGATGAGGGTTGGAGGGGGATAAAAATGACAGGGCTGAGGGTTGTTTATGGAATGTTTGTGTGTTGTCTCCGTGCTATGTTGAGACTATTGAGTGTCTTTATTTATTTATTTTTAGAGACAGGGTCTCTCTCTGTTCCTCAGGCTGGAGGTCAGTGTCACTATCATAGCTCACTGCACCCTCAACCTCCTGGGCTCAAGCGATCCTCCTGCCTCAGCTTCTCAAGTAGCTGAGTAGCTGGGACTACAGGTGTGCATCACTACACCTGCCTAGTCCAAAAAATTATTTTGTCTCACTTTGTTGCCCAAGCTAATCTCAAACTCCTGGACTCAAGCGATCCTCCCACTTGGCCTCCCATAGTGCTAGGATTACAGGCGTGAGCCACTGTGTGTGTCCCTTTACTATTGTCTTGACTCCCGGTACTCTGTCCCCAACTCCCAGCACCTTCTCTTTATTCACCACCTCTCTGCAGAGCTTTCGGAATCTTGTGGCTGCTGCTTTTCACCACCAAAGTTAATGAATGAACATCAACAAGGAAATTCCTTGTTTCCTCCAACTTTGGCCTTAGAATGCTCTTAAAATTCTCATTAGTCCTTTTGTGCCTTTGATGCTATATTTAATAAAAATCTCTAACCCATTTTCGTGAAGCTCCCCCACCAAATCAATGTGTAAGTACCACAAAGAAAATAAACTTCCCCTCCCCTCTCTCGGGGCTCCCAAAGGCCATTCTGTTTTTTTTTTTTTTCCTTCACATGATTTCATGCTTAAAAGCATCATCCAACAAGCAAACAAGCATGGGAGTGAGTAAATGCTCTGGGACATCTTGATGGGACAGTAAGCTGATTTAAAAGCAAAATGATAGATCTGTGATCAATGACAAAACGTGGTGGAGAATGCTGTTAGAACAAGCATGCACCCACAGCTGTGCTCTGTGCAACACGGTAAGAAACAGAAATTAGTGGAAATGACTGGATCATGCAATTATTGGGGAAGAAGCTGCCGAGAAGAATAAAAAAGTGTGAATACCTGTGTAGGTCATAGCTTCCTCCATCTTTATTTCCTGATATAGGAAAATACAAGAGTAATTTCTGTTAGCTTTAGAACTTATAAAACCATTCACTATATAGTTTTCCATGCACAACATCTAAATCCTAGAAAGAAACACATGGTGTTAAATACAGACAGTGTTAAAGCCCAACAGAGATTTCCTATTAGGTTCAAAATGAGGATTGAAAGCTATAAATGAAAAGATTTAAAATAAAAAAGAGTTCATATGAAAAAAATGGGTGGGTGTTAAAGGGAGGAGAGCCCACTTAAAAGCAGTGGGAAAGGTACTTCCAAAAGTCCATGTAATTCTCAGGAAAAGTTAAATTTTGGTTGTTTTTAGACAAAACATTGGAAAAAAAAACGGGCTAATAATCATCTCCCATAGGAACAGTCTGGAAGGTGGAGAGGACGGCTTAAAGTGAAACAGCGTAACTGGCTCCACCCAGTGTATCATTTCACCATTAAGGGACTCGATCAGATTTCACTAAGTAGAGTTGTTATGTCACCACCAATAAAAGTCCTGTGTTCTTTTGGGGAGAAATATCTGGGTATGGTATTTCTAGTGCCTCTAATGGTTGGTTAAGATTCCTAGTCTTTGCAGGCTCTTTCCTTTCTTTCTTTCTTTCTATCTTTCTCTTTCTTTCTTTCTTTCTTTCTTTCTTTCTTTCTTTCTTTCTTTCTTTCTTTCTTTCTTTCTTTCTTTTCTTTCTTCTTTCTTTCCTTTCTTTCTTTCTCTTTTTTTTTTTGGTCAGATTTGCGGAAAAGGTCAACAGATAAGCAGGATATTTGAAAAGATTTGAGCTGAGTGGGGTCAGTGACCAAAAGACCTATTTTGTAAGTCCAGTCTGCTCTTGACTGACAACTGATTCCACTAAGTGTTAACTGCGAGGTGTTGATTGAAAACTGAGGATTTATATTTTCTTAGGGGACTCCCAGAACTCAAAAGCCTTTGTGACCCTACAGTGGCGGAGATGACAGGTGGTGCTGTTGATCATTCTGGGATGGGAATTCCTACCCCCTTCAAGGCATGTGACCCAGAAAGCTGCCCATTTTACTGCTGATGACACTGGCTCTGCACCAGACCCACAGAGAAAACCCAGCGGCACCACAAAAAGCTCCTGCAAACTGCACCCAAATGCCTGGGAGTTCAGCTCTTCACCCTTCTGGAGCCGGCATGCCATGCCAAGGTCCATGCCCTTGCCGGTTTTAAGTCTTTCTCCTTCCTTGTATGGAGAGCTGGTATTTACATTTCTGCAGAAATCATGAGGAAGAAATGAGTATTTTCATTAACCAAGAAAGAGCTGGGGTGGACACTGAAAAGAACTGCATCTCCATGAAACAAAGGAGAAATAAGCCAGTTTAACACACAGAGCAGGGAAGGAACATATGGCTGATTCCATTCAGACCCTCTTATATTTTTAGATCCCAAGTTAATGAACTGCTCCAATATCTCTAGTTTCAGATGAAAAATATTGGCAAAAGAAATCTAATTCAGTGTCATAGGCAGGAATCCAACTAGGGGAACTCCAAACTGGGATAGCAGAAATAGAGCATTGTGTCTTTCCATCAAAGTTCTCTTAAAAAAAGAGAATATCCTGGTTTACTTAGAGTATATCTTCAGACTGTTGATGGCAATAACAAACAAATCCCCAATGCTTTCATCTCATCTTCCAACAGATGCTTCTATCAGGAATCAAGGTTTACTAATAGAATAGACCTGTGGGAGATATTGGAAGGAAATGTTCACCAAATCTTTTGGTGGATTAAGTTTTTCATTAGTATACCCAGAGCTAAACTTAGAGATCAAATTGTATTTAGAATTGCCTGGAAAGTGTCTCCTCTAAATATCTTGAACTTTATATTTCTGTGCAATTAAATGTTTCCAAGGCAGAAAGCTTAGTAACACAAAGAATTTTCCAGGTAAAATAGAAAAAATACTATTTTTTTTTCCTTACCAATATCGAGATTCTTAGGTCTTGGGTTGCACTGCTTATATCCTTGACAGCTTCTGAGCTCCATTAATTGTACGTGTAGCTGATTCAAAACGCCTCGTTCTACCGTGTGCACTGTATTTGTGAGCTGTGAATAGAGACAGGACAATCTATTTAAGCTTATGTCTGGTTATCCTATTTTCAACAACCTTCATAAAATGAACATATATTGTCTTACCTGATAAGGATCTGTATTCATATCAAAATACTCCAAAAAGCCAGTAGCAAACTCACAGAAAAGAAAATTATGCGTCTCATTAACTGTACGCAAACACCAGTAGGTGTTATTGTTAGAACTCGTGCAAGCACAGAAAGATCCCACTGTTGGGTAAAAAAGAAAAACACAACAAAACAAAAAGAGTGAAAAACCTTAGGCAGAGGCAGGCTTGCCATTCCAGTGTTCCCTTATCCTTACACTTTAAAGTTCACAATTTCTTTCTTATAAATACTGTGGTTTCATGTTAAGAATAATAATACCTTTCCCCCCGCCATGTAAATTTGCTGTGAAACTAGGTGAAAATGGGGAAAAAGATAGTGATCTCTTATAGGCTGAAGACTAAAGTAAAATTTCAGGCATATTAGTTTATCCTCCCCTTAGCTCTGTTATGCAGTGGTTTCCAAAGAGGGGTGAGTGGGGGAAGTATGAGAAGAAAAATATCAGAATTTCTATTTATTCTCTTTTTTAAAAAGAAAAATGGTTATTTAATAAAGATATGGAACTACTACCCTCACTTGTTATATATGGCAGATGGCCACGTGTCACCAATGAAGCATGAAAAGATGGGATTTTGCAACAAAGAAGGATTTAGAGAAGCCTTGAGCCCAGCCTGGAGGATTTGGGATGGTCTCTGCAACACTCTAACCTGAGCTAGGCTGTGACCACAAACATCTTTTATACTACATAGCCCCCTGGTTAACTTGTAGAAGGTATGCAGAAGAGATGTCCCATTTATAATCAACTCACCCACTCTTCTGTTTACAAAAGGGCACATCTTCCAAATTTGCTGATCTTTCTTGAATTTCAGAAATGTGCTGCCTAACAAATATATTTTTTTAAGAGATAGGGTCTCTCTCTGTTATCCAGGCTGGACTAGAACTCCTGGGCTCAAGTGATCCTCAGCTTCCCAAGTAGCTGGGACTACAGGCATGCGCCACTGCGTCTGGCCCAGCAAAAATTTTTTTAAAACAACTATTAGGTTGGTGCAAACATAATTATGGTTTTTGCATTGTTGAAATTTGCTGTTTGATATTGGAATGCATTCTTAAATAAATGTGGTTGTATTAATCATTTTAATGGGCATTTCTTGCTTTCTTTTTTTTTTTCGCTAATAACGTATTACTTGCTCTTTATGTTTATTTTAGACTATGGAAATGGTGTTAGACAAAAACTAAATTCCAGTGATTTTCTTATTCGAGTTCAAAATGGATTGTAAAGCAGCGGAGACAACTTGCAACATTAACAAAGCATTTGGCCCAGGAACTGCTAACAAACGTAAAGTGAAGTGGTGGTTCAACAAGTTTTGCAAAGGACATGAAAGCCTTGAAGACGAGGAGCGTAGTGGTGGACCATTGGAAGCTGACAACGACCTTGAGAGCAATCATCGAAGCTGATCCTCTTACGGCTACATGAGAAGTTGCGGAAGAACTCAATGTCGACCCTTCTATGGTCATTTGGCATTTGAAGCCAATCAGAAAGGTGAAAAAGCTCGATAAGTGGGTGCCTTATGAGCTGAGGGGAAAATAAAAAATATCGTCGTTTTGAAGTATTGTCTTCTCTTATTCTATGCAACAACAACGAACCATTTCTCAATCAGACCGTGATGTGCGACGAACAGCTCAGTGGCTGGACCAAGAAGAAGCTCCAAAGCACTTCCCAAAGTCAAATTCACACCAAAAAAGGTCATGGTCACTGTTGGGTGGTCTGCTGCTGGTCTGATCCACTACAGCTTTCTGAATCCTGGCCAAACCAGTACATCTGAAAAGTATGTTCAGCAAATCAATGAGATGCATCAAAAACTGCAATGTCTGCAGCCGGCACTGGTCAACAGAAAGGGCCCAATTATTCTCCACGACAATGCCTGACTGTGGCACGACCAATGTTGCAAAAGTTGAACGAATTGGGCTACGAAGTTTTGTCTTATCTGCCATATTCACCTGACCTCTTGCCAACTGACTACCACTTCTTGAAGCATCTTGACAACTTTTTGTGGGGAAAACTCTTCCACAACCAAAAGAATGTAGAAAATGCTTTCCAAGAGTTCATTGAATCCTGAAGCATGAATTTTTATGCTACAGGAATAAACGAGCTTATTTCTTACGGCAAAAATGTGTTGAGTGTAATGCTTCCTATTTTGGTTGATAAAGATGTGTTTGAGCCCAGATATGAGTCCGAAACTGCAATTACTTTTGCACCAACCTAATAGGATAGGTACACGTGATGAGCATTCCTTGTGCACTATGTACTTTGCATGTACTATAACTCATTTAATCCTCAAAGCCACTTCTTGAGACAGAGGTTATTATTATCATCCTCATTTTAACAGATGAAAAAACCCTAGGCACAGAGACGTTAAGTAATTTGTCCAAGGTCACACGGCTGACAACTGGTAGCACTGGGATCTGGCTACAGAGTTTACTTTTTTTTTTTGAGACAGTGTCTCTTTTGCCCAAGCTTGAGTGCAGTGGCATGATTAAGGCTCACTGCAGCTTTGACCTCCCAGTCTCAAGTGATCCTGTCACCTCAGCCTCCTCTGTTGCTGGGACTACAGGTATGCACCATCACACCTGGCTAGTATTTTATTTTTTGTAGAGATGGGTCTTGGCATGTTGCCTAGGCTGGTCTTGAACTCCTACACACAAGCGATCTGCCTGCCTCGGTCTCTCAAAGTGTTGGGCTTACAGGCATGAGCCACCACGCCCGGCCAAGAGTTTACTCTTAATTACTAGACTCTGCTGTCCTATGCAGTATCAGACACACTAAATCTGTCCCCTTAGGCTAAAAGAGATGTTTTAAACAATGAATCAGAAATGATTTTAAAAAATTATTTTAATAGACTATTTTTTAGAGCAGTTTTGAGTGAAAACTACAGAGCATTCTCATATAACCCCAGTCCTCACAGATACATAACTTCTCCCACCATAGACATCCCTCACCAGGGTGGCACACTTGTTACCATCAATGAGCCTATATTGACACATCATTGCTACTCAAAGTTCATAGTTTACACTTGGGTTCACTCTTGGTGTTGTGCATCCTGTGGGTTTGGACAATGCATGATGACATTTATCTGCCATTGTTGTATCACACAGAGTAGTTTCACTGCTCTAAAAATCCTGTGTTCTGCCTATTCACCCCTCTCTCCCTCCAGGAACGATTTTTTTTTTAAGTTGATTAGCTAATTTAAATATTTTTACACGGTGGGGTGCGGTGGCTCACGCCTGTAATCCCAGCACTTTGAGATGCTGCAGTGGGCAGATCACCTGAGGTCGGGAGTTCGAGACCATCCTGGCCAACATGGCGAAACCCCGTCTCTACTAAAAATACAAAAATTAGCCGGGTGTGGTGGCGGGCGTCTGTAATCCCAGCTACTCGGGAGACTGAGGCAGGAGAATTGCTTGAACCCAGGAGACGGAGATTGCAGCGAGCCGAGATCACGCCATTGCACTCCAGCCTGGGAGACAAGAGTGAAACTCTGTCTCAAAAAGAAAAAAAAAATTTTTTTTTTACACATTATGTTCTCCAACTTAAAACTTACATTCTCTCTCTCTCTCTCTCTCTTTTGCTTTTTGTCCTTTGAGATAGGGTCTCACTCTGTCACCCAGTGGTGTGATCTGCAGCCTCCTCCACCGGGGCTCAAGTGACCCTCTCACCTCAGCCTCCCAAGTAGCTGGGACTACAGGCAAGCCCGGCTGATTTTCATATTTTTTTGTAGAGATAGGGTTTCACCATGTTGTCCAGGCTGGTCTTGAACTCCTGGGCTCAAGTGATCCACCTGCCTCAGCTTCCCAAAGTGCTGGGATTACAGGTGTGAGCCACCGTGCCCAGCCAACTTTTACGCTCTTAAGCTTTTCATATCCTTTCTGATCTTTTATTTAATGCAAACAGTCTTTGTAATAGACATGCACCTTTTAAATAAAATGTTACCTCATTTATAATAACTTATGACAATAATTCTAGGAATGTCACCTAATAAAAACCATCTATTCTAGAGAACTTCTAAATTATATTAAAACATTAAAAAGCCTTAATACTTCAGATTTGATATCAACAAATCAGATAACAAACTACATATGCTTATTTCAAAGAAAGACCTAAAGCTTATAGGAAATGACCTGAAAGAGTAGCTGTGGGGAAAAAATCCTAAATTGAATTGAATGAACCAGATTAGATAAAATATAGGCAAAGAAACGATAATATCTTAAAAATGGATGATTGAAAATGCTTTCATCATTATATGACTTTTCATTAAAAGATCTCTAAATATGTTATTTATAACATATTGTTTATAGGTGAACATTTATCTCACATCTACATACATTAAAAACCATGGAATCCAAATTTTCTAATCTGTGTAGAAATCTTCCAAATTAACAGTTGAAAAGGGTTTTAAACTTGTTTCATGAAATATACAAATACAATACCTTTGTATTTGCAAGAATAATTGATCAATCTCAGGGAGAATAGACATTTAATAGTGTAATTTCAGTAGAGATGACTACTTAGTTAATGGTGGCATTAAAAATTAACTAACGTAGATGACAGATTGATGGGTGCAGCAAACCACCATGGCATGTGCATTCCTATGTAACAAAACTGCACGTTCTGCACATAGACCCCAGAATTTAAAATATAATAAAAATAAAATTAATAAAATAAATAAATAAATGAATGTCCTGGCCAGGCGCGCGGTGGCTCACATCTGTAAGCCAGCACTTTGGGAGGCCAAGGAGGGTGGATCACCTGAAGTTAGGTGATCTTAGGTGATGTCAGCCTGGCCAACATGGTGAGACCCCATCTCTACTAAAAATACAAAAAAATTAGGCGGGCGTGGTGGTGGCTGCCTGTAATCTCAGCTACTCGGGAGGCTGAGGCAAGAGAATCACTTGAACCCAAGAGACAGAGGTTGCAGCGAGCTGAGAACGCACCATTGCACTCCAGCCTTGGCAACAAGAGCGAAACTCTGTCTTAAAAAAAAAAAAAAAGAAAGAAAGAAAGAAAAAAAAAATGTCCTGATTGACTCAGCATGACATGAAGCATATCTATGGAAGCAGAAAATCTTTCTGAGTCACCTTTCATATGAAAGCAATTAGGATTCCACATCAAACATAAACTGAATGTCTCACTGCATTGTGAAGTGGGACACTGAGATTTGTTTTCCTTAAGCATTCTTTAATAAGTGAGAACAAACGTTTTGGGACCTCCAAAGAATATGAAATCTATTTTTAAAAACTATTTTTTAATCTTTATCTCAAACTTTAAATTTCTATTTTGTG
>NW_012101665.1:3636623-3651715 GCF_000951045.1 Mandrillus leucophaeus | reverse complement strand
GATAATATCTTAAAAATGGATGATTGAAAATGCTTTCATCATTATATGACTTTTCATTAAAAGATCTCTAAATATGTTATTTATAACATATTGTTTATAGGTGAACATTTATCTCACATCTACATACATTAAAAACCATGGAATCCAAATTTTCTAATCTGTGTAGAAATCTTCCAAATTAACAGTTGAAAAGGGTTTTAAACTTGTTTCATGAAATATACAAATACAATACCTTTGTATTTGCAAGAATAATTGATCAATCTCAGGGAGAATAGACATTTAATAGTGTAATTTCAGTAGAGATGACTACTTAGTTAATGGTGGCATTAAAAATTACCTAACGTAGATGACAGATTGATGGGTGCAGCAAACCACCATGGCATGTGCATTCCTATGTAACAAAACTGCACGTTCTGCACATAGACCCCAGAATTTAAAATATAATAAAAATAAAATTAATAAAATAAATAAATAAATGAATGTCCTGGCCAGGCGCGCGGTGGCTCACATCTGTAAGCCAGCACTTTGGGAGGCCAAGGAGGGTGGATCACCTGAAGTTAGGTGATCTTAGGTGATGTCAGCCTGGCCAACATGGTGAGACCCCATCTCTACTAAAAATACAAAAAAATTAGGCGGGCGTGGTGGTGGCTGCCTGTAATCTCAGCTACTCGGGAGGCTGAGGCAAGAGAATCACTTGAACCCAAGAGACAGAGGTTGCAGCGAGCTGAGAACGCACCATTGCACTCCAGCCTTGGCAACAAGAGCGAAACTCTGTCTTAAAAAAAAAAAAAAAGAAAGAAAGAAAGAAAAAAAAAATGTCCTGATTGACTCAGCATGACATGAAGCATATCTATGGAAGCAGAAAATCTTTCTGAGTCACCTTTCATATGAAAGCAATTAAGATTCCACATCAAACATAAACTGAATGTCTCACTGCATTGTGAAGTGGGACACTGAGATTTGTTTTCCTTAAGCATTCTTTAATAAGTGAGAACAAACGTTTTGGGACCTCCAAAGAATATGAAATCTATTTTTAAAAACTATTTTTTAATCTTTATCTCAAACTTTAAATTTCTATTTTGTGTATTTTCTTTTTATTTCTTTTCTTTTTTTTTTTTTCTTGTGAGATGGGGTCTCACTCTGTCACCCAGGCTGGAGTACAATCATGGCTCACTGCAGCCTTCACCTCCCATGCTCAAGTGATCCTCCCACCTCAGCCTCCTGAGTAGCTGGGACTACAGGCGTGCACCACCAAGCCCGGCTAATTTTTGTATTTTTTGTAAAGACAGGGTTTCACCATGTTGCTCAGGCCGGTCTTGAACTCCTGGGTTCAACTGATCCTCTGACCTTGACCTCCCAAAGTGCTGGGATTACAGACATGAATCTCTGTGCGTGGACTGTTTATTTGGTATATTTTCATAATACACAGGCATGTTTGTATAGTAGTGTAATTAAATATAGATGGTGTGTTTATTTTAAAAATTGATATGGGTACATAATAAAAAAATGTTTAGAGACCATTGCATTGGAGGATCTTGTGCCTGGATGGATTTGACTTTTCTTCTTTTTTTCATGTTATTGAATATTACTATGCCAAGGGCTTAAGTTGACATAGCAAATATGAAGAATATAGCAATAATATTATTAAAATATGTAATAGAATGGATAAAAATATTAAAGCATAGCACACACAGTATTACTTTTTGAAATTTTTACTTTAGTATATATATTACGTATACATGCAGATACACATATATACTTGTGTATGTGTACATACGTGTATAGGATCCTGATATAAGGTGCATTTTTTACTGTGGCTTTTTGTGAAGAAATTCTGGAAGCCGTTGCCCTAGAATATCAGAGCACCAAGCATACATTGTGTATCAGAAGGAGCATCAAATTTGGTATTGAATGGGATCAGTTCCTAATTCGCTCCTGTGTATAAGAGCAGAGTGATGGCAGGCACGGTCCTCACTCACCAGCACAGTGACCCCCAGCGGCAGGCACTCAAAGTTTTGTTCAATTGATATGAGTTGATTTGATCTGGACAGGGTGGCTTGCTTGCTTGTTTATTTATTCACCTAATATTAACTAAGCTATTCCTTTGGGTCAGGAATACAGTGTCACACAGACATGGTTTCTTATCTTGAGAAACTTACAGTCTAGTGGAAAGGACAACAGTCAAGCAGAAACAAATGTAAAAAATCGTATGATTATAAATGTAATACGCCCCGTGGGGGAAAAGCAGAGCTTGCTGATAGAGCGTATCAAAGGGGCAGACCCTAGTCTGAGGCACAGGGAGGGTGTCCACAAGCAGTGACACCGCAATTGAGGTCTGAAGGGTGAGTAGTATTTGCTGGGCACGGGGCTGTGGGCAAGAGCCTTCCAGGGAGGAGAAACAAGCGCAAAGATCTCATGGCAAGAGGGAGCTTGAGATGTTTGAGGAATAAAGAGAAGCTGAGTGGCGGAAGCAGGCAAGAGCAGAGGCAATGGTCCCAGCGTAGGATTGGATAGGAGCATGTGGGGTTTTGTTGGATATGTTAAGGATTTTGCTATATTTTATTTTATTTTTGAGACAGGGTCACATTCTATTGCCCAGGCTGGAGTGTGATGGCACGATCACAGCTCACTGCAGCCTCAGCCTTCTGGGGTCAGGTGAAGGGATTCTGCTCTTTAGCTTAAGAAAAGCAGGTGTCATTAAAAGATCACCCTAGCTCCTCTGAGCAGGATGGACTGGTGAGGACCAGAGGGGAGCCTGGGAGGCTACAGAGGAGGCCTGACAGTGGCCGAGGTAAGAAATGGTGGTGGCTTGAGCAGGATGGCCTCAACTCAGATGGCGAAAAGCAGAGAGAGGTATGAAGGGCCTCCTTCTGCCATAAGCAACTATAACCTTGTGTTTTGCAATGGTTCAGCTTTCAAGGAGCTTCCGGTCCTGGATACACCAAAGGCGTGACTTCCTCAGGACCTCTACTTGCAGTGCTCCCTCTGCCTGGACACGCTCCCTGCTCCTTCCCACGGGGCTCACTTCTCCCCATCCTTTAGGTTTCAGCCTAAATATCACCTCAAAGGCCTGTCTTCCCCACACTCTCTGAAAGGGTCCCATTTAAAAACGTCGATCACTGTTTCCTTCATAGCATTACTACAACTCATAATTATTTTATTTCATTTACTTTCCTTTATTTTTCTACCTGTACCCCATTAAAATATATTATGAGCACAGAAAATAAAGTGTCTTGCCAAATGTTGTGTCCCCTGTTACTGTCCCCAGCGATTTGAATAACCCTCAGGGATTCCCACATCACAGTTTCAGAAACTATATTAAAAGTTAAATGCTGTGACTTTAAGAGTTCATTCAGCCTTGATGTGATTTTAAACAGAAATGCAAACATGGACCCTGAAATCAAGAAACATCAAAATGGAAAGGGAAAACATAAAGTCTCCTGGACAAGCCCTAGATCCCCCTAAGAATGGTCTGTCCATTCTTTGGAGTCTCCAAATCCCAGTTTGAGAAACAGTAGCCCAGGTGGTCTCTAGTGAGCTTCTCAGTTAGAAGATTCTGTGTTTCATCTACTCTATAGGCTGGTAAGTTTCAATCAGAGGATGTACTGTAAGAATGTAGGTTATTACCTCTATATGGCCTCAGTGAATAATGTGCACAGGCCACTAAAGAAAATATAAGCACTAATTTTAAAAGTGCACAAATGTTATTATTCCATATCCTTAGCAATCCAATGTAAAACCAAATAATTTTGTAGAGTCTCTATTATTCTGTAAGTCTAGTGCTGGTACTGAAGTGGACCGAGAATAAGTAGAATATGGGCCCTGCACTGAAGAGGCTTTTACTATTCTTTTACTTCCTTTTATTACGCTTATGTACTTGAAATAAAGCGGAACCAAAATCTATTTGGGACAAAATTTTTCACCCATTTATGGGATGTTCATCCATTGCGTTATTTAGCTGTAGGACAGTCCTACTGGGTAAAAACTGTGCCAGGTGCTGGCTATTATGTGAAACAACATCATCAGGAGGAAAAACCCAGAGAG
This sequence comes from Mandrillus leucophaeus, assembly GCF_000951045.1. Lineage (NCBI taxonomy): Eukaryota > Metazoa > Chordata > Mammalia > Primates > Cercopithecidae > Mandrillus > Mandrillus leucophaeus. The sequence goes on along the minus strand of NW_012101665.1, from coordinate 3,647,671 downwards.
AAGCTTGGCATTACCAAACAAAATACCAGAAAAAATTTAAAGAAAACAGTAATATTGGGCAAAATCATTTGAGTTTCCAGTATGGAGTAGAATATGATGCCTTTCTCTTGAATCTTTGTAGATTCCTGGTTTTATGCTGCTGAATTTCTGATCTAAGTTTTGAGTCGCTGTCTCTGCATGGCGGCAGGAAGTGGCATTTGGAACAAACAACTTACGGTTCCAGAACGGGGCTGTCTGCCAGTGGTTGTTGTCGTGCGTGAAACAAGTAAGGCCAGGCAGGCTGCACTCTTCCCCCTTCCTCTGCCGTCTCTTCTCCTTCCTCTCCTTCTTCCTCCTACGGTTCTCCTTGAAAAGTTGCAGTTTGCTATCGACTTCCTGAGCAGCCTCCCTGTTCCAAGAGAAGGGATTTTTTTTTTGAGTGTTCAGAAGGCACTTTCTGAATTAAAAGTAGGCTTGTTGCTGTGAGTCTTGCAAGAATATTTAGATGCTTGATAAGAGATAATGGACGACCTTCAATTTGTATAGACGGACTTAAAATAGAATCAGGAATAGTGAAGACAGGTCGGGCACAGTGGCTTGCACCTGTAATCCCAGCACTTTGGGAGGCTGAGGAGAGCAGATCACTTGAGGTCATGAGTTTGAGATCAGCTTGGCCAACATGGTGAAACCCTGTCTCTGCTAAAAATATAAAAATTAGCCGGATGTGGTGACGCACAACTGTAGTCCCAGCTACTAGGGGATGAGGCACAAGAATCTCTTGAACTCAGGAGGTGGAGGTTGTAGTGAGCCAAGATTGTGCCACTGCATTAAAGCCTGGGCAACAGAGTGAGACTCTATCTCAGAAAAAAAAAAACAAAAAAAAAAAAAGAGAAAGGAATACTGAAGGCAGATTAATTCAGTGACAGCTTCTTGGGACCTTATTGAACCTAAGAGGACCAACATTTTCCTCCTCATGTGCATGGAAACATCGATGGAAATAAATGTCAATGTGAATGACAGGATCTTGCTAGCCACACTCTTTGGACAAATGGCTTATTTTTTTTGGCAGCCGAGTACCAATCAGCCATCGAGTTAAAGGTTAGTTGAACCAGATGGCTTGGATTAAAAGGTTTAAAAATTCTTTGACAAATTCTACCAAACAAGTTTAGATAGCCTTTACTTTTTAGAATTATTTTTTATTTTTTTTTTATATAAAAAGCTTAAACTTTGTTGAAGTTTAAATACTAAATCTCCTGCACATGCAAATTTTGCTATTGTTTAAAAACATTTATGTTTCTTCCCACTTTCACAATTCAGCACTGTTCCAGGCTACTCTATAGAACACCGACAGCGCTGAGAGAGTCTGTAACCCTCAAGCACTCTCCACAGAAACCAGTGCATGGAGTAAAATCTAGTTACTGGTTCTATCTGCCAGGTAGGGAGCACTCACAGAATGACAGTGGAGTTCAGCATGGTTCCCCGACAAAGGATGCCAAGAGCACTGCTACGGTCCCTTGGTGAGGTAGGGCTTTGCTTTCAACTTCATGAGCTAGGTGCCCTCCTAGATGGGTCTACTTCTTCTGAAGCGGCACTGCGGGGAACACAGGGGTCCCTCCAGCCTCTTCGAAGGACCAAGTGGACACTCACTGACTCCCAGCAAATGTAGAAAACAGAGAGTTACTTACTTGAATGGGTGAAGATGGCTCTTTATTTTCTCTTGCTTTTTTACACCTTTCTCTTTATTGTAATAGCTGCAGGTGAGAAGATTAAAAAGTGAGCCTTCATAACCTTGCATTGGATCAAAGTGTTCATTTTATAAAAAGAAAGCAAAATAGAAAGAAGGAAGGCAGTGATGTTGTAAGTATTTTAGCTGAATGGGATTTTTTACTTCCTGCTTAAGTTTAAGCATATTTAATTTGACTTAAATAGCTTAGGTTATCATACTCTATGACAATACATTCTATAGGTAAAAGAGAAAAATGAGCCCAGTGCTAATGCCTCTGGCTTGTGTAAAAATGAATTTGGAAAGTGGAGCATGGATGGAAACAAGCTCACCTTTGTTTATTGCAGTTGCATTCCTCAGGCTTCCTTCTCTTCAGATGTCCTCTCACTTCTCTTAAATTCTTAATTTTATCTTGCAGAGCTTCAATCTGGAAAACATGTTTTCAAGCAATTACATGTTAAGATCAGGATTTTCTTTACAAAGTACTTTTCTTTTCACCTTGTTTTCTCTATTCTGTAATAATAGCTATTCATCTGAGATGATACTTAACATAGAAACAAACTGGGCATAAAATATGTCTATATAGACTCTATATTCCAACCCATGTGTTACAGATAAACAGTAGCAGATTCCTCATTTATAACGGAATCTTTTTCTCACAGAGATTTCAAAAGGCCATGGAGTCAGTTCCCAGTCTTTTCTCACACTCTATATTGTTTTCAGTAGGACTACCATTAAATCACTGGAGAAAGACAAATAACTTTGTTTCGTATTTTTCACGTAATTATAGATGATGTGTATCCATGGTATGTCCCACCAGGCACTGCAGGGCTGGCAGGCTGAGTGTGAGTCTGGAATATATCTGACAGTCACACAGCCACGGCTAACCTCTTTGTCAATGTATGCCTTATGGTCCTTCCACGCTCTGGCCGAGTGGTACAGTTCTCTCTCACAATGGATCGTGTCATTGGGAAGAATAAAACACCTGCAAAACAAACCAAAACCATGTCAAATAGGTTTATATTCTAACAGTAGAAAACACTCAAGATCACAAAGAGAACTTTTAATCCTCAAAACCCTTAATGTTGACACAGGCAGTAACTGTTGAGCTGATCTAAGACCAGCATCAATGGGAATATGTTCTAGCCACCAGTGAGGACAAAATGTCACATGGGTGGATGGTGTCACAGCTCTGTGACTAAGATCATCCCTACGACCACTTTTCAAGGCAGTTCTGAATACTCACAATCCCATGAACAGGACACCACCAGAAAACTCAAGTTCAAATAGATATAGAACAAAAGGGAGGACCTTTCACATCACAATGCAAATGGCTTATTTGAAGAAAAGCAGATTCAGAAGGGCAGTATTCATTCCACTCATTTTGTTAAAAAGAGAGTGCCCTGAGTACCCCACTGAGTTTTGAAGTAAAGATACAGCCCCAAGGATAGACAGCAGGTGGGATGTGGGGTTAAGCAATAATGTAAGAAAAATGCATTCTGGTCTAAACTCCTTAGTATGTAACTGTACCAACTTCAGGCACCAGGAGGCCAGAACCTCAGAGATAAAAATTCTGGCAGAGTGCACAGTGCCCCATCTCCCCAAAGTGATACAATTGGGAGAAAACAAAGATCTTGCTAATAAATTCAGAAAGAAAACATTTCCTAATCAAGAGAGTAAGTAGACTTTGGAAGGAGCCAAAGAACAAAGTGAGTTCATTAAACCTATGAGGGAATCATCTCCCTTCCCCATCTCCATGACTTTCAAGGCCCTCTCTGTGATCTGGAATGGTTAGATATTTGTATGTCTTACATCCATTCGTAATCTACATCATCTTTCTGGAAGTGTCTCTGGGACTTACTGTCTTCCCTTGGACTGTGTTTCATTTCTGAGGCTGTGACCACACAACTGCTCCAAGTGACAGTGATCGTGCAACATGGAAGAACTTCCAGCCTCTGAAATTGTTTCCATCTGTTTTCTAGATGCCTGCAAAGGTAACTGCTTAGGCTCATGAACTCCATGCCTGCTAAGTCAAGATGTGATGGAATTACTCTGGCTGGATTCCTAGCTGATCAGCCTTAATGTGAATTACTCTGGCTGGATTCCTAGCTGATCAGTCTTAATGTGAAATCAAACCCAAAGCACGCTTGTCGAAGCCTATGATTGTGTGGACTCATTTTTTCTCTAACCCTCAGTTGCTACGTAGGCCAGCCCTCGGGCACTGTATTGCCAAGTGATACTGCTTTTTTGCCAAGTGCAAAATGGTGATAATATGGTGTGTTGTGGTGGTAATTCTGAACTCAACCCTAGTCAACAAATAAAGTCTTCTTACTTGTGTGTCACTCGGACAGTGGTAGGTGGGCCCACGGCGTTGCTGCTATCTGCCAGCATCCCACCCCTGTTGCCACCACTGGAAGCCTGGAGATCTCTTGGCCCCTTGTGGCCTTCATCATGACGCTTAGCAATGTTTCTTGGTTGCAACACCTGTAATTCTTCTTCTTCCAGATTTATGTCATATATTTCGCCTTCAAATTCAACGGATAAAGAACGTGTCTGCCGAGTATGGACAAATCTGGGCTTGTACTCTAGAAGTAAGGGAAGATACATTACTATGGATGTCCTGATGTAGCTTATGAGGGAAGAACGTGATCACCTGGTCCAGGAAGGATCCTGGAGAGGAGAAAGCAGTCCATGCTCCATTGCTCAGCGGCATCGTGGTGCCTGCAATTCACGGAGGCAGAGGTTGGATTCTTGTCCTGGCAGTGCCATTGCCTGGCAGTGTGATGGATGACATACTTCTCTGGGCCTCCAGCCCTTCATCTGTCAAGTAGGGGGTTGGTCCAGGTGATTTCTAGGATCCTTTTTACTCGTGGCAGGCTGTGAACTTCTACATTTGGTTTTCAATGTGAACTGCTCAGGTTATTTTTTTTGGATAAAACCATATTCCCAATTATGGTATTAATAATGATGGCTATCCTTTATTGAGCTTTTGCTATGTATTATATACTTCCTATTTATCTCTAATCCAGAGTCTTGAAAGACAGGTATTATTATAAAAACCCTTACATACAAAAACATCAGATTATCAATACTGGTTCATCCTTATTTTATGGACGAGAAAACTGAAGTTTTGAATGTCACATGCATTTTGCAAGCTTATGGAGCTAGGACTATAATCTCTCAGACTATGAAGTCTTACCACTACATTGGGCTGCTTTTTCAAAAAGGCAAATGCTCTAGACAACTTCTATTTGTACAAATAGTAGAGGATTGCTCTAAGAAGAATTAAATTTTGCTAATGCTTTCATCAGCCAACTCACTTTTATACCTGGCAGAGGAGGGTTAAGGCAGGGGGTGGGCGGGCAGGGATGGGGAGAGGGCAGCATGCTTTCTGGTGACTATGAACCTTTTCAAGAGCTCATGTGTACCAGATAAGAACTTTAATGTGCAAACACTGGATGCTCTTAGCGCTGTAGCAGCATATTCACCTGGCCTTATCTCATTAGCCTAACACAGAAAGAAGTGGGGCATACTGGCTGTGGAATCAGAATTGTCATGCTTCTGAGACAGCTCTCTGCAGAATCCTGCAGTTTCCAGATCAGGGAGCAACCTCCGTGACAGTAGAGGGGTCAATAAGAGTGCTTACGAGTCCCATCCTTGCAGAAAGGGTGAAAACTGACTCCTGTTGTCAAATACACAAGATTCCACACAGTTTGAAAGAGCTGCCCTAGACCTGTGTTTGGGCCTAATACTGAAAAATCAATGTGCTTTACGCTCAGTGCCTGGGAAACAAGGTCGAACTTTCTGGAAGAGAAGAGGGCACACTTTCTTCTAAGCTGAATGTTGCTAATCAGCTTCTGAAAAAGGAGCGTGCCAGGGGTCCTAGTTCCTTATTAATTTTTTTTTTTTTTTGAGACAGAGTCTCACTCTGTCAACCAGGCTGGAGTGCAGTGGTGCGATCTCGGCTCACTGCCACCTTTGCATCCCAGGTTCAAGCGATTCTCCTACCTCAGCTTCCCGAGAAGTAGCTGGGATTACAGGCATGTGCTACCATGCCCAGCTAATTTTTTTGAGATGAGGTTTCACCAGGTTGGTCAGGCTGGTCTTGAACCCCTGAACTCAAATGATCTGCCTGCCTTGGCCTCCCAAAGTTTTGGGATTACGGGCATGAGTCACCGCGCCTGGCCTTATTGATTTTCAGAAATTTGATATCCTTGTGTGAGTTATTAGACCTGGAATTTTTCTCTCAGGGAAGAAAAAAAAATCTCCCAAAGATTCTTAGTATTTTGGCTTATGGATTCCTTTAAAATTTGTTAAAAGTTGTTGACATGGAAACAAATGTCCATATACACATGGAAAATACTTAACAATTTTGGATGAAATATCAGGGCAAATGGCCCTAAAGCCCATATTGCGGAGTCTACAATAAAAATGCCTGTTCTCAGGGCTTCCATTGTTCTAGTGTATGATTTGATTCCCAAATCTTTGACATAGAATTTAATGTACTTAAGTTGCTTCTTTCCAAACCATTATAGAAAGAAATCACCATAAAATTGAATCATTTTTCATGTTACTCCACTAGGTGGTACTAGATTCATTCTTTCGTGGAAGGTGTCAGTCTGTGGATTTTCACATTTATGTAATCATAGGTTTCTCATAGCTGCCTAATCGAGGTTTTAGTAAGAAGATGCTAGGAAGTGCTTTTCATACTGAATTCAACTAGTTTGTCCCTGCCAGTCAACAAGATCCAACGATTTGATGGAATTAAAAAATATATATATTGTCGTAAAACAGAGATTAAGATATATGCCGTAAAAAAGTGGTTACGCTTTTCCTCTTAAAATTAAATGCATACACACTGAAACCTTGTGTTTACTATTTTTTAAAAGCAACTTAAGGCAGACAAATCAGGACGTTGGCATTGCGGTAAAATAAAATGGACTTAAACTATATCCCTTACCTTTTGGAATAGCCATTTTATAAACTCTTTTATGTGTGCATATGTTTCACTTCTGGTGCTTTTACAAACTATATTTTCATTCTATGCTTAAGTGAAAATGTTTGCAAAGCAAAATGTCACATTAATCTTAGCTTTCTTATTTTAAATAGAGCAACGATATGCTTTTAGCCTGAAAATGATGCATTGATAATATCTAAAATGTAGAAGGAGCAACCCTTTCGTCTCTCTATTGTTTATTCCCACAGGCCTACACCACCATCGAGATGGTCACAAAAGTGTGGCTTACTTGGAGTCCCCTGGTTTCTCAAGAATTGCCGTTGACTCTTTCTTTGGCTTCTGCTGGCACGGTAACCGGACTCCCTACAACTGCACTCTTTGTCTCTGTCATGGAAGCCGCGAGCGTAGAGGTTCCGCGTGCTCTGCCGGACTGTGAGCAGGTCACTGGGTCCTTTACACTTGTGAATTCGAAGCTTGCCAGATGTATCCTCAATGCATTGCCACTTCTGCAAAAGCCAACGTGAAAGCAGTTTACCGATTCTGCTCCAGGTGTTATTGATTAAGAGCCGTTCCCTTAGTTTTTTTTTTTTTTTTTCTTGTTTTAGAAGCACTGGCAATATCTTTCAGGAGAGTGAATGAAGAAAGGCAAGCTTTTAAGTGACCCCGCAATAACTCGACTCTCAGTTATTTCTTTCACTGTAGGCAAATACAGATGACAACGAAATCATTGGAAATCAAACTACCTCAATGACACTAGAGCCAAAAACTGATATATGAATCCTCAGCACGCAGACTAAACAGTCTTGAATGAAACATGTAAAAGCTGTTAGTTCACCAAGACACACAGAGCAGCTGTCAGGACTGCTTTCACCAGACCCCTCTTGCTCTGGAAAAACAAACTTGGCCGCTTTGTTCTCCGCTCCTGAATTTCTAATGTGAGCCAGGGAAGAGTGGCACATGAGGAAGACAGAGATGAGTTTAATTGGAGCCCATCATGGGGCGAGCCGACTCTCACAGACACCAGACATTAGCAAACTTGTCAGGCTTTCTTTTGTGCCTTTTCTTATCCTTCTAAGAACATTGTGATATGGACAGCAGACAGGGAAACACTGGGTAGAAGAAGGTAGTTTCCTGGCAAAGGCCCCACCCTCAAGCCTGGGGACCTACGGCCCTAAATGGGGACAGGCATTCCTGCTTTTGTACCCCAAAAGTTGTTTATGGCCTGCCATGCCCCCTATCCTGTGCCCATATAAACCCTGAAACCCAGGCTCCAGAAGCAGACAAGGAGGTGAGGAGACAAGCAGATGAATGGTGGAACAAGGTGGCAGAGAAAGACAAAAGAGGAGGAATGTCTGAACACTGAGAGGAGCTTGGCAGGGGGTGGTCGGAGAGGAGTGTGGCTGTCCAGTGGCCAAACTGGGGAAGATCATCTTCCCACTCCATCCCCGCTTCTGGCTCCCCATCCGTCCTACTGAGAGCCACCTCCACCACTCAGTAAAATCCTGCATTCGTCCTTCAAGCCCGTGCGTGACCTGATTCTTCCAGGAGCTAGGCAAGAGCTTGGAATACAGAAAGCTGTCATATTGGTGGCCCTCTGCCCTTGTCAAAAGGCAGAGGGTCCATTGAGCTGGTTAACACTTAAGCTGTCTGCAGATGGCAAGGCTAAAAGAGCATTGTAACACTGGGGCCATAGGCGCCTGCCCCTAGATACTACTGCAGGGCTGGAGCCCAAAGGACGTGCCCTGGTTCCTGTACCTGCCTATCTGTGTGCTCCCCCTCTCATCAGGGGTTTGAACAGTGGTGGTGACCGAGCAGGTGTGCCACACCCCTGTTGCACATCCTGTGAAGGGGATCAGGGAACTCTCCAGTTTCAAATGCACACTCAGCAGACAGTGGGCATACTCCTATGTGAGACAGAGTTCACTTCCCAACAGACACATACGGCGAGCTTGCACTGACTTTTCTAGACTGAGCTTTCTAACACGCCTGCCACAGATGCTGCAGGCTTGCGTCCGAGTAAATATGACACTGCCTCCGGACTAAGTGTCCTTGCACTTACTGAATCTCATCCTGGCTGAAATAATAGCTTTTCACCCTGGGGGTCATTTCCTGGGATCCTCCACATCTTACTTAAAGACTGAATACCTTCTTTTACATTTTATTTTCCCCCTTCTCCCTACAAAATTAATTTGGGAGGAGGGAAGAATATTTAATTTTAATTGGCCACAGTTGTCACAGAGTTAAAATATAGTGTTATCAAACTTTTGTCTTTCCTTTCCATATCAGTCTATCAGTTGTGTACTATTATCTACTGAAACTTCTCTTTATCCTTCATTGTTTTTGTTCATATCTAAAGAGTGAGAAGCTCTTCTTTAAATGGGTGCATTTCTAACCTATGGACAGTACAATACTATTTGCACTGTAAAAGTACGTTTTTTTGTGCCACGTATATTTTCAAATATATTCAAATAAATAATTATTAAATAAAAGATGTTCTTTCATGCATCATTGAAAAGATCTCATATCCCCCTCTTGTACCAGTACCATATCTGGGGTGACATCTTTGTTGCAAAGTGTCCTACTGCAAGGCAAAGTTTGGTCAAAGGTCCCAGACGGCCTTGCAGATAACTGACACTCATGTACAAAGTGACATGCAGTTATTCACAATGAACCAAGATGCAGAGCCATGATTTGTTTTCTCCTAAGGGAGTTGTATGTCTTCAATATATGTTGAATTATCAGAGCTGCTTTTTGGCTTCTGCTATATAATCCCCAAATCCTGGAGATACAGGGCTTCTTCTACGATTTTGCTTTAGCCCTTTATACTCTTGGTACTACTGAATTTGGTTGTTTCAAGCCATATCAGGGTACAACCTTTTTTTGTGGATTGGTTAGAATGTCTTGAATGTTTAACATCTTCATCCACAGAAGCAGGAGCTCAAGGGACAGACAGGCAACTAATGAGTCATCCCTCAGGATCCACTGAGAATTTGGTCCAGGATGCCCTGCAGATACCCAAATCCATGAATGCTCAAGTCCATGATATAAAATATAGTATTTCTATATAACCTACATACACACTCTTGTATACTTTATCTCTACGTTAACTATAATACCTAATATAATAAAATGCTATATAAATAGTAGTTATTCTGTATTGTTTAGGGAATAATGACAGGAAAAAAAGTTTATGCAGGTTCAGTATAGACGAAATCATTTTTTCTTTTTTGATTCTTTCAATCTGCAGTTGGTTGAACCCACAGATGTAGAACCCATGGATACAGAGGGCGGATTTTACTTACAAAGCCGCAAAAAGGCAACACAAACAAGAACAGCCTAAGGACTAAGTTAGAGATGATTTAACTTAAAAATTGTGAAGTCAACTTAATTAAACACAGGAAGTTAGATCAGATGAGTGGTACTCAAATTTGGCTGGACATTGGGACTTTCAGAAGCTCCCCAGATGATTCTAATGTGCAGTTGGAGTTCAGGCCACTGCTTTACATTAGCAACTGCTTACTGGACAGTTTTGCAGCTGGATTCCATGGGGAAGGCAGGAGGGATATATTTAAGTCTAAGTAGCTCAGATGCATGGGTCTTTGAGAGGGATGCATGTAATTGGTGGGAGTGGGGTGTGCAAAGGAAGCTGTGTCTAGAAATGGACTGATGTAAGCAGGTCAGAAAATGACTCCAGTTGGATGAATGAATACTATCGGTGCACCTATGCTTTCAGGACTATGTGCTTTATTTAAGTGAAACCAGTTATCCTTGGGCTCTCTCCACAGTTAGTTGGTAAGTGACAGAATTTTGACTTAGCTGAAAACTGCGTGCGGCCTGTTCCATGATTCTGCCATTTAATGCGGACATCAGTGGTTTCCACGCCTGGGTTTTTGGCACTCACAGACCCAATTATAGCATTCATGGCTATCCAATTAGCTTGAGGATGTGCCATGAAATGATCAAAAAAGTTCTCAGAGCTGGGCATGGTGGCTGAAACCTATAATCTCAGTACATCAGGAGGCCATGGCAGGTGGACTGCTTGAGTCCAGGAGTTTGAGAACAGCCTGGGCAACATGGTGAAACCCTGTCTCTACAAAAAATATATATATATGTATATAGCTAAGCATGCTGGCACATGCCTGTGGTCCCAGCTACAAGGAGGGAGGCTGAGGTGTGAGGATCACTTGAGCCCAGGAGGTTGGGGCTGCAGTGAGTTGAGACCATGCCATCATGTCACTGCACTGTAGCCTGGGCTCAGAAACTGACAGACAACTCCATTAACATATAACTATATGCCATATAGAATTATTGCTGGGGAAAGTGTTGCCAAAATAAATAACTTTTTGTAACTTCGCAAAGTTTGGGAATTAGTGGCATTTGAGTGTCTGT
>NW_012101665.1:3634004-3636573 GCF_000951045.1 Mandrillus leucophaeus | reverse complement strand
GCCTTGCAGATAACTGACACTCATGTACAAAGTGACATGCAGTTATTCACAATGAACCAAGATGCAGAGCCATGATTTGTTTTCTCCTAAGGGAGTTGTATGTCTTCAATATATGTTGAATTATCAGAGCTGCTTTTTGGCTTCTGCTATATAATCCCCAAATCCTGGAGATACAGGGCTTCTTCTATGATTTTGCTTTAGCCCTTTATACTCTTGGTACTACTGAATTTGGTTGTTTCAAGCCATATCAGGGTACAACCTTTTTTTGTGGATTGGTTAGAATGTCTTGAATGTTTAACATCTTCATCCACAGAAGCAGGAGCTCAAGGGACAGACAGGCAACTAATGAGTCATCCCTCAGGATCCACTGAGAATTTGGTCCAGGATGCCCTGCAGATACCCAAATCCATGAATGCTCAAGTCCATGATATAAAATATAGTATTTCTATATAACCTACATACACACTCTTGTATACTTTATCTCTACGTTAACTATAATACCTAATATAATAAAATGCTATATAAATAGTAGTTATTCTGTATTGTTTAGGGAATAATGACAGGAAAAAAAGTTTATGCAGGTTCAGTATAGACGAAATCATTTTTTCTTTTTTGATTCTTTCAATCTGCAGTTGGTTGAACCCACAGATGTAGAACCCATGGATACAGAGGGCGGATTTTACTTACAAAGCCGCAAAAAGGCAACACAAACAAGAACAGCCTAAGGACTAAGTTAGAGATGATTTAACTTAAAAATTGTGAAGTCAACTTAATTAAACACAGGAAGTTAGATCAGATGAGTGGTACTCAAATTTGGCTGGACATTGGGACTTTCAGAAGCTCCCCAGATGATTCTAATGTGCAGTTGGAGTTCAGGCCACTGCTTTACATTAGCAACTGCTTACTGGACAGTTTTGCAGCTGGATTCCATGGGGAAGGCAGGAGGGATATATTTAAGTCTAAGTAGCTCAGATGCATGGGTCTTTGAGAGGGATGCATGTAATTGGTGGGAGTGGGGTGTGCAAAGGAAGCTGTGTCTAGAAATGGACTGATGTAAGCAGGTCAGAAAATGACTCCAGTTGGATGAATGAATACTATCGGTGCACCTATGCTTTCAGGACTATGTGCTTTATTTAAGTGAAACCAGTTATCCTTGGGCTCTCTCCACAGTTAGTTGGTAAGTGACAGAATTTTGACTTAGCTGAAAACTGCGTGCGGCCTGTTCCATGATTCTGCCATTTAATGCGGACATCAGTGGTTTCCACGCCTGGGTTTTTGGCACTCACAGACCCAATTATAGCATTCATGGCTATCCAATTAGCTTGAGGATGTGCCATGAAATGATCAAAAAAGTTCTCAGAGCTGGGCATGGTGGCTGAAACCTATAATCTCAGTACATCAGGAGGCCATGGCAGGTGGACTGCTTGAGTCCAGGAGTTTGAGAACAGCCTGGGCAACATGGTGAAACCCTGTCTCTACAAAAAATATATATATATGTATATAGCTAAGCATGCTGGCACATGCCTGTGGTCCCAGCTACAAGGAGGGAGGCTGAGGTGTGAGGATCACTTGAGCCCAGGAGGTTGGGGCTGCAGTGAGTTGAGACCATGCCATCATGTCACTGCACTGTAGCCTGGGCTCAGAAACTGACAGACAACTCCATTAACATATAACTATATGCCATATAGAATTATTGCTGGGGAAAGTGTTGCCAAAATAAATAACTTTTTGTAACTTCGCAAAGTTTGGGAATTAGTGGCATTTGAGTGTCTGTGTGTATGTGTATCTGTCTTAAATTCAAATGGTTTAAGGCTTATCCATCTACCTGGATGATCTCTGCCTCTAGCATTTAAAAATGAAGAGTTGACTGCTTAATGCCTAGAGAAGCAAAGTAATTGGCTAGTGAATTCACAATCCACAGCCGGGTGGAAGCATAAGAGGTGCTCCATCTTCTATCAGACAGGAAAATATGGCTAATTTTATTTTTGAGGCCGGGTGTGGTGGCTCAGGCCTGTAATCCCAGCACTGTGGGAGGCCAAGGTGGGTGGATCGTCTGAGGTCAGGAGTTCAAGTCCAGCCTGGCCAATGTGTCAAAACCCTCTCTCTACTAAAAATACAAAAAGAAAAAAGAAAAAAAAGAGGCCAGGCACAGTGGCTCCAGCCTGGAATTCCAGAACTTTGGGAGACCAAGGCAGGTGAATTGCCTGAGGACAGGAGTTCAAGACCAGCCTGGACAACATGGTGAAACCCCGTCTCTACTAAAAATACAAAAATTAGCTGGGCATGGTGGTGTGCGCCTGTAATCCCAGCTACTTGGGAGGCTGAGGTAGAAGAATTGCTTGAACCTGGGAGGTGGAGGTTGCCGTGAACCGAGATCATGCCACTGCACTCCAGGCTGGGTGACAGAGCAAGACTCCGTCTCAAAAAACAAACAAAAAACAAAACAAATATTAGCCAGGTGGTGGCACATGCGTGTAGTCCCAGCTATTTGGGAGGCTGAGGCAGGAGAATGGCTTGAACATGAGAGGCAGCGGTTGCAGTGAGCCAAGATTGAGCCACTGCACTCCAG
>NW_012101665.1:3608055-3633794 GCF_000951045.1 Mandrillus leucophaeus | reverse complement strand
TATATAAAATATAAATATAAATATATGTATATTCATTCTTGAAAAATAATAGCCTAAAGTCTTTTTGTGGATCCAATTTATATCAACTTTAGTACAAATACTAATTTTTAAAGCACATGACTATAGTGAAAACCTGCGGTTTTTATAATCACAATGCATTCAAAGAATTTTGCCTATTTTGTTTGTTTTTGCCCTGGAGGAGCTGAGGGTACAAGTGGATTCCTGTAGAACACAAAGGTGTAGGCAGAAGTTTTACTGACTTAGGCTATTTGGAATCCAAGTTGAATTTCCCATTAGCCAGATTCCTTGTTGATTTCCTATGGGATAGAGAAGAAGGGAAACGGTGTTTCCTTCCTGAAGAGTTGAATTTAACCACACTGGATGTCTGGCACTGTCCTTGGCTATGATGGTGTAGCATACAAAATCAAATATACATACATATATGCATATATATCTACACACACGCATACAAACATATATTATCCATACATACTACATATATACATATATCTACACACATACTTGGATAAAGCAAGAGCCACGAACAAAAATGTCAATTATATGTTCTACCATGGACCCTTTGAAAAAGTCATAGACCCTGTTAGATAAAGTAATTAACTAGAGGCTTTGAAAATCTTCCTACTGGCAAGCATACTAGGAATTTTAATGAAATGTAATTACCACACATTGCTACAGCCATTTTAGAACTGGATATCATGACAATTTTTACGACTGCACAATAAAACCTTGAAATAGCTGCAACTAAAGTGGTAATCTTAGAAAGTTTATAGAGGGAGGCAGAAAAAGAGAATTTTTGAAAGAATTGCTCTGAAACTCATGCGGCAAGCCATTTAAATAGTCAAAATAATGAGAAGAGATGGTTTTTGCATTACAGGAGTTTCAGGAATCAGATGAAAGCCTGAGCTCAGGTGAGGCACCTGCTAATGGGATGTGTGGAGTCAGCCACAGACATAAGCTTTGTTCAACAAATGCCCTTGCAGAAACACAGCTGTCACACTGTCTTGCTTTTATCTACGCTCTTGAAGTTTATCAGTAAATCAGTGAATTGCCAAATCTGATTGTCTCCATCTTCACTGATGGTTCATTCCTTCTGCAAATTCTTTTCTTCAACTACATTTCAGTTCTCTTTCTGTTTATCAGTCTGTGCCAATAATTTAGCACGCAGTCATTCCACAAATATTTCTGCACACCAATTATGGGCGAGGTGCTAGATAAAACTACTTAAATAATTTTTTAAGTTGTTATAATTTTCTTTTAGCCTTTCTAACTATGCTGGAAGTTGGAATTAAGGGCAAGGGCCATGTCTCATATTCCTGAGTCATTCCCAGAAGTTAGCTCAGCACAGAATCACTCGGTTAGGTAATTATGTGTTAGTGTTTTTGATTGATTATATCTGCCTGTATATAAATAACACCAGACGAAGAAGAGAAGGCTGGTAATTTTGGTATGAGGATACAAATAGTGTGCAGCTAGTTTGGTGGAATCAAATCTAATGAGAAATATGTCAAATGCATTTCAAACAATTTCATTCATCATCATCTTGACTACCGTGATTATGATCATTTATTTAACTCTTGCTTGATAGCAGGTACTGCTCTAGAGCACGCTTTATGAATTTTTCATTTAATCCTCACTACAACGCAGAGTGCTGTCACAAGTCTTTTACTGAAACAGGATTTCGTAGTAGTGAATATTACCTATGTTCTGTCTTAGACTTGGAAAGGTGTTTTGTATTCATCGGTGTGGCTTAAAGGAAAAAGTCTGGATTTGCAAGCTCAAAAAGCCTGGATTTTAACACCAGCTCTATCACATGGCTATGTGGCTCTGAGCAAGTAAGATATGCCACATTACCCTTTGCAGAGTCAGGAGCATCAGTGATAACACACGGGAAGGACTCAGTACATGGCAGGTGCTCAACAAAAGCAGCTGCTATTATTATTATTATTACACGCATACACACACATGGTTTATTACTTAAAGAATGTGATCTAATGTATACTTGATAAGAGGTAGCCATTTTTAATGGAGATGAGTATTGGGATGGGATTCAAAAACCTTAATTTTATTTTATTTTTTGCTGTTAACTCTATGGTTTTGAGCAAAATGGAGAATCTCTTTGTTCTTCTGGATTTCACATCTGATTAAATAATACTTGCTTCTCCTGGCTTCATGGATAGACATGAGAATAGATTGTTTGAGTGTTTTGAAGTTCTTAGTTAAAGATGTACTATATGAACCTACAGCAGTACTGTAATTGGCCTTTAAAATGTTTATCCAATCCTGGGCAAGCTAATGTTTTCTGGTGGTAAAGTGTACAAAATAATTATTATTTGGTGAGGGAGACAGAAGCTTTGAGTCACTCAGATCTTGGTTTGAACTCAGGTTTGTCATTCTTCTAGTTGTGTGACTTTGGTCAAGTTATTTTCCCATCTGAGCTTCAGTCTCTTCATATCGAAAATGGGCAAAATATGTATCTCATAGAACAGTTTTCCATGTAAAATACTTAGTGCAATATTAGATGACCTCCGATTGCTTTTCCTTCCCAAAGTATCCGCTAAATAATCATTATAATTTCTGCATTTTGAATTGCAAATACTTCTCAGATTGGTTAAGGATGTTGTTCTCTGTTCTTACTTATGCCTACTTGTGTCCATTTTCATAAGTAACAAACAAACAAACAAACAAAAAACACCCAAAATTGGCTTCACCAAAACAATACAAAGCAAAAAAACCTCAAATCTGTAGGCATCACACTACCTGACTTCTAATTATACTACAAGCCTATAATTACCAAAGCAGCATGGTACTGGCATAAAAACAGGCACATAGAATGGAACAGAATAGAGAACCCAGAAATACAGCCAAATACTTACCACCAACTGATCTTCGACAAAGCAAACAAAAACATAAATTGAGGTAAGGACACCCTATTCAATAAGTGGTGCTGGGAAAACTGGCAAGCCACATGTAGAAGAATGAAACTGGATTCCCATCTCTCACCTTATACAAAAATCAACTAAAGATGGATCAAAGACTTAAATCTAAGACCCGAAACTATAAAAATTTGAGAAGATAACATTGGAAAAACTCTTTTAGACATTGACTTAGGCAAAGAACTCATGACTAAGACCCCAAAAGCAAATATAAAGAACCCCAAAACAAATGAATGAGACCTGATTAAACTAAAAAAGCTTCTGTGCAGCAAAAGAAATAATCAGCAGAGTAAACAGACAACCCACAGGGTGGGAGAAAATATTTGCAAACTATGCATCCAACAAAGGACTAACATCCAGAATCTACAAAGGAACTCAAGCAAATCAGCAAGAAAAAAAAAATTCCATCAAAAAGTAGGGTAAAGAAATGAACAGCAATTCTCAAAAGAAGATACACAAACAGCTAACAAGCATGAAAAAATACTCAACATCATTACTCATCAAGGAATGCAAATTAAAACCACAATGAGATACCACCTTACTCCTGCAAGAATGGCTATAATTAGAAAGTCAAAACAAAACAAAACAATAGATGTTGGTGTGAATGTGGCAAAAAGGAGCACTTTTGCACTGCTGGTGAGAATGTAAATCAGTGCAACCTTTACAGAAAACAGTATGGAGATTCCTTAAAGAACTAAGAATGGAACTGCCATTTGATCCAGCAACCCTACTACTGGGTATCTACCCAAAGGAAAAGAAGTCATTATATGAAAAGGACATATGCATAGGCATGTTTATAGCAGCACAAGTAGCAATTACAAAAATATGGAACCCAGCCTAAATGCCCATCAACCAACAAGTGGATAAAGAAAATGTGGTATATATATATACACCACGGAATACTACTCAGGAATAAAAAGGACCAAAATAACGTATTTTGCAGCAACTTGGATGCAGCTAGAGACCATTATTCTAAGTGAAGTAACTCAGGAATGGAAAACCAAATATTGTATGTTCTCACTTACAAATGGGAGCTAAGCTATGAGGACGCAAAGCCATAAGAATGATATAATAAACTTTGAGGACTTGGAGGGGAAGGTTGGGAAGCAGGTGAGGGATAAAAGACAACATACTGGGTACAGTATACACTGCTTGGGTGATGGATGCACTAAAATCTCAGAAATCTAACTAAAGAATTTATCCATGTAACCCCAAACCACTTGTATCCCCAAAATTATTGAAATAAAAATAAAAATTTTAAAAATTGGCTACAACTTTTTCAAAGGTGCACTGCAGTGAAAGCTTAATTTTATGCATAAACACACACTAGTTCTTGGTTATTATATGTCTTACGACATGGATTTGGTGATAATGCAGGTCAAATCATGTTCACTGAAATGTCACAACTGTACAGTAATTTTGTGATAATCTGATTATTCTTCATGCCAAAATGAACATCATAAAAAACAGTTACCTGCATGTGGACATGTGTTTAAAATATTTATCTTAACACCGGGGAATATACAAAGACCATATTCACATCTTTGTCCAAACTGCTACTTAGCTGAAGTCATTGTCGAATTTTCTCTCACAAATGTTAAATAGCGTTACTTGTGCCAGGAGGATTTATCTCCTGGCTTGTTTTCTTTGAGATGGTATGAGATGGGAAAGAGAGGGGGAGGGAAAACAGAAAGGGAGAAGAAGCAGAAGAGAGAGAAATGTTACCTACTATAGATTTTAATCTGGATAATCACTTGTAAAAGTCAACACTGGAATGTTGGAAGATGTATGATTATTGTAATTCCTAGAAAATGAAATTGGTAAACTGATCTTGGCCAATGATTGACAACCAGCATTTGTTGAGTGCTTTCTATGTCCTAGACATTGTCCCAGATGCTTGATACATTTAACTCATATAATATTTACAACAACCTATGAGGCAAGAACTATTATGATGCCCATTTTATAGATGAAGAAACTGAGGCAGAGTTAGGTTAAGAAACTTGCACATAGTCAAATACCAAGGAAGCAGTATATCCAGGATGTAATCCCAAAGCACCTTGATCAGGACACTGATGAAAAAGAGAATGAAAAAGAGAAAACTCAAACAGAGAGACCATTCTCTGTATGAGTCTTCAGGTAAGCCTTAGGCGAGAAGAGAGAAGTAACAACATCCATACAAGTGAGAAAGTGAGATTCGCAGGTAATGTTTAAGAAACACAGAGGAGGACCTGACTACGGTGGGCTGTTAGGAAATGTTGGAAAAGAAGACACAATACGAATTAAGCAGAATGGGGCTGTATTATATAGTTTATGAGTAAAATGCCTATTCTCATGTTTGTCTTTTTTTTTTTTTTTTGACTTGTTTAGAACAAATGCACAGAAGCAAAATATCTCAGAAAATATCACAGAAGCACAACTGTTCAGACATGAGCTTCAGCATGGGTTGAAGAGGTAAGGAAGCAAGGTTTAAAGGCTGAGTGGTCCACAATGGATCCAAGCACAGAGGAGAATTCAGTAAGAGGATGGCACTGGGAGCTCAATCCTTCTGGATGGGCCCCCTGGAATCAGGTAAGCCAGGGGAAGATTTCTATGCGCCATGCTGCCATTTTGACCAGGGTTCAGTGAGTTTTGGGAAACAGGCTATCTGCTTCTGGAACACTAACAATTCTAGGAGTATCTCAATGGTAAATGTCTTATTATGCATGCTCTGCAGCTGGTCACAAAGGGTCAGAGGGATATATGGCCAGAGAGATAAGTTTTGGATAGGAACAAAGATCCTGGAGCTAAACCAGTTTCCACTCAACAAACTACATTCTATTTCCATTATAATAGCATCAGCTTGCTTGATGCAGGGGTCCTCATAGATTTTTAAACAAATGTTTGATTTTATATTGATCCAATAGTAGAAAGGCAAACTAAATTGTAAAGATGCTGGAATTCAACAACTCATCAAAAGGATGTGCTATTTGCCCTATCAAAACAAAGCAGGCTGCTTTTTTCCTCTTAAATGCCAGATAATATGTAAAGTGTATTTCAAAATCTAATGCCCAGGGAATTTCTCTTTTATGTAGCTCCTATTTAAGACGTCAATACCTATGCCTAGAAGAAGAAGAAGAAAAAACAGCCCAATAATGCTCACTTGACATTTGTGGATCTCAAGCTTGTCTGCACATAGGAATCATTAGGGGAGCTTGGAAAAAATAGACACCTGGGTCTCGTACCCAGAGGTTCTGATTTAACTTGTCTGGGCTGGGACTTAAACATAAGCATTTCTAAAGCTGCCCATATGATTCTAATGTGCAGTCTGGGTTGAGAACCAACGTGAGTGGCAACTGCCATTCATAGTTTCAAAGAGAAAATCTGTCTTGCAATTTTGCAGTGGCAGCATGTTACAGGGAAGAAAGTACTCAACGCGAAGTGAAGAGATGCAGGTTTTGGCTTTGGGTTTGTAGCTTAACTTTTCCGGACCTAAATTTCCTTATCAGAAAAATGATACCATTCAACTTGAAAGATTTCTAAGATTCCTTCAAACTTTGATATTTTCTGGTTCTAGGCCTGTGATTCTTAACCTCATTAAAAAATAGATTCCTTGGCCTCACTTCCAGACATTTTCAACCTGGTTGGTCTGGGGTGTGTAGCAGCATTTTTCAAGTGCCACCCAGGTGAGTTTATTTTTTATTCTTCTGTTATTTTATTTTTTGTTTTTCTCAGACAGGGTCTCACTCAGTCGCCCAGGCTGGGGTGCAGTGGCATGATCATGGCTCACTGCAGCCTCGACTTCCCAGGCTCAAGCAATTCTCCCACCTCAGCCTCCTGAGTAGCTGGTACTGCAGGCACACACCACCATGCCTGGCTATTTTGTTTGTTTGTGGAGACAGTGTCTCCGTAGGTTGCCTAGCCTGGTCTAGAACTTCTGGGCTCAGGGGGTTTAGAACGCCTGCCTCCCAAAGTGCTGGGATTATGGGAGTAAGCCATGAGCTGCAGTGCCCAGCCCCAGGTGAGTTTAATGTGCCACCAGCATTGAGCATCACTGCTCTTTGTTCTCGGTGGAACAAACATGCTTTAAGACAGAGGTTGAGATTTGCCTATGAGTGTGCACATGTGTATGAGTGTGATTGTGTAGGGGGATGAGGAGTGTCTGTACATAAACATGCCTGGGGGTGTAATGCCCAGCTGAGAGAGTGGAGGGAATTCACACTGTGTCTCATATTAATTCGGGAACGTGGGAGTAATGGAAACACATATGTCCATGTTGTCTTAATTAGTCCCTGCTGGTTGTTGTGTTCACATAGTCAAGAAGTGATGCCAAGTCTCTAGGATTCCAGCCCATTTTTATTCTTTTTAATTAATTAATTAATTTATTTATTTTGAGATGCAGTTTCGCCCTTTTTGCCCAGGCTGGAGTGCAATGGCACAATCTCGACTCACTGCAACTTCTGCCTCCCGGGTTCAAGTGATTCCCCTGCCTCAGCCTCCCAGGTAGCTGGAATTACAGGCGCCCCACCACCCACACCTGGTTAATTTTGTATTTTTAGTAGAGATGGGGTTTCACTATGTTGGCCAGGCTAGTCTTGAACTCCTGACTTCAGGTGATCTGCCCGCCTCGGGCTCCCAAAGTGTTGGGATTATAGACATGAGCCACCGCGCCCGGCCTCAGCCCATTTTAATTCTTATTGGCTTCATAGGAATGAAAACAGCAGGTAAGATGGCTTGGAATAATAACAACACCCAATACTAGCACACTAGAGAAAATTAATCTCAGTCTCACTTAGTATAATATCACTTAATCCTCACAAGGGTGAGGTTAATTTTCTCCATTTTAGAGATAGAAAACCTGAGACTCAGGAGAAAGTAAGTGAACTGTTTGAGAAGACACAACTAGAAAGTGGTGGCGGCCAATATTCTAACCCCAACCTTTGGATCTCTTTCCTCTGTTGACTTACCTCATGCACCCACACTGATGCCACCAAACAACCTTTAGGTGACCTGGCACAAGGATGTGGGAGGAAGGGGGCATTCACTATCTCTGGGATTAAGAGTGAAGAGAATGGGGCTAGTCATGCTGATTTTCCCTTTGTACCCCATGGAGTGTCAAAACCTAAGACTGTGTTGCCTTGGAATGAAGGCCATTCAACTTGTTAATAGGAACAGAAGCAGGGCACATGCCAGGAAGGACATCAAGAGAGAGCAGATTCCAAGCAGGTCAGTTCTAGCCTCTGCTGCCACCTCGAACCTGAACAATTCAGCATCATTATTCTGAATTTTCTTCTTTCATTTTTTAAAGCCAGTGATACTGTCACCAAAAAAAGATAATCTTCAAAGTAGCCAGAAAGAAAGAGCAAAAGGCCGAGATATAAAAAGTCGATAGAACACAACAGAGCTGGCTGGGCATGGAGGCTCACTCCTGTAATCCCAGCACTTTGAGAGGTCAAGGTGGGAGGATCGCTTGAGACCAGGAGTTCCAGACCAGCCTGGGCTACATGGCAAAACTCCATCTCTAAAAAAGCACAAAAATTAGTTGAATATGGTAGTGTTTGCCTGTAGTCCTAGCTACTCAGGAGGCTGAGGTAGGAGAATCACCTGAGCCCAGGAGGGTGAGGCTGCAGTGAGCCATGATCATGCCACTGCACTCTAGCCTGGGTGACAGTAAAACGCTGTCTCAAACAAAACAAAACAACAGCATACAACATAGCTATCAGGTTTGACCCATAGATTGAATAACTGCTTTAAAGATTCAGGCTCAAAATTTTCTTGAAGTTCTTAGATTCCTAAGTGATGATTTAAGGACCACCAGTAATCACAATCGTGGGTTAGAATAGTGCTTCTCAAACTTTCAGGGAGCATCAGAGTCACCTGGAGGACTTGTTAACACACAGATTGCTGGGCTTCACCCCTAGAGGTTCTGATTCAGAAGGTCTGCAATAGCCAGAGAATTTGCATTTCTGACAAACTCTCAGGGATGCTGATCCTACTGGTTCGGGATTAGAGTAACAGTTCACTAGTGCTGTGATACACTGAAGCTAGAGAAAATCAGAAATACTCTCCAGGTCTTCACTTTTAAAGCTTACTCAGGCCCAATGTAAAGAAATTCTAAGAAATAAATCACCATTGGGGCATAGCCTAATTCTTTGTTCCACAAATTCAGGCCTTTCTAAAAGAGACCATTGCTGACATTCTCGTATATCCACATAATGGATCTGAATTCAGACTGATTCACAGAGAAATGAAACAGTGGAGGAAAATTCCAGATATTAAAGCATTTTATGGGGCCAAAACAAGTTCAGAAAAATATGAAAAAGCAAACTTAAGTTTTTAATATAGTTAGCATTCAGCTCATGAGTGAAAATCTTGTGCCAAAGTACCATAATCTAGTTTATGCTACATTTGCCCTTTAGGACATATATTAAAATTTTAGGGCAAGCCATATGGAGAGGTTTGTAAAATTATACACTGAAAGGTAGGCAGTGTACCTTATTCCCAAAAGACTATAATGTTCACCTCTTAGAGCTAAAAGAGTAACAAGATCACCAATTTGCATGAAATGTATTTAAACACTGAACATTTGCAACTCCTGAATAAAAGTAAATTAGTCTATTGAGGCTGGCTCATAAAAATCATCTTAGAGCTACAAAATAATTCTGAGGTTTTACTCATAATAACGTTTGGAGCTTTCATAAGAAAGATTTGAAGACTTCAAATTAAAATATAATGAATAGGTCTAAGCTTTTCTCCACTAAACACTTGAAAATTAAGACGTACTAGAATGCAGTGAAGGCTTAGTTTTAGCTCTTCCTTCAACGGCTCTCCCTCCCTTTCCTCTTCTATTTCAAAGGGATCCTGTGTACAAGAAAGCCCGAGGAAATGCAGGGTATAAGGATCAAGCTGTTTATTATGAATGTCTATTCAACAAGCTAGATACCATAAAATAAGCGTATAATGAGTGAGGCCACTTTAATAATAACTTCGTTACCTACTCATTCCATGAGCCTGACATCTTCAACTGGTGTTGGTGAATTGTGTGGATATCTAGAGGTCAGTTAAGTTAAAAAAAAGACTCACAGAAGATTTGAACTTCTCTTCACCTGGTTATTGTAACCTACCTTGGAAGGCAGCAAGTGGACTGAGTTTTTGAATCAGACAAACCTTGTTTGAATTCCAGTCGCCCATGTGTAAAATGGGGATGCCAATGCCCACCTCACTCTACAGATGTGAAGATTAAATTGAGTAAATGCTACAAAATCCTGCGTACCATGCCTGAGATAAGACAAATGCTCACTACGTGTTAGTATTTTTCGCTTTCCTCTGATTTTGCTCTAAGCTGCAATGATTTGGGCCAAAGTTCAGTTCCTCTCATCATGACACAGCATTTTCTTTTAGCTAGCATACATTTCAATCAAGAGCATTTAAAATCATTGGTTTTAAGCTGGTTTAAATTCATATGTACTCACTTTCTTTAAAAGCAATGTTAATTCATCACACCGTATTTCTATTATTCTTACTGATAATAACTGATATTCTGGGTAGCCCTGGGGTCTATAGTAATATTTCTACTAATGAAGATTTATTCTAATGAAATATTTGATGCGAGAATCTTTGTAGCAGAAGTAGGAACAATAAACAAACAGAATATAGTTTCTCTTCTCATTCCTCAAGCTTGGTCACAGGCTCTGTCCTCCACTGGGGGTAGGAGGACATCTGACTTTAGCCTAGGGTGAAGGCCCCATCGTGTCTCTTGCAGTGGTTCACTGCCCAGAGGCTCAGCACGTACCTGTGCTTTGACTAAGTAGCCTCTTGGCAACTCCTCAGTGACTAGTTAACAGGGACTATAACAGGAATCATTTCCTCAGAGGAAACCAGTGTCTTTTGGCATAGAACTTTATCTGAGATAATCATCTTTTTTAACTGGAGGGAGCCCAAGTAGTAATGGGGAGGCCCAGCCTGAACCAGTTACGTAATTCTGTCTGTGGAGAGGTGTCTCAGTGAGCTTGCCCTCAAGACCACTAGGAAAAGCTTATTTATACACAAATGTACATTCTTTCATATTTGGACAACTTTCTAAATTAGAGATGAAGAAGCCCATGAGTGGTGGTAAAGAAAGCCTGTGTCACTCACCTGCCCTGGTTGTTCACAGGCTGTCTGGTACCTGGCCTGCTGGCACAGTTCTTTGACCCGCTCGTACTTGGGCAAGTGATTTGACTGTTGGATATTCTTGCTGGATTCTTCCTTCTTACGTAGAAATTTGCTTCGACAAAAAGGGAAAAGCTTCGTACATGAGAAGTGATCTGAATTACGGTCCCTGAGTCCTGCCCTTTTTTTTTTTTTCTCTGTCACATGACTCCACATTCTTTAAACAGCAAGAAACAGATGTTAATCTGTGTCTACAGGAGTTCAACATTTGATGGGTCCTTTATGAAAATGATAAGCTGGGTAGGATGAAGATGACAAGTCAGGAAAAGATTCATTCTTCCCAAAAGCATTAATTTCAAAATTTGGGCATACATGTTTCATTTTACATGCTCAAAGTTCCTTTTGTTAAAAAAATTATATAAATGTTTTCTCTCTCCTTATTTATGTACAGAGAAAAACAAGGCAATGGGCATTAATGAATCAAAAGGGAGAAATCCAGAAGTGACGATGAAAATAATTACAATGGCATACATTTATCTATTTAAAGCTAGGAAAGGCACATAAGGAAAAGAAGTAGGAAGTAGAAAGAAAGGTGCTGGGTAAGGCTTGGAGGCAGCTTAGAGAAGAACGTGGGGAGGATGGTAGAGAAACTCAATCTACTGGACTGATTAGAAACCAGCACTGAGAAATGCAACAGTAAATCTACACCCATGATAAAGGCGTTGGTCCAATCTTATGAGAATTTATTCTTTTTGGGGGATGTGGACTCATCATTCTCTTGCTGTTTTGGTATTTTAAAAGTTGATATATCATAATTATACACATTTTGGGGGTATGTGTGATATATTGATATCAGTCTACAATGGGTAATGATCAAATCAAGATAATTGAGATATTCATCATCTCATTTATCTTTTCCTTGTGTTGGGAATATTACAATTCTTTACTTGTAGTTATTTCAAAATATACCGTAAATTATTGTTAATGATAATGTCCCAACTATACTATCAAATACTATAACTTCTATCTAACTGTATTTTTGTACCAATTAACCAACTTGAGGGTTATTCTTTACAATTCTGATCCAGCAATAATTACTCTATTAGCCACCACAGAATAAGCAGCAAATCATTCAATCTTGTGACTAGGCTTACAAAATCTGCATGCTTAGTAAATAAAAATAAGGAGAGAAAAAAAAAATACCCAGCAGGGAGAGCTGCCCACTAGGACTGGTTCCCAGAAGCACCCCAGGAACCAATAATTACCCTCTTTCCACTAGGAATGTATCACGCCAAATTTTGGCCTTCTTGTTTGTTCGAAACCTGAAAGCAAAATGATAATATTTACTGTTGGCATCTGGACGTTTTTCCAAATGGATCTGTGCTAACAGCTTATTTAAAGAAACACCTCTCACTTCCCACAGACCACGACTGCATCTCCATCAATATGCTATTCACAAGCAGCTGAGGAATGCTCAACTTGGGGTGATCCTTGTGGGCAAGGTATATTCTGCCTCCATGTCTTCAGCTGCTGGCTGGCTCTGGGCACCAGCTGGAGCTCAGTGTGTTTGGGGCTGGCCGAGAGGAGGAACAGTGACGCACCTGTTACCTGGCTTTTCTGGGTCCAGAAGTTTGAGGACAGACTTGCCGTCCACATCAGGAGGTGTGTCGAGCCCAGCGATATCCAGGATCGTGGGGGCCAAGTCAATGTTGAGAACGATCTGTGGGACTCTGTAAAGGGGCACACGGTGATGGCTGAGATCCAATGCCAGGGGAAGGTGGTACTTAGGGCTGCTTTTTCTACAACAGTGACTCATTGGCCTTCAACTCTTCTCACCCTCTCATCTGGTCTCCTAGGCATGGGTGGTTGCATGGCAAGGGTGGGTGTGTGATCACAGCAATGGCACTGAGCAAGATTAACTGACTCTTGCCAGGGTCGGGCTGGAGAGATGACTGCACCCCTGTGCTCTGACCACATCACCAGGCAAGATGCAGCCTGATACATGGTTTTTGCAGCAAGCATACTTTTGTTTAAAATCCAATAGTCCATAACTCTCCAGTTGAACAAGGGCCTTCAAATCAATATTTTTAAACAGGATATACAGTTTTTACAGTTGGATTCAATCTATGCTACCTAGTCCTTAAAACATAAAGCCTTCTAGATATAGGTCTGACAATTCCCAGGGTGTTTCTAATAATCTTAGGAGGCATAATAACATTCTTCAAAGAAACCCTTCTTACTTCAGTTGCCCTCTCTCCAGGACGTAGTGGGATGTGGCAGCACATGAGGTACATGGGGGAGATTCAGAACATCTGGGCTCTGGGCCCCACTGCCAGCACTTCCAGAATCAGGGATCTGAGATGGGCACTGACACTGTCTGCCTAGCTTCAGTGTTACATCAGGGGTCCA
This sequence comes from Mandrillus leucophaeus, assembly GCF_000951045.1. Taxonomy (NCBI): domain Eukaryota; kingdom Metazoa; phylum Chordata; class Mammalia; order Primates; family Cercopithecidae; genus Mandrillus; species Mandrillus leucophaeus. The sequence goes on along the minus strand of NW_012101665.1, from coordinate 3,620,301 downwards.
GGCTAGATGACTTTTAAGGGCCACTCCAGCTTCTGGATTCTACTTCTACTTTTTCTTTTAGTCTTCCCATAATTCTTTCATGGATGCAATCCCATTTTATTCAAAACATTCTGAGATGATTGGCAAGGCCATTTTATGATGGGAAAACAGAGATGCAAAGAGATGCAGTGACCTGCCTACAGTGACAGAAATAGCAGCCTAGTCCTTCAGCTCTTTTTCCTTTAAAAGAAAAGCCAGCATTTAAAAATTTATCTTTTAAAAACATTTCTTTCGGAAAAAATTTTAAAAGTTAAACACTAAAAGGATGGCATCGGTTTTTATTTATTTATTTATTTTAAATGACAGCGCATCTCTGATTCAAAGAAGGATGATGTCCCAGAAGATTACATCCTGTCTGTGCACACAGACCAAAAAGACATGGATTCCAGTCAATTTGAGAGAATTAGTCATTGATACAGTTATTTTTCCTTTCTCTTTAAGTAGTATACTTCAGCTAATTTAAGATGTGGCAGGGGGAAAAAGGTTTTCATCTTCTAAATTAACCAACCTACACACATCCTTTTTTGTTTGGGATGAAAGGAAACCGGATACTGAGACTGGTAATTGAATTATCTTAGACACACATGAGGTACGACAGTTGAATGTTGCAAACAGAGAAATACGTACATTGATCCTGGTTCTACACTTGGACCACGAATAAAAAAAGGCACACGAATATCAAAGTCATATGGCATGGATTTCCCCTTGACCAGTCCAAACTGTCCAATGTGGTAACCATGGTCGGCGGTGTAAATGATGTAAGTGTTCTCCAGCTCCCCCGTCTCCACGAGCATGTTATACAGCTGAAATACAGCACAGGAACAAGTCAGAATCAATTGTGCTGGTGTAAGATGATGCTCAATAATGTTGCCACGATTGCCCCCGAATATTTTTCCTGTTATTTTTAAAAGGCAAGAGTTGCTTTAATAACATTATGTATATTTTCTATTTGCTTACAATCTGGGAGGGAAAAGGTCCAATAGTAAAGTTGAAACGTAACTTTTTAGAATCTAGCACATTCTACTTACAGGCTTTTTGTTTGCTTGCTTGGTAAAACAAAAACAAAAACACCCCACACAAAAACCTCTACCATCAAACTTTATAGGTTGTATTTTCAAAACCCATTGTTAAAGTTATCATCACATATCTAATTACTAAGGGTTAAAAACAGGCTGCTTCCGAGCCTGATCCAGTTAAATCCAGCCTGAGGCACATCTTGTTTGGCTTATACTATGTTTCAAAGTTCAGAAAATTTCAAATAAATTTTTTTGTGTTTCTGGCTTCTTTAAAAAAGTCAGAAGACCTGCTGATACTTGATCCACATTTCGACATGGCAAAATTTAGCTGGAGCTGAGTAATTGCTGTTGCTTTAGATGGGGCCCTTAACTCCAAGTTCAAGTTCACCACAAGCTCCATCATTCTTCATTGTCTTTGAGGATGTGGCCCTTGATCTATGCTGATTTGATTTTTCTCTCCTATTTTTTACTGGCTCCATAAGAAACCAACTCTGGAGAGGTAGATGGAATGAGGGCAAGATAGGGGAGGGATGATTCAGCCACTAAATACATATTCTCTCTCTTTCTTTCTCTCTCAACGTGATGCTGGAAAATGAAGAGGAAAAAACCAAACAGGATTGGCAAGAATGAGTCTACGCCAAGGAAGCTGGGCCAAAAACTATCACTGAGGTAGGTTCATGTGCTTACCCTCTCCACAGAATCATCCACTGACATCAAAGTCTGGAGCCTTTTGCGCTGTAGAATGTTTGTAAATTCCATGTGGATGGGCAGCATTGGTCCTGTGTACTGCATAATCCAGTGTTTATCCATATTTGGTGCATAGTTATAACTAGGAGTTCTGCAAATATCCAGAAAGGAATCTTACTATATATTTCTTACTTAGTCTTTCAGGACTATATCTCGAGGTTGTGAAATAATCATTATGGAGAGATAATTGAGACACTGCTAAAACATCTTCCTCTTCCAACTATCTTCTGTTTGCATGTATAAGAAGATGAAGTCTTCACCACCCCAAACAGCAAATATCCTCTGAAGGTATATATATTCAAACATATAAAACCATGACTGGCAGCTGAACGTGTAATTAGAAGTTCATTTGGGTTCACTGAATAAAATGTGTAAGAAACATATCAAGATGATGATGGTTATGTTACAAATCTGCAGATAAAATCTCAGTAAGGTACAAGGGAATATTCTCATGTGATGTTAACTCATAAAAATTTTATTGCTAATGAGGCTATTAAATGTAGTCACAAATATGTTACGTGGAATGATGTATCATCATTTCAACACATCTTTTTCTCTTGAATACTTGAGAAGAGTATTTTATTGATTACTTACTTATCTAGTCCTCATGAGTTTTGTATATAGATACCATTACTTCAATTGGACTTGTGGGAATGATAACCAAGTCTACTTCTGCAATATACACGTTTACCAATAAAGCTATTCGTTTAGTAAACAAATCAATATAGGTGCAGGGAATAATTTCTGCAAGCCACAAGGAAATGGTCCTAATGTTCCAGAATAGGTTAGTTCAAGTCTATATTTAATCTACCGCAGAGATCCACGTGGTGTCCCATGTCTTCCACTGGGTACTGAAAAAAACATGTCACCTTCTCTTGATGTCTCACCCAACCCCCTCCACCATTAGATGCTGCCACCTCATGCTCTGGCATGGGCACACAACATATCTATGCTACAGCAATTCTCACCCCGAGAATTATCTGTTTATATTTGAACTCTTTAACAGACTATAATCCATTTGAATCTTCCTCTTCAATGTTATTAAGCACGTAGAGGTTAATATTAAAAACTGAGTGAGAGTTTAACATTTGTTGGGTATCATGCAAACCGTTTTATATACATTAACTCACCTAATTGTCTCAGCTGTTGTGTAAAATAGGTTTATTATTCCCCTTCTACAGCTGAGAAAATCAAGGCTTGGCAAAGTTAAGGAACTCCTCCAAATTAACAACATTAGTAAGTGGTAGAAACAGAACTGAATTCCAAAGCCCATTTGCTTTAACAAAATGAATGAGAAGGGAAGTGAGGGGTGCTTCCTACATCTGAGATTGCTTTTAATATGAACCACAGCTTTAAAAATAGGCAGCCTCACAGAATGAGCAACAGTTTATGTGACCGAGAAATCTGATTCCCAGTCTCTGTCTGAGGAGGATCCCATCAGTGAAATGTTGTGGATAATGACAGCTGAATGTGATCCCATGCCATTATTTGTATTATAAAACTAGGGAAAGAATCAGTCATTGTGAGCTTATTGATTTCAGGAGTCTTGACCGAGTCCTCCCCTGGTTCTGTGGTGGTGTGGGTTTCCCATGGGGAAAACCTGGAGTTTCTGAGATTCATGGTGATACGCTGGGACACTGCCTTGCACACTGGATCATATAAATGCCACCTGCTATTATACATGCTCTTCTGCTGGTGGATTTGCAGAACCTCTCTTTTGATAGTAGAAAATGCTGGTTTGGGATCCCTGGCCTTCTTGGTTGACAAAGTTACCCTGGTGACCAGGATGGGTGCTGGTTACCCAGTAGAAGCACAGCAGCACAAATAATATAACATTGAGCTCAGAAGACACTGTCTCTAAAAGTGTCTCAGTTATGCTCAGAAGTGTAAGTAACTCATGTTTAAAGAAAGAGACAAGATTTAGAGTGGAAAAGAGGGTGTGGCTCAAATGTGCTCATCTGTAAATGGGTTAATAGGACTTTTCTTAAACAGCTGTTTTGGGCCAGGCGTGGTGGCTCATGCCTGTAATCCCAGCATTTTGGAAGGCCCAGGCGGGTGAATCACCTGAGGTCAGGAGTTCAAGATTAGCCTGGACAACATGGCTAAACCCCGTCTCTACTAAAAATACAAAAATTAGCCGGGCATGGTGGCAGGTGCCTGTAATCCCAGCTACTGAGGAGGTTGAGGCAGGAGACTCTTGAACTGGAGAGGTGGAGGGTGCAGTGAGCCCAGATCGCGCCATTACACTCCAGCCTGGGTGACAGAGGGAGACTCTATCTCAAAAAACCACCACCACCAACAACAAAAAACAAAAAACAAACCCAAAGCTGTTTTGAGGAACAACCAGCATATATACATAGCACTTAAAATGCCTAGAACAGAGGCACATGAATTTCCTCCATGAGCCAATAAACAAGCAACTCCCATGTAATTATCTGGGTTGGAAAAAATCCATAGTATTCCAAAACAAACTCTTCAGGTATGACCTGTCATTCTTAAGATAAACCTTCAATATAAACTTTCTCCTGCCTACCAAAGTAAATGATTCATAAACCAAATGGTCCCATTTTTTTTCTTTGGCCTGAAAGAGTTCTTCATATCCAAAAGTAAACCACAGTCATAAGGGAAGTGGGGAGGGACTTAAGCCCATGTCTCTTATTCTTCATGTCGCATGTTGCGTTACAAACAGGATTAGATTAAGAGGTTGAGGAGGAGGAGACAGGGGCTTCTAAATTCCCTCAAAAAGGGTTTTTCGCCCATGGGGGTAGTTCGAGGTCAGAGAAATATAGAAAGTTGGTCGTGAAAGGCCCCTAACCATTTACTGATACGTGCCCTGAAAAAGAATACAGCTATAACAGATTACACGGGGTTTCTTTATAATACCTAAACATCCTCTACTTATTGCCTTTGATGTTGGGTTGGGTTAATTTAAAAATAAATCTAGTTGACTTTTTTAAAACCACAAAACCTCAACACAAATAAAAATTACAATAGGGAACTGAAACGCAGGCCCACAGCGGGCAAATTATATCTTCCACCAGTTACCTTGGTGTGCTTGGCATAGCTCCACCCCACTTGGAGGAACAGGGAAGCTTGCAGCAAATTACAAGCCTCAAATTGGACTCCCGGATTTACAGAATGACATATGTTAAATCTGGCTTATATTAAAAGGGAAAGTTCAGGGACTGATGTCAAAGCTGTCCTCCCCTGCCCGCCCCCCTTATTTTTCTTAATTTCTCGATATGGGAGATGACCCCCAGCTCTGGGGATGAGGTCCCAGGTGGGATCTCAGCAGGCAGCAGGGACAGAGCGTACACGTGCCTTTTAAAGGAAGACAGACTGCCACTGCTTCCCACAGAACAGCAGCTGTTCAAGGACCCGCAGGTGGAAGGTCGGGGGTCACTGGAATTGACAATGTTGTTGAAAAGTGATCTTTTGCCAAAGGCCTGTGGTTGCCCCCTGCTGAGGTCTGCCAAATTCCTCGAAGATGCGGCCTTCTGTTCCCCAGTGATAATGAAAACTTGCTTCCCTAAGGATTGCCTTCAAATTATTCAAACAGGGCCTGGAGCTGTCAGCTGGAACACAAGCCACTGAAAAAAGCAGGTAACCGTTTTTGGGAGAAATGGAAAACCACATATTGAGTTATTCCAGAATGTTTTGGAATTAGACTCAAATATTCATCCCAGCTCTGTTCCTTAATAGTATGTGATCCTGGACAGCTTTTTGTCTAAGTCTCAGTTCCCTTATCTATATAATGGGGATAACAACTTTAAAGAGTTCTTGTGAGGGTTAGGAGATTTCTGTGACTCTAGAGAGCAAAGTCTGGGACCATATCACACCCATTCTCATAGGTAGCTGGAAAAGAGCTTATCCCTTAATAGCTCATTTGATTGCTGCAGCAACTGTGAGGACTCAGCAGGGCACATTAGTCCCATGTTACAAATGAGGAAGTAAAGTACACAGAGGTGGCTCAGAAATAATGCACCGGGATAGCTCTCCATCAGTGCCCCTCCTACAACACCACACGGGCCACAGTCTTGAACCAGAAGCCCCACAAAGTGCCTCAAAAATCTCACTCATTAAAAGGAAAATTGATATATCCATTTCTTCCTATCAAAAGTAAGTCCTAAAATCTTAGCATTCATCCTGATTTACAATACCACCTGCTTCTGCTTTCCCATCAGGTATCTTCCCATCAGTTGCTGGGAAAACTTTTGTTGCAAATACAGAATAAAGCCTGGCTCTTCTAGGCACACTGGCTGCATCCATGAAAAGGTAGATAACACAATACTGGTTATTAAAATTGAGAGGACTACAGACAAGACTATCATTTTCAAATTTCCATTGCTTTCTTAAAAAAAAATTCTGTGTTGGAGGTAGAGTCACACATGCCTAACCTGGGAAGACCTTTCTCTTGCCTGTTAGATAAGGGCTTCACCCAGTACTGTACACTCCAGACCTTATCCTTCCAAGAAAACATCCCTGTAATCCTCCATAGACTATTCCCATACATAAAAGTTTAACTTTTCCCAGCGAGGCCTCCCTGCATATTGTTTTCCTGTAGTCACTGCTCGTTTGGATTTATTGCTCAGTATGCTGGATCATGGATACTTGAGTCCACTGTACTTGTAAGCTCAACCTTCACCATCATGCCAATTCTCCTGGCTGTTTGACTTTCTTTCTGGTATTGCTTATTGACATGACAGAAATAAGAATTCTGAAAATCAATAATGTTACCTTTTTTTTTTTTGACAGGTGAGTATTTTAGGAGAATTATTCTTACTAGCAAAGAAAGAGTTTCAAGAGATGCATGTTTTGTATATTAAATTTACACCTGGGGAATGGCAAAGAACTTAGGAGTTCTTTTTTAATGCTGATGGCCTTTGGTGTCACTCCAGTGAAAATGAATATATTTCTAGTGTTTTATATCTGAACATGTGTTTTCCTCATTTATTTAGTCTCAAACAAACAAACAAAAAGCCCTAATGATCTAACCCTTAAAGGTCACTGGTAGCAGAACCGTCATTCTCTTAGAAATGAAATAAGACTTCAATTCCCAGAATAAGCCAGTGATACAGATGTAAGGCACACATTCAAAGCATTAAATTGGAAATTCTATACTTAATCTCTCAAGCTGCACCATCCCAGTTTTCACTAAAACTGAACTTACTTAACTGACTTTGTGGAGATATTCCCCACCTGAGTTCAAATATCTGTAGATATGTAACATTTGAACATACGCAGGATAATACCAAATGATCTTGATTGGAGGTATATAAGAAAAATAATTCAGAGTCTTTTAATGAAGCTATAAATATCAGTTAGAATTGTGCAGATGCATGAAACTGTTTATAGCTCTAATCTGAATTGTGACTGTGATGTGAACTGAGTAAGTCTGGGGGAGTGAGAAGACCACCTGGGGCCAAGAGAATTGAGTTTCAGCTCTAGTTTTGTCCCTAAATACTCATGTGACCTTCACAAAACCATCTGGGCCTTCATTTAAAGAACATAGACTTTGGGTTTTTGTTTTTTAATCTAAAAAACTGGAATTATATTATCTCTGAGTGTCTTTTAAATTCATGAAACCAACTGTTTAAATATTTTGATACTATTTTTAAAATGTTTTCATGTCAGCTATTTAATGAGGTGAACATGTTTGTTCATTTGCTAAGCAACAATGAATTGTGCAACTCCTTTGTCGGAAGGCATGTTCACCAGGCACTGGGAGGTAAAGAGATGAAGCATTTTGTCCCTGTCTTCAGAACAAAGCTACCTGCAAAATTCCAGGGCATCATTCACCTGATATGTTATTTGAATGCCCCCTGGAGTTGTGCAACTCGACTTCAGGGATCTCAGGAAAAAAGCAACACCAACGCCGACAGTATAATTAGTAAATGATCCACCCAGAGAAGAATGAGCTAGAAACAGAGAAAAGGGAGCAATGAGTTCTGCCCAAATCACATTTTTTTTTTTTTTTTTTTTTTTTTTGTAGAATTTAAACTTTTCTCATTTTCAAAAGCACGTCCTTTCATGTATTTGTGGAAAGAGGTATGAATGTGCAAATTCTTTTAAGGCAAGACATTTCTTTTCAGCTTTAGATAACAAAGGTGTTTCAAAACCTTTGTCCTGTGGCTTGCACAGAGGGAGTTTTCCCTTTGACATCTATGTTTATTCAAAAGCTCTACCTTCACAACAACTCTTGCAAATTAGTGCACACGGACTGTTCTACCAAGAGTTTAGATTTCACTTGAACTTGTGTATTTGTGTGTGTGTGAGTGTACATGCACACACACACAGTCACACACATTTATAGGTATGGGAAGAAAGAACTGTTAAATTGGAATAACAGGCCAGGTGTGCTGGCTCATGCCTGTAATCCCAGCACTTTGGGAGGCCGAGGCGGGCGGATCACCTGAGGTCGGGAGTTCAAGACCAGCCTGACCTACAAGGAGAAAACCCGTTTCTACTAAAAATACAAGATTAGCCGAGCGTGGTGGTGCATGCCTGTAATTCCAGCTACTCGGGAGGCTGAGGCAGGAGAACGGTTTGAACTCGGGAGGCAGAGGTTGTGGTGAGCCGAGATCATGCCGTTGCACTCCAGCCTATGCAACAAGAGTGAAACTCCATCTCAAAAAAAAAAAAAAAAAAAGAAATTGGAATAACAACAACAAATTTTCAAAGTTGACAGGGGCATAGTTCGTAGAAGGGTGATAAGGAGGTCCCTTAGTTTCCTATAGAATCACCGGGGAGGTAAGTGGCATCTCCTTCCCTGTCACGGCTTTTGTCCACAGATGTGTATCATGACATCACTGAGGCGGAGAGAGAGAAGTACATTAAAGCAGGGGTGAAGGAATTGCATCCCTATGGAGGTTCTGGGGAAGTAAGTTACTGAAAAGTAGAGTAGAGTCTTAGCCAGAGTGCAGGGCTTTCTAGTAATAGGATTATTATGTGTTATTATGACGGAGGCTTCCTCAGATTTCTCAGTGGCTATGAGTAGCTGAGTTACCATTTGATTAAACTGTTTTCCCTGTCAACAAGTGGTCGATAATCCCCTTTCACTCTTCCTTGGTAAGCATAAGCTCTACCATCAATTTGTAAAGCTAACAGGCCAATAGCAAACTGGCTTCCTCTCTTTGTTGGGAACGGCAAACACCTTGGAAAGATGATACATTCGCCCCAGTTCTGAGAGGATCAGATAGTTAAAACCCGATGCCAGATGAAAGCGATCTGAATGATGCCTGACCACCAAGGAAGAAGACCAAAAGGGAAGTGTTCACGTTACTTGCATCCCTGCAACTGGGGAGAACCTACGGTTTCTTGCGCAGTGTTCACAGGGCCTGCCAAATATTTCTGCAAAGTACTTAACTTCTTGCATCCCTTTGCCTGAATGTGTTGCTAATGTTTTCGCTAAGGAAGCTGGTCATTGAGTAGCTCCATGCACTACCGTCGGCAGCTTGTCTTCCATTTGTCTCACTCCTTTTGTCTGAAGACTGAACTCTGAACCTGTGCACATGCTCACTCCTTCCAGCCCCTTCCTCCAGCAGCAACCAGGGACACCTTTACAGCAAAGATGCCAGGAATTCAAGGCTTTCAGGGTATGCAGGAGATCACAGTCTAGGTGCACAAAACCCAAGGATTAGCAGCAAAGAGAAGCTGAATCCCTCAACCAACCACATGAATTTTCATTTCCTGTGGCTAAGGGAGTTCTCCAAACTGGCACTTACCTATAGCATATACTTGCACCTGGAAAAGATAACACAGTCCAGATTGGTCCTTATCCTGTCTATTGCATTGGAATGGGCAGGTGTGAGAGGCTCATCACAATGTGAGTCTTAGCTTGTCAAGAGGTATGTCATGTCACAATGGACAAGCATCAAGTTGTCATTTCTCTCACTGCTTCCCCTAAACCTTAAGTTGAGCCATATGAAATTGCCCTTTTGTAGGTCAAGAATGATAGAATGTTGGTAGTTTCTCAATAGAAAGCATCAGTAAGAATTGACACTTATGAAGTGGCTTCTATGTCCCAGGCTGTATGTGGGGACTTTACCTACATTGCCTCTCTTAATTTCTCTTCATGACATCACATCAAGGTGCTAATATTATCTCCATTTTACAGATGAGACAGTGGAGGTTTCCAGAGATTAAAGAAAGCACCCATAGACTTAGTGAGGGCAGCTGAGACAGGAAGGCAGGCTTGTTAGCCTCTAAGGCCACACTCTGCCCTGTGTAGATTTTACTTTACAGAATCACTAAATAAGGGCAATAGATGGTTCATTTGAACTAAAAAGGAACTACTGAATCTATTTGCACGTGGAAATGACTGAGCCACCTCCTATTTTGTTACTACCCAACCTCCAGTGACTCTCTGCTTGCAGTTACATACAAACTCACTGACATCCTCAATATTCTGCAACAGTTTCCCTTTGCAGCATTGTTCCTCAGTGCTGCTTTCTTTGTAGTCAATTCTGCAGTTTCTAGGACACATCTTAGATTGCATCCCTTACACAGTGACTGCATGTCCTTGCCATATTCTCTTCCTGAAACCCAATCTCTATACAATCATCTGCAGAAATTTTACCCATCCTTGAGGCCCACTTTGAAAGTCTTGGTCCATGAGTTTTCCTGGTTTCCCTTGAAGATATGAATGCTTCTCCCTCCCCACTCCGCAGCCCTGCCAATGTCTGCTCTGTGCTTGTCACTTCTGGCCCTATTGGTGATATCGCCATTGGGACACTTGCCCATCCTGCCCCTAGAGCAGAGGTTGGGGCAAAGTCACTTTATCAAGGCTAAGATAGTATTTACAGTCTGTATGGCATCTGACACAACTGCTCAACTTGGTGGTTGTATTGTGAAAGCAGCCACAGACAATACATAAATGAATGAGCGTGACTGTGTGCCAATAACATTTTATTAACAAAAACTGGTGGCAAGCTAGGTTTGGACTGTGAGTATCAGTGTGCCAACCCCTGTCTTAGCTCATCAGTCCTTAAATGTCAGCAACTATGTCTTCCTCATGCTTATCTGTATCCCTGTTGGACTGCATAGTGTCACAGGTGGCACCGATGAATATTTGTGGAATGAAATAGAATTTTTAATTACTGGAATCAGAGATGCTTTTCAAAAAGCTATTGCTGAGACCCTGAGAACTCTGCAGATCCCTCCCCTCATGCAATATTGAATCCATGCAACTGAGCTCTCAGAACCTCTTGACCTGAGGCTGATTTTCCTACAGGCTTAGGACCTTGCCTCAAAGCTTCAAAGGCAGGCTGACTTTTAAGGAGCCATAAAGCACTCTGGTTTGTCAACCCCTTCTCCTCCAGCTTAGGGGAACATCTGTAAAGTTTACAGTTATAGGAAGTCACTTTAGGCTGGGTTTCTGCTAATGCAATAAAGAAAGGTAAAGTGATTTCTGATTCAACAGAAACGGGAACAGAGGGGTTCGGGGGTATTGAAAAAGCCCGCAGGACTTTTTCCTTTCATTGAATCAATTGGCTACTAAATTTGTAAGTGAGCTATAATGGAGAGCCACTTGTTACACATGGGCTTCATTCATGAATTTAGTTGCAGAGCTATATATAGCGGAAGATCTTCAGAAGCTTAAATATCCACCCATGGAGTAGACTCCAAAACATAATGGCTTATCCCAGCTATATTCCCAGGTGCTGGGGCAACTTTCACGATTTGTTGATGATAGTTTGTGCATTAAAACACTTCCATGTGGCTAACACGGTGAAATCCCGTCTCTACTAAAAATACAAAAAAATTAGCCGGGCGTGGTGGCGGGTGCCTGTAGTCCCAGCTATGTGGGAGGCTGAGGCAGGAGAATGGCGTGGAACCCGGGAGGTGGAGCTTGCAGTGAGCCAAGATCGCGCCACTGAACTCCAGTCTGGGCAACAGAGCGAAACTGTCTCAGAAAACAAAAATCCAAAAACAAACAAATAAAAAAACACTTCCATCCTCTGAGTTCCTGGGCATGCTCAGTAGGTTACCCACCCTGGCTTCATATTGTTAGTTCTTGTCCTGAGTCAGCTCTGGCCTCCTTCTTTCTAGTCTAAGTCACGTGATATAGAGATGATCTGTGTACCACTGACCAAGAGTCATAAGTCAATTAGTTACAATGAGGTACAAATAAAAATATTTTATAAGGTTGGGTGCGGTGGCTCATGCCTGCAATCCCAGCACTTTGGGAGGCCAAAGTGGGTGGATCATTTGAGGTCAGGGGAGTTTGAGACCAGCCTAGCCAACATGGTGGAACTGCATCTCTACTAAAAATACAAAAAATTAGCCAGGTGTGGTGATGTGTGCCTGTAGTCCCAGCTCCTCAGAAACCTGAGGCCGGAGAACGGTTTGAACCCAGGAGGCGGAGGTTGCAGTGAGCTGAGATTGCACCACTGCACTCCAGCCTGGGTGACAGAGCGAGACTCTGTCTCAAAAAAAAAAAAAA